>NC_090443.1:783007724-783307724 GCF_031143425.1 Pleurodeles waltl | reverse complement strand
TGAAAGACAATGGAGAAAGGACTGGGCAGGAAACTTGAGGATTAAAAAATTGGATCATTTTTATGAGAATGTACAAATAGGGGTGCAGAACAGTCAAGTCTGGTAAACAATTTCTAAAATGATGAACTGGTATCAAACACAAACAAATGTCAATGCCTGGCATTAGTGGAAACCCGACACCTGCTGTAGAGGGTTTGAGGTTACATGGACACATCTTCTAAGGCAGTGCATAAAGCTGATTAGATACTGAGAGTAGGTACTAGCTGCAGTGGAGCCATATTTGGGACGGAATTATTCCGGGACACCAGGGTGATATTGCTGGGAATTCCAAAATAAGGATCAAGAGCATGCTAATCATGGTAAAGCAAGCAAACAATACTAGAAATATAGTCAAAATATAAAAGTATCTTTTGATTAAATGGATTACAGAAAGAGTGCCCACATTAGGGTGGGCTGACCCATCACCGGAATAATCTGGTAATGGGAAAGTTCACAATCGCTATTAAGAACAAAAATAAATACATAGACTGATCATCCTTCTTGGGATATCTTTCACAGGAATCAGAAAACGATCTTGCCCATAATATCTCTGCCTCTTAGGCTCTATTACAAAAAGAGTTATCTCAAATTCATCCTGATACACAAACAACAATAGTCACAGGTCATCCAGACAAAGTAATGTAGAGAGCTTGATCCTGATATCGAGCAGGAAAAACATATGTGGCCACAATTCATTTCAATAGTACCACAATGCTACTGCTCATCTACTTCAAAATACTATTCACAAACTTACATGCAGAGTCTTCCAACTTCATCATTCCTCTAATTTCTGAGTGGAGACATTGGTCACTTCTGTGAACATTTCTGCACACACAGGTACACGCTTTGGCCAGAACTGTGAAATAAACCAGGAAAGTGGCTGGAAAATCGGAGTGTGTACTCCTAAACTTACGGTATTTTAGGAAGGATCAGGAGGCCTTTGTGAGAGGTATGCAGATACAAACATCTACTCACGGGGAAAGAGGCCATAGCTGTTGACAAGCTATATGTTTAAAGTTATTGCAATCAAAATGATCCCAAAACAGCAGGAAGTATACTACAATTCAGCTTTGGGTTGAGCAAGTCACAGGTATTGCAACTCAATCCTGTAGAAAATAATGAAGGCAGGGACTTAATATAACACATTATAGGAAAAATATGAAATAAAGTATCATATCCAACTAATCAAGGCCCGAGCTGAGCAGTGGGGGCAGGACGGTATTTCCTGGTAGACCAGTTATATTTTGATGACTATAGATGTAGTCTCATTATATACTTGTATAGGCCATGATTTGGGAATAGAGGCATGTAGTCATTTTATCAAGGACAAACCTTTGTTCTGCTACGATCATTCCAAGATGCTACTGAATATGTTATGTTTCTATTTGGGGCATCATTTGGGTGTTGAGGAGCAGGGGGGTATTTGCACATCTCTGACTTCTGGGGTGCCCATACTAGCATGTGAATTACAGGGCATTTCTCAAATAGACGTCTTTTTTACACACTGTCTTATATTTGGAAGGGAAAAATGTAGAGGAAGACAAGGGGCAATAACACCTGTTTTGCTACTCTATGTCCCCCCAAGTCTCCTGATAAAAATGGTACCTCACTTGTGTGGGTAGGCCTAGTGCCCGTGACAGGAAATGCCCCAAAACACAAAGTGGACACATCCCATTTTCTTAAAGAAAACAGAGGTGTTTTTTGCAAAGTGCCTACCTGTGGATTTTGGCCTCTAGCACAGCCTTTGCCAACCTCAAAACACTTTTTCCTCACATTTCGTGTTGCTCCCGGAGGGAGGCAAATTATTATTAGACCATTTCTGCCCCAAAAAAATTAAAAATCCCCGGTGTCTAGTGGTTTCAGCCCCCCTGGGGGCCGATCGGCCTAATAATTTTAGGCCGATCTGCCCCCAGAGGGGGCAGAAATGGCCTAAAAATCATTTGCCCCCCTGGGGAGCGGACCTTGCCCAAGGGGCCGCTCTCCTTATGTGCAATTACAAAAAGAAACATAATCCCTGGTGTCTAGTGGTTTCTACCCCCCAGGGGCAGATCTGCCCCCAGAAAACCACTAGACACCAGGGATAATTATTATTTTTTTTTTTTTATGTTTGGGGAGCGAACCCTTGGGCCACTCCCCTTATGTGCAAGTACAAAAAAAAAAAAAATCCCTGGTGTCTAGTGGTTTTTACGCCATCTGGGGGAAGATCGCAGGGCTGATCTGCCCCCAGGGGGGCAAAAATGGCCTAATAATAATTTGTCCCCCCCCCGGAGCAACCCTTGCTCAAGGGGTCGCTCCCCAAACATAAAAAAAAAAAAGAAAAATAAAAAAAAAAAAAAAAAAAATTATCCCTGGTGTCTATTGCTTTTCTGCCCCCCTCCCGGGGGCAGATCAGCCTAATAATTTTAGACCAATCTGCCCGGGGGCAGAAATGGCCTAGAAGTAATTTCCCCCCCTGGGGAGTCGCCCTTGCCACTCCCCTTATGTGCAAGTAAAAAAAAAAAAAGAAATCCCTGGTGTCTAGTTATTTTTGCCCCTAATAATAATTCCACCCCCACCCACCCCCCCGGAGTGACCCTTGCCCAAGGGGTCGCTCCCCAAAATAAAAAAATAAGATAAACAATAAATAAAATTATCCCTGGTGTCTAGTGGATTTCTGCCCCCCCCCGGGGACAGATCGGCCTCATAATATTAGGCCGATCTGCCCCAGGAGGGCAGAAATGGCCAAGAAATAATTTGCCCCCCCCAGGAGCAGCCCTTGCCCAAGGGACCACTCCCCTTACTTGAAATTGCCCACAAATAAAATATATTCCCTGTTGTCTAGTGGTTGCTGCCCCCCCAAGGGGCAGATCGCAAGGCCGATCTGCCCCCGGGGGGGGGCAGAAATGGCCTAATAATAAATTGTCCCCCCGGGAGCGACCCTTGCATAAGGGGTCACTCCCCAAACATAAAAAAAATAAATAAACAATAAATGAAATGATCCCTGGTGTCTTGTGGATTTCTGCCCCCCCCCCGGTGGCAGATTGGCCTAATAATTTTAGACCGATCTGCCCCCGGGGGGGGGCAGAAATAGCCTAGAAATAAATTGCCCCCCTGGGGAGCAGCCCTTGCCCAAGGGGCCTGCCCCCTTATCAGTAAATGTAAAAATAATACAAATTCCCTGGTGTCCAGTGGCATATCTGCTGCCCGATCTCATCGCGGAAATGCTCAAAGAGACATGGAAGGAAAGGAAAGGTCTTTCTTCTCTTTTCATGCCTCCCTCTACATGATCAGAGGAGAAATGCTTTTGCAAATCTCCTCCGATCGGGAGGTCAGCACGCAAAAGCGCGCTGACATCATCAGACGCCACGGGGTCCACGGGGGGCGGGGGTGGAAGGGGAAGCGATTCCCCTTCCATCTCTGCCCAGAAGAGGGGGGTGCGTGGCCATCTGGGGGGATACGCATCGCTCGTGACCTCAGTGAAGACTTCTATGTTCAGGCTTAAACAGTTTTTTGGGATGAAAATCTTTGTCCGGGCCAAAGCTGAATCTTGATCCGACATCCCTGGAGCCGCCTCGGATACGCTGTGCGGGGAGTCCATGTCAACTTTTTACATTCGGACTTAGTCACTTTTTGGGAGCTTTTTCTCTCTGATGTCAGACAACCCCACACAGCAAGCTGATTTCGACTCAACAACATCGGATTGCCTTTCCAGGAGCCCCTGGTAAAATCCTGGAAGTCAGGGGCTCCGGTGCTTTTCAGCGGGACGAACCTGCAAGTCAGGCCTGGTCGTGGTCGACATAAGCCAGCTTGACTCTCGATGGCGGGTCGGTCCCTTTATGGTGCTTTTTACCAAAAGTTCTCCAATCTTCTCCAAACTTCTGGATCTTCCTCCATTAGATCTTTGAAGGTGCCTTAGGAGTACACAGCTCATCCCAAGTTTCCAGAAGCTCTGAGCTGCCCCTTGAGAGTTAGAATCCTAACTCCCAGAATGCACCTGTCTCAAACAACAAAATGACCACTGGACAGTGGTCAGCTGGTCAGTTTGTTCAGGATTTGATGCAGGGGACTCTGGATAGCTATTGTTCACCTGTAGCAAGCAGGGAGTCCCTTCTTTAACTGGTTGGAGATAGGCAAAGATGCAAAGTCCTTCTTGTTGTGAAGCAGTTCAGCTGGTGTAGTCCTTCAGAGTGCAGTGTCCAGGTGCTGGTCAGGGGTCTACAGGGCAGCCCTTCTTTTTCTGATGTTCTTCCCTGTAGGGATATGAGGTATGTGTGCAGCTCTGCCATGTTTACCCTTGCCCCTGGGGTTGAGAGCAAGGGGGCCTGGTTGTCCAATCACAGGCAGGCTCCTTCCCCCTTTGATGAAAAATCAATCTCAGGGAGCAAAATTCTTCATAATCTCCAACAAGGCTGAAATTGATTTTGAATGTTGGATCTGGCTGAGCCCACCCACTGGTGTGGCTAAACATCCTAAACACACCCCTCTCCTGCTCTCTCCTAATCTAATCAAGAGGCCACCTAATTGTCTGGGTTTGCAGGAAATGGGGTACACCCTGAGCTGCTCCAAATGTCCTTCCCTTCCTTAAAGACCAGTTTGGCTGCTCTCCCCATCCTGTTTCACCATCTGCTGAGGCAGATCTCCTCCCCAGGCACATCCTTTCTGTTCAGACCAGGCCACTTCACACCTCATCAAGGCAGCCTGACCAGGCTGCCAGAGGCTGGCCAATCAGAGAAGGTCACTATAGAGCTGACGTTGGCAACTTCCACGTACAGTTTTAAAACTCTTTACCTGAACTAGTTATATTAAGTTCAACAACGGCAAGTTGTGGAATTTATTATAACAATTAATTTGACAACAAACAAAAGTTATCTGCCTTGTATGGTGACTTTGTTAATTAAAATAAAGTCTTCCCATGCTAGCCTATGGAGGCCATTCACTACAGTGAGAGAAAAACAAATTTGGCTATTTCACCTCACCAGGGCTTATAAAACAATTTTTATAAGGTCCCTGCTTATAGTTACATGGCCCTAACGCTAGGGGCAGATAGGGTGCATCTTAGGGGTGACATATGTAAAACGAAGGTAGTTTAAGATTTTGGAAGTACTTTTAATTCCAAAGTCAAATTTGCAAATAACTTTAGTTTAAAAGTAGCCAGCGAAGCAGGCCTACCTTTAAAATGACACTGGGTACCTCAGTGCACCTATGGGTGTACTAACTATGCTGGGGTGCCTGAACCTACATGCCCTATGATATATTGGGGACTTATAGGTAGGTTGATATGCCAATTTATAATTAGCCTAATTTGCATATCCACTTTACACAGAGCACTGGCTCTGGGACTGGGAAGCAGTACTCAGGGCACAGCCAAGAGTCAGCAACCACCAGTATCTGTCCAAATAGTTTGGGTGTGACAAGGGCAAAAAGGAGGTCTTTCCTACACTCCCCCCGATAAAAGGTGATGGGTACTAACCTACACCCTGATAGTCCTCATCCATAAGTGGAAACATCTGGAAAGGCCACCTACATTGGCATGGGCACTCCCACATATATAGTTCACTGTGAAGTCCATCCCTTGTAGGGAAATGGACCACCTTAACAGTTTTGGGTTTCTCCCCCTAATTTGCATTAGCCATCTGAAAGGTATGTGGTCAGTTTGAACATGGAAGCGAGTGCCAAACAGGTATGGCTTCAACTTCTTCAGAGACCAGACCACAGCAAATGCCTCCCTCTCAATGGCACTCCATCTCTTCTCTCTGGAAAGTAGTTGCCTGCTGATGAAGGCAACTGGCTGATCCTGGCCCTCTACATTAACTTGTGCTAACACTGACCCAATCCCTTCCTCTGAAGCATCTGTTTGCACTATAAACTCTTTGCTGTAGTCAGGGGCCAGTAATACTGGTGCTGAACACATAGCCGGTTTCAGAGTTGCAAAGGCCTTTTGACCTTCTGTGGTCCAAATTACTTTCTTGGACTGTTTCTCTGAGGTGAGTTCGGTCAGAGGGGCCACTATGGTCCCATAATTATGAACAAACCTCCTGTGGTATCCAGTCAGGCCAAGAAAGGCCCTGACCTGAGTCTGGATTTAAGGAGTCTCCCAATCCAGCAGAGTCTGGGTCTTGGGATGGAGGTACTGTACATAGACTCCACCAACAAGGTGGCCCAGGTACACCACTGAACTCTGCCCTATCTGGCACCTGTTTGCCTTGATAGTCAGGCCTGCTTGGAGCAGGGCCAGAAGCACTTCCTTCAGGTGGACCAGGTGATCCTCCCAGGTGGAACTGAATACAGCTACATTATCTAAATAAACTGCACTGAAAGATTCAAACCCAGACAAGACTCTGTTCACCAACCGTTGGAAGGTAACAGGAGCATTTTTCAGCCCAAAGGGCATCACTTTGAACTGAAAGTGACCCACTGGAGTGGAAAATGCTGACCTCTCATTAGCCCCTGGACTTAAGGTAATCTGCCAGTATCCTGAGAAAAGATCAAATGTACTCAGGAACTTGGCAGCCCCCAACCTATCAATGAGCTCTTCAGCTCTAAGTATGGGTTGAGCATAAGGCTTGGTGACTGCATTTAGACCTCTGTAGTCTACACAGAAATCTTAATTCCTTGGGGATTGGGTTTGGGAACGAGTACCACTGTACCGGTTCAAGGACTATTGGAGAGAGCTCAATTACCTTGAGATCCAACATCTTAGCCACCTCAGCTTTGATGTTGGCCTTGACCTGGTCAGACAGCCTGTACAGCATGTTCTTGACAGGTAAGCTGTCACCAGTGTCATTATCATTGACACACTAATTTGTGAATCCCAGAGGTCAAAGAAAACAGACCAGCAAACTTGTCAGCAGTCTTTTTGCTGCTGGGTTGTCAACTTGGAAGAGAGTACCACTCCCTCTATTGACCCATCCTGTGCATTTGTGGAAAGGATGTCTGGCAGAGGTTCACTCTCCTCCGCCTTTCTTTCATCAATGACCATGGTCCTGTCTGCTCTATCCTGATGGGATTTCAGTTTGTTTACATGCATGATCCTATCAGGATTCCTGGAGTTGCCAAGGTCCACCAAGTGGGTGACCTCACCATTCTTCTTCAAAATTGGATAGGGCCCAGTCCATTTGGCTTTAAGTGTACTGGGAGTCAATGGCTCAAAAACCCACACCAGCTGATCTGGGTGATACTCAGGCTTGGAAGCCTTTTGGTCATGTCAGAGCTTCATGAGCTCTTAGCTGGCCTCCAGGTTGCCTTCTTCATATATTCAGCCATGTGTGACTACAGGCACAGCACATAACCTGCTTGGACGCCTTGAGAGGCTTCTCCCAAGACTCTCTCTCCAAGCATAATGGGCCTCTTACATAGGGTGCCCAAACAGTAACTCAAAGGGGCTGAATCCAGCCCCTTTTTGTTGCACCTCCATGTAAGCAAAAAGCAGGCATGGAAGGAGAACATCCCATTTCCTTCTGAGTTTGTGAGACAAACCCATGATCATGCTCTTCAGGGTTTCGTTAAATCTCTCCACCAGACCATTGGTCTTGGGAGGATAGCGGGTGGTGACCTTATATGTAACCTGAGCCTGAGGCACTTGGTGGGTCTAGGGGACCAACAATGTCAATCCCCACGCTCTCAAAGGGAGTCCCAACCACTGGCAGTAGTGTCAAAGGAGCCTTTTGCTTGCCCCCTGCCATGCCACTGTCCTGGCAGCTGACACAGGATCTGCAAAATTCCTTTACTTTTTCCGACATGTGGGGCCAGTAGAAATGGTTGACCAGCCTGTTCCAGTTCTTGGCCTGCCCCAAATGTCCTGCTAAGGGAATAACATGGTTTAATGTTAGGAGGAACTCTCTATACTTCTAGGAGACCACCACTCTACTGGCTGCCCCTGGTTTAGGGTACCTAGCCTCCGTGTAGAGAACTCCATCCCCCCAATAAACCATGTGGGATCCACTGACATCCATTTGTTCTTGCCTGGAAGCAGTCTGCCTCAGGCCCTCAAGAATGGGACAATCTCTTTTTCCCTGTCACAATTCCTCTATAGTGGGCACACTTGCCCCTTGCAGTTCTGCCAAGTCAGGCAAAGCTTGCAGGGGAAGGGGCCCTCCCGCAGAGGTCAGATCCTCCTCCTCAGGTTTGGATTCCTCCTGATTCTCTATACTTGGTGGGACTGGCATGCCAAACCTAGTGCCCTTTCTCTTCTTCTTGGAGGCTTGGCCCATTGTTCCAGGGTCCAAGTGTCTGGCACTTCCATGTGGTGCTGCCTGTGACCTGGTCGCAGCACACACTCATTCAGGGAGATCCCGCATCTGTGCATGGACCCTTCTTATCACCTCTGACCATTCAGATTCTTCCAGATCATTTCCCAGCAGGCATTCTGCTGGGAGGGAAGGATCTACTGCTACTTCCTTAGGGCCTGTCACACCTCCCCATTCCAGGCTCACCATGGCCATAAGATGGAGTTTGGTTCTGCTATCTGCATAAGTTACTGGGTGGAAGACACAAGGTAAGACCTACTCTGGAGAAACCAGCTTTTTTGTGACCATTGTCACACTGGCTCCTGTATCTCTCAGAACTTCCACAAGGTGACCATAGTTGCAATGTCCACCCCTCCCATGGACACTAAGGTGATCTCTGTATACCCTTATTCCAGCCCTGGGCTAACTTCCACCCTCATACCTACACTAGCATGCCCATGGGACTGCCCACCAGTGGGGGGGCCTCTTGGAGCAGATAGCATCCCCTCTTTTGTGTGCAGGCTGATGACACTCAAAACACCTGCCAGCCTTAGCAAGCTCCTGGAACGTTCATGCCTTGACAGGATCACAATGCTTCCCTGGTACCCCCCCTTAAAAGTGGTATGGCTTGGAGCTCCCCCACCCTGGAAAGGGTCATGTCCTCCCTTTGTCTGGTTACCCCCTAAGGGTTTCTGGGTAACTCTGGTTCTTACCCAGACATCTGCTTCCTTCCCCAGCTCTCTGGGGTTTATCAACTTAGAGTCAATTAGATACTAGCGGAGCTACTCTTGGGCACAATTAGTCAGAAGGTGCTCCCTCATAATCACATTGTAAAGCTCTCAAACATACTTACCTTGTTGCCCTGTATCTAGCCCTCTAGTTCCTTAACTGAGATGTCCACAAAATCAACCCAGGACTGGGTAGCTGTCTTCTGGGTGGCCCTAAACTTAAGACTATATTGCTCTGGGGTGGGACCACAACCTTTTAGTTAAGCACCTCCGTATACTGGGGTATGAATTTGCCTCCTCCCCACTTAAGGTCAGAAGTCTATCCCTCCCAGATTTGGGGACCTACTCCCATAGGAGTGAACTCCAGCATTGAGGATTAACTCTCCTCATATGGAGGACTGTCTCAAATGCCCCTAGCCATTTATCAATATCATCCCCCTCTACATAGGCATGAACCAACCTCTTTGGTAGTCTGGGAAAAAACCCTCCACCCATAGACATCCCAGCCTCTCTGTCACTGCCACCATCTCTTTTCTCTTCCCTTGTCTACTTTTTCTTTTCCAGGGCTAGCTTCTCTGCCTCCAAAGCAATATAGGCTAGCTGAGCCTCCGGCTCTCTTTTTCTAAGGGACAGGTTTTCTCCTTCTGGAGGGACCCCATTCCTCCAACTAGCTTTGGGTATGGCCCTAGTAACTGTGTGCAATGAGAACCGGTCTTTCTCATCCTCACCAAGGCTGAGATGTCCTCCCTCCCCTGACTGGCTGGAGCTGACATCCTCCACTACTTCTTCCTCCCCTGGAGCTTCCTCTGTGTCTAATTCTTGGGCCTCAGCTTAGGCTGTCAGGGATTTAACCAAGACATTCTTCCTGAAGTTAGTGGCTGCATGCAAACCCCTCTCAGTACATAACCCCCTAAGCTGGATTACTGTCATTTTGGGTAGGCTAGCCAGATAAAGCTCCATGATTTACTAGTTTTCTGTCAACAAAAGCATTTTGGAAAAATTGGAATAACATTTTTAGCAAAAACACAAAAATGTAATAATTGAAATGTATCCAAATTAAAAATCAAAAACAATTTTGAGACTATGACAATTTAAATTATTTTTTAATTTACTTTACTAAAAACTGTTGTGTGATACTGAACACAGGTACTGGATCCCACCACTGTGCATCAAAAATGTTGGAAAGTGGATTATTGGTAAGGGCAGGTAATTACCTGCACTTAGCAATAGGCTACTAACCCTGACTAGGTTCAGTTAGGTCTCAATAAATTGACCCCAGATCAACCCTTGGTAGCTTAGCAATGAGCAACAAGGCTTAACTTAGGAGACAAAGGTGGTCATTGTGACATTGGCGGTCTTTTGGTAAGACTGCCCTAGTGGTCGTCGCCAAAGACCGCCAGTGTGGACGGTATCCCGCCCATCGTATTAAGAGTCCACAAAGTATACTGCCTAAAAACAGCAAAAAATCCAACACTGCATTACATAGGAGGGCGGGAAAGAGGTGGTTGCATCACCAGCACCGCCATGCTATCAACTTTCCACCCACAAGATTATGCCCCACAAATCAGCATTGATGTCCTTCCATGGCGAAAAAACATTGGTGCTCAGAACTCACTTCTGTCAGAACACACACCACATTGGACAGCTTGAACACCCAACACCAGTCACACATCCACACACCAGGCACACACACTCATAGCATTATACAACACCCCCCCACACAACCGACAATCTTTTGTGCAATTAACGACTCACACAGAATCTAAGAAGCCACAAATCAATCACATAGAACTGATACAGAAAAGGCACACATACACTTCACACTCACCACACACCGCACCACACCACCACAAACACCATACACACATCACATATGAACACAACCACCACCACCCACTGCTTGCATCCTGAGGACATGACTGGAATACCTGGAGGACTGGACTCTGGTGAGTAACTAACACTCCCATGTCCAGCATGCTTCCTCACCACCCAATCACTAGCCAAATCACTCCATCTTCGACTACGCCTCCCACCTACTCACCTAATGCCACTCTCCTGCATGCCACACCGCCACCCCCTGCCAATGCCCATACACTCTGGCAAGTGTACAGATAGCACTGCCAATAACAATCACTTCGACTCTCACAATGCACTATCCCATCCACCACGAAATCTGCATTGTGCATGTCACATCACACCTCTTGCATGTATGACAATTGCACTAATTACAGCAACTGGATGTTTTTACTGAGAAACACTACATGTCAATGACAGCAATGTGATGGCACTAAATAGAAAGCTAGCCCAGACACAGACACAGCACTATCACCAATACAGAGGGCCACTAATCCTAGCACACTATCATGACACAGACTAATCCCGTTCTTGATAGTAAGGAGGTACACTCCATGTACAACAGGCACAGACAGGACTAACAACCTTGCATCCACACATACCCACCTCCCATTTGTACACTATGCTACAATGTACAGCCATTCCGAATCACATATACCGAGCCAGAATGCTCACCAGCTGACAGGGCAAAACTGTCAAGTGAACCATCACATGGGTGCAGAACCCCCCTCCCAGCCAAAGTGACCAAGCCAGATGCACACATGCTCAATGAGTATGGTACATATGTCTCAATCCACCATCCACAAACAGTGGTAGCAGTGCTGCACCTGTCAATGCCATTGCTGGGAAGCGAGGAAGCCACTGTATGCATCAGACTAACAGACAACCATACACACCTCCAACATGTAACTCTCTCCCACTCCATCCACAGGTGCTCCTGCCACAGCAACAATGGAGAGGTTACCAGAGACTGCCAGCCCTCCTCAGGATGAAGGCCCCAGTGAGGACAATACCGCTGGATGTCTGGACAGAGACGACCTACCTGGTCTATCCGGGACCCCTGGTCAGTCTACCACTCCCACAACAACCCCCCCCACCTTTCAGCAACAACAACTCAGCCAATCCTTCATTCCCAAGCCTGTGCCTGAAGGACTGATCAGTCAGCAGTGTGCCCCACAGTACAGGGACCTGAGTCAACCACTCACAGTCAAGACAATGAAGGTCCTGGTGAAACTGGGAGTGGGCACACTGTGCCAGAGTCACAGGCACATGGGGGCAGGGGGTGTGATAGGGAACCTGTGGGCCAGAGGCCAGGGCACCCAAGAGAGTCATCTGACCATAAAGCCATCTCCAAAGTCCTGGGAGCATATCAACTATCCCAGGATAGCATGGGCCAGATCATATCCGTAATGGGGGAAAACCAGATGCTGTAGAGGGAATACCACCAGGAGGCCATGCAGCAGGCCATTACTGCCACCATGGCCTCCATTGTAGGGGTGCTCAGGGACATTAACACCACCCTGTGTGCTTCCTCCACACACTAGCAGGCCCCTTCTACCAGCCACATCACATCAGAACCCTCAACATCTGCGCCTCCTAGTGGAAATGAGGCCCCGCCAGAGGAGGCACAGGCACCCCTCCCTCTGTAGCTGCAGAACCCTCCACAAATGTGGATGTCCATCAAGACATCTGGCAGGAGGAGATGCCAAGACCAAACCCACTACCAAGAAGTGACCCTCACCTGATAGCGCTCCCTTGTGTGCCACTCTTTTGACTGTTCAATATCTAAACTCTATTTTCCCATGGCCCATGGACACAGGACCTGTGCTACCTACAGCTGTGCCACATACTCTCAGGATTTCGTCAACCATGACCCCACTCATCACATGTTCGTCACAATAAACCCCATTGATCACAGCCACTGCATGTATGCCTTTATTTGTACAGTAACAAATGTATGTATACCTATATGCCAAAGTGGAATGGGCCACAATCCAACTGGCAGTGTAAAGGATTGCAGAGGGAGGTATTGTCTTCAGCAGTCACTGTACAACAGCTATGTGCGAGGGCTGATGTAAGGGAGTAACTAGTGTTGCCACACACGTGAGAAAATCTACGCATCCAACCTGCAAAAGACGTTACATAATGGTGCACCATTAGCCCCTCCTCCCACCCGTGCATAATTTTAGCTTGGGGGGATAAATATGGGGCTATGGGGATAGCACCATTTTTCAGATGGGAATGCCTACTTTGCATCTCATTGACGCAAGGTAGGTGCATACATATAAAAAATGGTGCAAACTCCTATATTTTGACGTTAGACATGTCTAACGTCAAAATATAAATATGGTTAGGTTTGCGTCAAATTTGCATAAAAGAAATGATGCAAATTCACTGCAAACTGAGTATAAATATGCCCCATAGTTCCATGATAGTCTGTCGATTCAGACAATAGGTCTGTATTATGTGCCTCTCCTCCATGGTTACAAGGTCCACTAGCGGACGGGATACTGGTGCATGTCTAATTCTCCTCAGGACAGGGTATCTAGGATAGAGAGGAGAAATAGCACAATGTGACATGCACACCACACATCCAACATGCCCACACCTAAAACTGTCCACACGGAGCCCACTGCAGGCACATACTATATTGGGCATGCTGAAGCGGCATGGACTTCTCCTTTTATGTACAATGCTGGCCCTGATCATTAATGTCTGACATGCTTCACATGTTTCAAGTTCCATATGTGGTACACTGACCTGTCCTGCACTGAGCATGTATGTAGTCATGACATATACCTATATGACACGGCCATTCAGCCGACAAGATTCTGGACATGATGGTCATTAGACACCCAGCCACATAAGGTCATAATGTCATGCACCTCACATGTATGTGCCAAAACATGATGGCACAATAAGGCCTGTCCCGCAATCTGCTGTATAAGGTGTATGGCACACTTTTAATTCAACATTATGGCATGACGTGCTCAAAATGGCAGCTACCTGACCTGCTGCACTGGACAGGTGAAAGTGACCTAATTCCCTGGCATAACATTGCTGCCTATGGGAGACTGAGGCCAATAGCGATCACTGCCAGCAGTGATGGTTCAGTACACGACAGTCATGAACGCCATTTTCTACAGCCTTTCTTACTTGACTTCTGACACTCTAGCAAGCAAGACCTCCATGAGCTGAGCTGATGTGTACTGTCTCTGGGAGCCATCATGCCATATCCTGCAGGTGATAGGGCCCTCGCCTTCACCCCAGAAGAACTCGAGAGGTTGGTGGATGAAGTCCTAACCCTGTATGGACAGCTCTATGGAGCACCAGAGGAGCAAGTGAGGGCAATGCCAAAGTTTTGTGGGATAGGGGTGTGTGTGACAGTAAATGGCGTATGGGTACCGGACAGGGAGTACATGCTTGCAGGGGGCATGGAGATTAGGTGTGTGAATAGTGAGGATAGTATGTGTGGGCATTTGATGGGTCTGATGTTTGTAGTCAACTGCTGTTAACATGGTGCCAGTCTACACAACATTTGCCTTCTGTCTGTGTCACCCATGCAGGTAAACGACCATCAAGAGAATGGGATTTGGCGTGCCATTGCCATGCAAGTGCAGACCCTGGGGGTCCATTTCTGGCAGAGCACCCATTGTCGGAAGCAGTGGGAGGACCTGACATGCTGGATCCGCAGGACCATGGAGGCCCTGGGGATGTCCTTCCAATGAGGGAGGGGTCAGACCCTGGCCCCCCGAATGGCTTGTGTGTTGTTGATAGCCTACCGTGAACGGAAAGTGCATTTGCGGGCTCCACAGCAGCCACAAGCGGGGGAGTAATCACTGTATCCTGGGATTTGACTGGCCCTGATTGGGAGTGGGTGCCTAAGTGCTACCCAAATTGCATTGCAGTCAATGCCACATGTGCATCAACATTTGGTAATGGTCAAAAGGCACCCTTGCTGTGTATCTATTTTAGTTGTGTCTACATGCTCTATTGTAAGTGGATTGTCATCTTCCTGTTCCATACCTCTCCAAGTCTATGTTGTGTATATATGCACAAATGACATGGAGATATATGTGACTCCATCCTGCCCCTACAATGGATACGAGTGTCAGTAGTACCCTAAGCATTGTGTATGAACGATCTCCAGCCATCAGCATCTGTGGCTCTCTCCCATCTATGTAGCTAATATGTATATGCAACTGTGCGACTCTCCTTCTATCCATGGGACGTTGTAATTGATGTACTGTACCTGGTAAAGATGGAATCTGTGGCTGGCATTACAGTTTCAGCACTGCACTGCCCTTCATGGTACAGGAGCACTGGGCTGAGAGCTGAGGAGGCATATATAGGTGATGTGCGGTGTAGGAAAGTACCATCTTTGTTGGCATGTTACCCCCAATTTCTGCCTGTCAGTCTGTCTTGCCTGTCTCACTGGGATCCTGCTAGCCAGGACCCCAGTACTCACAGTGTATGACCTATATGTGTTCTCAGTATGCTTGACTGTGGCACTGAAGTTCTGCTAACCAGAACTCCACTGCTTATGCTCTCTCTACTTACCAAATTGGTCACTACAGTTTAGTGACTCCATATTCCAATTCTAATTGGCACACTGGACCCCCCCCTTAGATGTCCCTAGTCTATGGTACCTAGGAACACAGGTCATTAGGGTTCCAGGAGATCCTTATGGGCTGCAGCATTTCTTTTGCCACCCATAAGAAGCTCATACAAACCTTTCATCAGGACTACCACTGCAGCCTGAGTGAAATAGTGCACACACTATTTCACAGCCATTTTTCACTGCACCGGGTAACTTATAAGTCACCTATAGGTCTAACCTTCATTTACTGAAGGCTAGTTACTGTGTGTGAGGACACCCTTGCACTAGCAAAGGTGCCCCCACATTCCCCAGGCCCAAATTCCCAGACTTCGTGAGTACGGGGACACCATTATAAGCGTGCACTACATATATGTCAATACATATATGTAGCTTCACAATAGTAACTCTGAATATGGACATGTGAGGTGTCTAAGATCATGGAATTGACCCCCAGACTAAATCTGGTATTGGGGGACCAATCCTGTGCACCGTGGGGGCTCCACCATCGACCCCCAGTACTGCCAAACCAGCTCTCTGAAGTTTCCACTGCAGCCCCAGCTGCTACCACTACACAGACAGGTTTCTGCCCTCCTGGGGATTGAGCAGCTCAATCCCAGGAAGGCAGAACAATGCATTTCCTTTAGAAGAGGGGTGTTACACCCTCTTCCATTGGAAATAGGTGTTACAGGTATGGGAGGGGTATCCTCCCAGAGCCTCTGGAAAAACTTTGAAAAGCACAAACGGTGCCCTCCTTGCATAATCCAATCTACACTGGTTCTGGGACCCCCAGTCCCTGGTCTGGTGTGAAACTGGACAAAGGAAAGGGGAGTGACCACTCCCCTGTCCATCAACACCCCGGGGTTGGTGCCCAGAGTTTCTCCAGAGTGTCCCTGGCATTAGCCATCTTGGATTCCAAGGTGTGGGGACCCTCTGGAGACTTCTGAGTGGCCAGTGCAAGCAGATGATGCCAGAAACCCATTCTGATAAGTGCATAACTGGGTAGGTAGCCAATCCCCCTCTCAGGGCTATTTAGGATCTCTTCTCTGGGTGTTTCCTCAGATTCGGTTTGCAAGATTCCTCCAGGACTCCTCTGCATCCTCTGCTTCAGCTTCGGACCGTCGGATCAACTGCAGACTGCTCCAGGAACCTCTGTAACTGCAACAAAGTATCCAGGATGACTCCTGTGACCTGCAAATTCAGCTCCAGCCAACATTTGCAACAGTTTCCAAGGTGTGCATGCTCTGAGGACTGCCTGTCTTCACCCTGCACCAGAAGAACCGAAGGAATCTCCCGTGGAGTGACAGAGTCACTTCCCTACTTCAGCAGGCACCCTTCTGCGATGACAACCGGTACTCTGGGACTCCTCTCCTGATGACGAGCATGCTCCCTGGAACAGAGGTGGTGGACTGAAGTGACTGTCCAAAGGTCCAGCTGTCTAAATTTAGTGGAGGTAAGAGCTTTCCTCGCCGTGCTGTGACAGTACCCCTGTGCACCACAACTTCTGCAGCTCATTGGGCTTCTGTGCACGTCTTCCAAACGTTCTTTGTGCACAGCATAGCTCATGTCCCCAGCACCCCATCCTGCGATGCACAGCTCCCTGAGTTGTTCTCCGGTGGCATGGGATCCTCCAGTGCAGTACTGCGACAACCGCATTTTGCATCTTCTTTGTCCCTGTGTTCTGGGACTTCCGTGGGTGCTGCCGGGTCTACTGAGGGGTCTCTGAAGTGCTAAGAGCCAGCTCTGTCTTCTCTATCCAGGTTGAGATCACCAAGGTCCCTCCTGGGTCCAGGCAGCTCCTCTTTGATGCAAACCGCATATTTGCTTGAACCAAGTTATGTTGGTGGAATCCAGTGATGCAAACAGCCTGCATCCAGCAACTCAACGTGGGACATTTCTTGTACCAAGCAGTAACCCACAACCATCTTCTTTGGTACATTTCTGTACTTTTCTTTTAACCGGAGAATCCATTTTTGCACCTTCTTCCAGGTTGTCTGGGGCTCCTGTTCTTCCTGGACTCTTCTTTGACTTCTGGACTTGGTATCCTCTCTCCACAGGTCTTCAGGTCCAGGAATACATCATTTGTTGCTTGCAGTCTTGCTCGGTTCTTGCATATTTCTTAATCATGACTTGTAGTGTGTTCTGAGAAAACTTACTGTACTTTACTCCTGCTTTTCTGGGCTCTGGGGTGGGGTACTTTACCTACCTTTGGCGTTTTCTTATACTCCCAGCAGCCCTCTACACACTGCACTTGCGTAGGGGGGAATTCAACATTCGCATTCCACTATTTTAGTATATGGTTTGTGTTGCCCCTAGGCCCATTGCAATCTATTGTATTTTCTACTGTTTGTACTATTCTATGACTTTACTTACCTGGTTTTGGTTACTAGTGAATATATTGTGTATAATACTTACCTCCAGAAGGAATATTGCCTCTAAAATATTTTTGGTCTTGTGTCACTAAATAAAGTACCTTAATTTTTGGTAGCACTGACTATTGTCTTTTATTATGTATAAGTACTGTGTAGCTATAGTGGTACTGCAGGAGCTTTGCATGCCTCCTAGTTCAGACTTGGCTGCTCTGCTACAGCTATCCCTAGACAGCATAAGCTGCTAAAACACTGCCTACATCTCACTAATAAGGGATAACTGGACCTGGTATAAGGTGTAAGTTCCTTAGATACCCACTACAAAACAGGCCAGCCTCCTACATGGCAACCTGGTAGGAGGCAACCTGGGACACTGATAAATGTAGATTAGATGAGGATATGATTTCACAGTTCTGACATTCCTGGGGGCTACACATGTGGGGATGTGTCCTTCCTAGTTAGTGTGTGTATGGCATGCATAATAAAGCCCTGGCTTGTACTTTGCTGCATTGCTGACTGACTGCCTACAGCATGTCTACATAGATAGTTAGGTGCACTTGTGATGGCCTGTGGCTCTTACAGCTTGACTGGTATTAGGTTGGGCAGATTGGGAGTGGTTTGGGTATTGCATTACACATCTGATGTTAAGTGTCTAGGTGTCCGACTTGTATTGGGCAAATCTAATTTATCCTCATTGATGGGCTTACCATACTTAGGGCACAGCCATGCGTAACAACAGATAAGTGTTGTGTGTTCAGTGTTTGGAGTTGAATACACTGTGATGGACACTTGACAGTGGACATGGACTAATCAGGAGTTAGCACTGTAGAGTACTACAGGGTATTGCTGTGTAATCTGCACATCCAATGGGTGATAGGGGTATTATTGTGAGGTAAGATGTGCATTCATGCACATATTGGTAGTGCACCCAGGCCATGCAGTGGCAGCTTAAGAGGGCATAAGTTGGCATCATGGGAATGGGTCTAGTAGTTAGGTCCTACTTAGGTATTGGTGTAGGTGTAAGGATTGCAATGCAGATGTGGGAAGTAGTGCCATGTCATGACAATATGTAGGTAATATGTCCTTGAAAATGAGATTGCCTAGCCATGATGTGTATGTTGACAGATGTACACGATTAAATGTGTAAATGGGAGGTGTGTGTTATCCATTTTGCCCCATCTCTCTCTCTCGGGTGGAGGAGAAGGGGCACAGGCGAGTGGGGAAGCAGCAGCCCATGGGACCCAGAAGGATGATACGAGCGAGGCAGAGGGACCCAGTGGGACGGAGGGCGAGGGAAGTGCCATGGGGGACACTTCAGATTCCTCCTCTTGTGGCACTCCCTGGCAATGGCAGTTCCATCTTTAACCACCCGAGCAACATTGTTGTCTGCCACCCCCTTACTAGCATGTCTGCCTGTAGCTCCCCACCTAGTTGCCCATGCCCACTCACCAAGGAGGTTGGGCGCCTCCTTCACCTCAGGCACCTCTGCCCCTGCCCCAGTCAGCCCTGCTGCCCTCCGTGAGGAGGCTATTTACCTCCTGAGATCCATCTCTATGGGTCAGTCCACCATTGTGAATGTCATCCAGGGACTGACAGCTCAAGTCCAACAGAGTAATGCATTCCTGGAAGGCATTCACATTGTCATGGCTGCAATGCAGAGATCCTTTCAGGCTCTGGCCTCCTCACTGATGACAACCAGTGTCACTTTGTCTCCCATCTCCCCTCCACCTACCTCTACCCAATAATAAACCCCTCTCCCCACACCCACCCTGAACACACACTCACGCAGACATTCATCCACTTCATCAGACAGGGTTCACAGTGACAAACCCAGCCACCACAAGACTCACCATTGGCATGCGAACAGACAACACCCATCTGTAGACACACCAACATCCACTCTCTGCACTGTCTCCCCCACCACCCCCTCCACCACAGACACTACACCACTCAGGTGGTACCTAAAGTTGTCCACAACGCCCTAACCTAATTTGCGGTACTGGCGGTGTATTGGCTGTGGACTGTTGGCAAGACTGCCATGGTCATAATATGGTGGTCTTCACCGCTGGGTCATCGGTGGTATGACAGCCACCGTCAACATGGCAGTCCTGCTATCGCCAAACTTGTAATGAGGGCCAAAGTGTCTAAAGCATTCAAGTATCACATAACAGTAATTAAATAAAAACAGGAAACAGTTTAGAGGTCTGAAACCAATTTACGAAAATAGGAAATATGTTTCTATCTTTAATTTGACACCAAAATGAATAAAATTGGATAAGGTGAACCAGAGATATGACTTTTTAAAGAATTAATGTTTTCTAGCACAAAGAAACAAAAAGTTCCAATCTGGTCCTCTGGCCGCACCTCGACTGGGACAAAGTCAAAGTTTCAGGTCAACCACAACAGAGCCCTGCTTGGCTACAGCAAGTGGGAGGCCTCGGTCAAAAGTTTACTTTTGGACTTAGTTGTTTTCTTGAACATTTTCTTCAGCGAGACGAAGTCACAAACCCAATCTGACCTCCCTGGAGCCCTCTTTGGATAAGTGTCACAGGAAACCTCAGTGAAGATTTCTATGTTCAGACTTAAATAACTTTTTGGGATGAAAATCTTCGCCCAGGCCAAGGCTGAATCTTGATCTGACGTCCCTGGAGCCCTCCTCAGATACGCTGCATGGGAAGTCCTGGACAACATTTTACCTTCGGACGTAATCATTTTTTTTTAGCTTTTTCTCTCCAACATCGGATGAGCATCCACATCGAGCCGATCACGAGTTGAAGTTGTCAGATTGCCTTTCCAGGAGCCCCCGGTGAAATCCTGGAAGTCTGAGGCTCTGGAGCTTTTTAGCCGGACGAACTAGCATGACTCGACCGCGGGTCGGTCCCTTGATGGAGTTTTTTACCAAAAGTTCTCCAATCATCTCCAAACTTCCAGAAGGTCTTTGAAGGTCCTTTAGGAGTCCACAGCTCACCTCAAAGTTACAGAAGATCCGAATTGCTCCTTGAGGGTTAGGACTCCAACTCCCAGAACGCACCTGTCTCAAACTCCAAAATGACCCCTGGCCAGTGGTCAGCTAGTCAGTTTCTTCAGGAGTTGATGCAGGGGTCTCTGGTTAGCTATTTTGCACCTGCAGCAAGCAGTGAGTCCCTTTTGAGCCAGTTGAAGCCAGACAAAGCCCTTCTTGTGGAGAAGCCCAATTGTGCAGCTGGGTCAGTCCTTCAGAGTGCAGTGTCCAGGTGCAGGTCAGGGGTCCAGCAGGGCAGTCCTTCTTCTTCTGATGTTCTTACTTATAGGGATTTGAGGTACGGGTGCAGCTCTGTCATATTTTATCCTTGCTCCTGGGGTAGAAAGCAGGGGGGCTGGTTGTCCAATCACAGGCAGACTCCTTCTCACTTTGATGACCACTTCCTGGGAAGTGTGGCAAAAATCAATCCCAGGGAGCAACGTTCTTTGAAAGGTAGATCTGGCTGAGCCCACCCACTGGTGTGCTAAAAATCCTAAACACCCCCCTCTCATGCCCTCTCCTAATCTAATCAAGAGGACACCTAATTGTTTGGGATTGCAGGAAATAGAGGAGTTCCTGAGCTGCTTCAGCTTTGGGCCATCGGATCAACTGCAGACTGCTCCAGGAATCGCTGTCCTTTCCTTCCCTGTCTTGGAAGAACAGTTTGGCTGCTCTCCCCCCATCCTGTTTCACCATCTGCTGAGGCAGATCTCCTCTCCTAGGCACATCATTTGTTTTCAGAGCAGGCCATTTCACAACTCATTAAGACAGACTGGCTGCCAGAGGCTGGCCAATCAGAGAAGGGCACTACAGAGCTGATGTTGACAACTTCCAGGTAGAGTTTTAAAGCTCTTTACCTGAACTAGATATATTAAATCCAACAATGGCAAGTTGTGGGATTTCTTATTAATTTGGTACCAAACTAAAGGTATCTGTCTCTTATGGGGACTTTGTTAACTAAAATAAAGTCTCCCCATTTTAGCCTATCAAGGCCATTTACTACAGTGAGGGAAAAACATAATTGGCTATTTTACCTCACCAGGGCTTATAAAACAATTTATATAAGGTCCCTGCTTATAGTTACATGGCACCCAACCCTGGGGGCACATAGAACACACCTTAGGGGTGACTTATATGTAAAAATAAGGCAGTTTAAGACATATAAGTACTTTTAATTCCAAAGTCGAATTTGCAGATAACTTTAGTTTAAAAGTAGCCAGCAAGGCGAACCAGCCTTTAAAATTACACTGGTCACCTGAGCAGTGATGCTGTGGTCCCTGAACCTACATTCCCTACCATCTACTAGAGACATATAGGTAGGTTGATACTGCAATTATAATTAACCTAATTTGCATATCTACTTTACCCAGGTCAATAACCACCAGTATCTGCCAAAACGTTTGGGGTTGAGAAGAACAAAAAGGAGGACTTTCTTACAGACGCATTTCAGCCAGGAGCCTTCATCCTAGTGGTGGTCGCAACTAGGTAGTTATAGTTAGGGCCATTCTTACCGTAGATGGAGTATTTTTTTTGCCAACGACTTTTGCGCCGTTTGATGAAGCTTGACGATATTTTCAAAACACATATTTTGGTCAGTTCAGCTGCTATCCAGAAAGTTTCAGGGTGATTTGTCAAGTAGTGGAGAGTGAAAGGGGGGGTCCCAAAACACTTTTTCCCCATTTTATGTCAATGGTATTTTTCAAATTCAGCAGTTCTAGTTTGAGATATTTTATGCAACTATAGCTCACGCCTTAAGGTAACTATAACTTGGCGCCCTTGCCAAGCACAGTTTTCTATTCAATAATTTTCTTTCAAATGTTGCAGTGATAATATCAAAGATGCCACACAAGATCTCATCAATGGTATAATGTGTGGAATAATTAGCTGTGCATGCCGAAGACATGATGGGGTACAACAAATGAGATATCCAGAAGGGAAAAATAAATACCCAACTACCCAAGTGAAAACCTCAATTTTTCACTGAAAAGTAATTTATTTTAATATAATCAAAGTAATTAAATCATAGTGTCAAAATATTACCAGTGCACCTGAAAAAACTAATACACTGAATAAAATCTACATATATACAAATCCTATACATTAAGAACCAACAGTATCATTCGGGCACCATAATACAGAAAGCATAGGCTGCTTTAACCATCCAGTGGCAAGCAGTCACAAAGAAAGGTAATGACCGTAGTACAAAGAAAGTATCTGGCCACAGTGAGAGAAACCAATCACTGGAAAGAAGTCCGATACAATCCGCAAGTTATAAGTCCAACAATTCAGGAATTCCAACGGTCACTCCTTTAAAATAACAGTCAACGCGTTTCGGCCTTAAAGAATCCGGCCTCCTCAGGACAATGAAGAAGGTGCCTTATGGCAAGAAGATGCATGTATGCATCAACTGCAAAAGTGGTAAAAAAGAGACTCGTGTCCTGCTCTTCCAGGGCGGCGGCCCGGCTCACTACATTCCCGGGAACCTACTTATGGGCATGCAGCGCTAACCGTGAGCGCAAGTAACTAAAACAACATGCCAGTTTCAGGAACCAAATTCAGCAGTTCTAGTTTGAGATATTTTACGCAACTATAGCTCACGCCTTAAGGTAACTATAACTCAGCGCCCTTGCCAAGCACAGTTTTCTATTCAATAATTTTATTTCAAATGTTGCAGTGATAATATCAAAGATGACATACCAGATCTCATCAATGATATATTGTGTGGAATAATTAGCTGTGCATGCCAAAGACATGATGGGGGACATGATGGCTGAGATTGGTCGCAAGGCCTGACCTGCAGACAGGCCTTGCAGCTAAGCCCTTATAACCACCCAACCCCAAGCCACAGATGTCCTTTGGCTGTGGGCAATGCAGGTTGGCCACAGGGCCTGTCTCTGTCAGTGAATCTATGAGTGGGTGGATGAGTGTTTGAGTGGGTCTGAAAGTGCGTGTGTAAGTCTGAGTGAGTGTGAGGGGGTACATGAGTGTCTGACTGGGTGTGTGAGTGGACGCATGAGCCTCTGAGTGCCAGTATGAGTGAATAAATTAGTGTATGAATGAGTGTGGTTTTTCTTTCTAATTTTTCCATAATCACGAATAATTCGTGAATTTTCACACAAAAAACGCACAGTGACCCAAAATTATTTTGAGCCCATAATTTGCACTTAAAACACACCTATATCACACCCCGGTGGTTAGGGTACATTCACCCTGACCTTTTATGCCACTTCCAATTTGGATTTTCACCCCTAGTAACCATGGGCCAGATGTAGCAAGGGTTTTGCGAGTCGCAAACGGCGAAAAACACCGTTTGCGACTCGCAAAAGCCACTTTGCTATGTTGAAATGCATTTTGCGAGTCGGATCCGACTCGCAAAATGCATTTCCGAATCGCAAATAGGAAGGGGTGTTCCCTTCCTATTTGCGATTCGCAATGGTATGCAATTCCATTTGTGACCGCGTATGCGGTCGCAAATGGAGTCGCAGTTACCATCCACTTGAAGTGGATGGTAACCCATTCGCAAACGGGAAGGGGTCCCCATGGGACCCCTTCCCCTTTGTGAATGGACCCCAAAACATTTTTTCAGGGCAGGGAGTGGTCCAAGGGACCACTCCCTGCCCTGAAAAAAACGAAACAAAAGGTTTCGGATTTTTTGAAATGCAGCTCGTTTTCCCTTAGGGAAAACGAGCTACATTTAAAAAAAAAAAAAAAACTGCTTTATTTAAAAGCAGGTCGCTAACATGGAGGCCTGCTGACTACAGCAGGCCTCCATGTTAGCGAGTGCCTATACTCGCAATGGGGTCGCAAACTGCGACCCACCTCATAAATATTTATGAGGTGGGTCTTTGCGACCCCATTGCGAGTTGCAGAAGGTGTCTGAGACACCTTTCTGCATAGCAAATTGCGACTTGCAATTTGCGAGTCGCACGGACTCGCAAATTGCAAGTCGCAATTTGCTTTCTTCCTGCATCTGGCCCCATGTCCCTTGAATAAGAGGGGGCTGCAACTTTGTAGTCAGGTTGCGTTCAGTCAATTGCAACTCTTCTTTGTGTGCTTGTATTTGTAAAAAAATTTGAATTTTGCTAATTATTTACAAATTTTTCACGGCCATAGATACACATATTTATTTTCCCTTTAATATCTTAAAAACTACTTGACAGATACACACCAAATACATGGAGGCGTAATCTGCATACCAACAACTAGCTTTGTACCAAACTTGGTGGAATTCCGTCCAGTGGTTTAGCCTGTAGTCGTATCTAAAGAATTGAATGGGAATAAACATGAGAAATGCAATGTTTTTTGAGCCCCCTTTCTCTCAGTCCCTGCTTGGCGGATCACCCCGCAACTTTCCATGCGCTACAAGAATCACTGCATTACTTTTTGGGGAAAACTATGTGAAGATTCCGCAAACAGTGGCAAAGATAGAGGCAAGTCAAAAAGCCTTCATCTATTGAAACATAGTCCTAACTATAACTACCTAGTGATGACTGCCACTAGGTAGAGAGAGAGAGATAGAGAAATATGTATCTATATATATATATATATTCATCAAACAGTGCCAAAGATATAGAAAAGTTTTTAAAAAAACGCTTTTAGGCAACAGAATAAAAAAAAAACATAGGAATTCAGTGAAAAAAACAAAGTTTTCAGGGGTGTTATACTTAGGCTCACATTTCACACATAAAAAACCTTTTAATTTCTGCAGTTATTTGTACTTCAGCTAATTATAACTTGGGGCCCTGTAATGCACTGATAATGACCTAACATATCACATCACTCATGACATGGTCAGTGGCATCACTGATGACACCACTGATGACTTCTCAAATGACAATACGGATGACATCACTAATGACATCATCCAGTGAGTGTAAGTGGTTCTTTGGGTGTGTGAGTGGATGTATGAGGCCGTCTATCAGTGAGTGAGTGGTTGATTCAGTTGTATGGGAGAGTGACTGTATGTCTAAGTAGCTGTATAGGTGAGCTAGTGGCTGTGTGAGAACCTTCATTGGTACAGTGAATCGGTTTTTAAGTGGCTATACAGGTGAGTGAGTAGGTATGTGAGTGATTGTATGGGCTACTGAGAAGGTGTTTTAGTGACTGTATTTGTGTGTGAGTGGCTGTGTTAGTGAGTTTATGGGTCAGTGTGTTGGTGTCTAAGTAGCTGTATCTGAAAGTGAGTGGCTCTGTTAGTTGTTAAATGGTAGAGTGAGTGGGAGTGTGAGAATGTGTATTGGTAAGTGAGAGGATGTATGAGCGACTGAATGGGGGAGTGAGTAGGTGTGTTAGAGGTTATATATGTGGCCGATTGTCAGTGGTAGTGGCTGTATCTGTGAGTTAGTGGATGATTCAGTGAGAACATAGGGGGGTGAGTCAGTAGGTGTATGAGTGACTAAATTCATAAGTGATTGGCTGTGTCAGTGAGCATATAGGAAAGTTAGTGGATGTGTGAAAAACACTATCAGTAAGTAAGTGGATGTATGAGTAGCTATACGGCTGAGTGTCTCACATGTGAGTGCCTGTACAAGTCATTGAGTGGGTGTATGAGTGGTTGTATGGGTGAGTGACTGGGTGTGTAAGTGTTTGTATATGTAAGTGAGTGGGTATGTTGTGGCTGTAAAGTCATGTTAATATATATGTGAATGTTTTATGGGTGTATCAGCAGGTGTCTGAGTGGCTGTATTGAGCTGTGATTGCGTGTGTGAGTAGTTCCATGAGTGTGCAACTAACAGAGTTAGTGATGAATGCATGACTGACTCTTTATAATGGGTAACTACGTGAGTAGGTGTGTGGCAATTATATTGGTCTGTGAATGAGTATTTCAGTAGTGGTATATGTGTAGATGTATGACAGTTTGTATGGGAGTATGAGTGGATATGTGAGTGGTTGTGTGGATGATGTCATTGATGATGTCATGAGTGATGTCATTTGAAATATCATCAATGATATCATCAGTGATTTTACTGACCATGTCATGAGTGATGTAATGCGAGAGGTCATAAGCAGTGCATTGCGGGGTGTAAGTTATAATTAGCTCAGGTAGTTATAGCTGCCGAATTTCACTCGTTTTTGGAATAAATTCGGAACCTAACTATAATGTCTGTGTAACCTTTGTTTTTTTCAATGAATTTCTATGGTTTTTTAAAATTGTATTTACTAACTGTAATATATCTGTAGGGTTTTATTTTTTAGTGATGCTTTCAGTGCTAAGTTTGTTTGATACTACAGGGCACATAGTTTCTCTCTGTATCTAATAAGAATTATTAAATGAAATGTAAATATGATTAATTTATTATTATTACTATTCAAAAATTTCTGGCTTCGTGGATCAGGGTCTGCCGTGCTCTAAAACATAGAGTGACGTAATGTATGGTTTTTAGCCTGATCATGTGATCGGACTGGAACTGTGGACCCGGATCTGCGGCTATGGCAATTTTGTTTTTTAAAGTTAGGGGCAGAGTTAGGAGCCCATAGTGCCACCTTAGTGCCACTATAGCATTTTTTTTTTAATGCTAAAGTTCCGCTAATTTGCCATTTTACTCATGCCATATTTGCAAAGTGGCACAACACATGCATTGTAACCCTTTGCCCCACAATGTACCCATGCCATGCCAGACCTAATGTATGTAGAGGGGGCGTTCCCCCTTTAGGACTGGGAGCACGAAAACATGGTGCACGGAAACCTAAGAAATTTCCTTTGCCCATTTTTTTTGCCTCTTTTAATGCCTGCTCAGAGAAGGCGTTAAAAGGGGGCTCCAGCAGAGTAAATCAATAGCGTTAAAAAAATCACGCCAGTGCCCCCTACCCTGAGCTGTGGTGTGCCGGATTTTAAATACAGTGCACACATGGTAGTCGTAGGGGGGTGTTAAGGGGTGCAATGAAAGTGTCCCTGCACTAAGTGCAGGGCCACTTTTCTTAATTCTGACCCTTAGTTTTACTATACAGAGACATGTATTTTTTATATTGTTGTCAAGCTGCACCTATATGTAAGTTAATATCACTTCTCCTATAGGTTTTTTTTAATTTAAATATGTGATTTTGTGTGTTATCGGGAACTGTGGCTCCACGAATGGATCCTCAGATCTCCCAAATGATGAAAGTGAAATACTATCATTTCATTGGTTGTTTGTGGCCCACAAAATATAACAGATACAGCCACACTCTACAGTGTTCATTTCTACTTTAAACTCTCTGGAGAGAGCAGTGATCTTTTGAGGAGCTCTTCCTTTGCATGCTTTCCTTTCCACCTTTTTTTCCAAGAAGAATAGCTTCAATTACTTCAACAGTAGTAGATCTAAAGGATCCCGGCAAGGAGGAAGAGGAAGCTGCATCTCCTACAAAGAAGAAAAGTGAAGTGTGGAGACACTTTACCGTCAGCACTGGTGAAAACAATGTGACAGCAAAGTATGTCACATGTAACATCTGCAAGAAGCAACTTTCACGTGGGACTGCCAAGAATTATTCCCATGGAACAAGTTCCATGTGGAAGCATCTCAAGAGGATCCATGTAAGGGCATATTACAGAATCCTGCATGAAAGAGAAGGATCTGTTTAACTATTGATGAGGGGCAGTGTTCAGACTTAACAGCTGTGCCATCCATTTCTCCAGACCTGGGAAGAACAGTTACCTACTGTTCAAATTGCATGCTTTTTTGCTGCAAAGGTCTCATCTGTGGATGATTTTTTTCCCTGCCATTGGCAACCACAAATGCTATTATTTATTTTTATAGCTAAACTCACTTTTGATGTTTTTTGAAGATGAAGGACTTTACTTCTTAGTTTCTTCATTTGCTCTTTCATTTTAGAGCCAGTTAAAAAAAAAAGCATCAAAAAAGTAAAAGCAAGTTCACAAAATTTTGCAAAAAAACACAAAGGTTCTTGTTAGAACCATTCCATTCTCTTAAAGAAGAGCTGTGTCTGTGTTGTGTTTCTATTACTATATGTAGGTACATGTACAGTGTAGTATGTGCATGCGTAGCTGCTTCTGCCAGTGTGTGCATATATGTCTGCCTGGGTTTGTCACTGTATGCATCATTGTGTCAATGGCTGTGTCAGTGTGTGCATCACTATCTGCCTGGGAGTGTTAGTGTATGCATGACTTTGTGCTTGGGTGTATCAGTGTATGCATTACTGTGTACCTATGTGTATGTGCGTATACCTTAATGTGTGCCTGGGTTTATAAGTGTATGTATCAGTTTGTGCATGGGTGTTGTAGTGTATGCATCATGGTGACCCTAGTTGTGTTAGTATATGAATCAGTGCGTGACAGGGTGTGTCAATGTATGCCTCAGTGTGTTACTGGGTGTTTCAGTGTATGGTTCAGTGTGTGCCATGTGTGTTACTGAATGCAGGAGTATGAGCCTGGGTGTGTCTGTTTATGCATGAGTGTTTGCCTGGGTGTGTCAGTGTATGCATCAGTGTATCCCTAGGTATGTTTGTGCATGCATTAGTGTTTGAGTGTGCAGGTATGAATTAGTGTGTGCCTGGGTATGTGAGCGTATGCATCAGTGTCTGCCTGGATGTCTAAGTGTGTGCCTCAACGTGTGCTTAGCTATGCTAGTGTATGTATCATTATGAGTCTGGCTGTGTCAGTCCATGCATCAGTGTCTGCCTAGGGGTATCAACTTATTCATCAGTATGTGGCTGGGTGGGTTAGTGTATTCATGAATGTGTGTCTGGGTAGGTCAGCATATGTATCAGTGTGTGTCTGGCTGTGCTAGTGTATGCATGAGTATTTGTCTGGGTGTTTCATTGTATGCATGAGTGGATGCCTGAACATGCTAGAGCATGTATGAGTGTGTGTTTGGGTGTGTTAGTGTATGCATTCGTGTGTGGCTGGGTGTTTCAGTGTATGCTTCAGTGTGTGCCTGCAGGTGTTACTGAATGCATGAGCGTGAGCATAAAAGTGTTTGTGTATGCATCAGTGTATGCCTAGGTTTATCAGTGTATGCATCAGTGTATCCCTAGGTGTGCTAGGGTATGCATCAGCATGTGCCTGGTTGTGCAGGTATGAATTAGTGTGTGCCTGGGTGTGTCAACAAATGGATCAATGTCTGTCTGGGTGTATAAGTGTAAGCATGAGCATGTGCCTGGCTGTGCTCATGTATGTATCATTGTGTGTCTGGCTGTGTTACTCTATACATCAGTGTCTGTCTGGGTGTGTCAGCATATGCATCAGTATGTGGTTGGGTGGGTTAGTGAATTGATCAATGTCTGTCTTTGTGTGTAAGTGTATGTATGAGTATGTGACTGTCTGTGCAAATGTATGTATCATTTTGTATCTGGCTGTTTCAGTCTATATATCAGTGTCTGCCTGGTTGTGTCAGCAAATACATCAGTATGTGGCTTTGTGTGTTAATATATGTCTGAGTGTGTGTCTAGGTGTCAGAGCATACTCATGAGTCTGTGTCTTGCTGTATTAGTGTATGCAAGAGTGTGTCCATGAGTGTTTCAGTGTATGCATATGTGGAAGCCTGAGCATGCTAGAGTGTGTGTGAGTGTGTGCCTGGCTGTGTTAGTGTATGTACTATGTTTGGCTGGGTGTTTTAGTATATGAATCAGTTTGTGACTCGGTGTATCAGTGAATGCATCAGTGTGTGCATGGGTATGTGAGGATATGGATCATAGTGTACATGGGGTGTCAGTGTTTGCCTCAGTGTGTGCCTGGGTACGTCAGTGTATTGATTAGTGTCTGCCTAGTTGTGTCAGTATATTGATCAGTGTGTGCTCAAGTGTATTAGTGTATCTATCAGTGTGTGCATGGGTGTGTCAGTGCATGTATTAGTGTGCCTACTTGTGTCCGTGAATGGATCAGTGTATGCATGGGTGTGTCAGTGTGTGCATTTGTATGTGCTTGGTTGTGTCAGCATATGCATTAGTGTGTATCTAGGTGTGTCAGTGTATGAGTCAGTGTCTCTGGCTGTATCAGTGCCAGTATTTCTACAAGCCTGCATTTATAAGGCTATTCATTACTGAGTGACTGGATGTGTTAGAGTGTTTCCTTTCATATATCACTGTACATATCAGTGTTTGCCTGGGTACCTCAGTGTTTTCTGAGTGTGCTAGTGTATAAATATATGTGTACGTAGCTGTATTTACATTAGTGTATTGGTGTATCAGTATAATTAACAATGTTGTAATTTGATACATTTCTGGATGGGAAAGATGTAATTAGCTACCTACAGCACTGCAATCAAAACATCCTTTAAGTTGTGTAAAAAGAGACAAAACATACATAAAAGTTAAACTTTCATTCTGTTAATTTACCCTTTACAACTACTTAATGTGTAATAAAAATAATAATAATTACAAGACACAGTGGATGGTGGATGGTGAACATTGTGGCCGGTTAGAGTCCGGTCGGAACACTTACCCATTGTGAATCGCATCTCAGAGGAAGCACGATGCCGTTAGAAGGTTAACGGCACAGTTAAGTCAGGGTAGAGTGGGCCTCCCCCCTCCTTTTTTTCTTTATTTATGGATGCCGGATTGTACAGATCTTTTAATGGCCCCGGGTGTGCTTTCCTGGAGCTCGACGGCTGGTGCGCATTGGAGTCAGCGCGGCTCACCTGAGACCTTGCCGAAGGCAGAGGGGGCAGAGTCAGCACAAGTTGGTGCTTCCCGTTTGCACTAGAGCCATGCCGGGTGGCAGAGGAGCAGACATTTTGGAAACAGCGGAGCAGGGCAGGTGAAGGAAGCAAGTTGCTTCGTCACTTGATGGAACACTCAGCTCTGGGCTCAGGTGGAGAGCAGGGCAGTGGGGCAGGGGCTGGGGCCGATGGTAGGACTCAAATTAAGAGGCCTATGCAGCGGGGCTGTGTGGAGAATCACTTGTTGGGGTCTCTGCACCCTTCTAGTGTGCAGGAGGGCGGCAACATTCGCGAAAGTAAGCTTCGGTAAAGACGATAAAATCACGTCAAACGCTAATTAAACCCCCTTAACCCAGAAGATTGAATTTGTTGAAAACTCCTTTAACAAGAGTGGCTGAGGAGAAATCTCTGATTGAGGATAAGAGTTTCTTATCTAAGAACACCAAGAGAATCACGCCTTCCTTAAAATTTTACTTTAAAAGGTCTGATATGAGCGATTTTTCTTTTGAGGGTAAAAGGAAACAAACAGGTTCAAAAGAGCGTAGCAGGGAGGTTGGAGGGATGGCATCAGAGAGTGTGGTCCCGACGGAGTCAGTTGACTGTGTTTCCACCCCCCTTTAAACAACAATAATGCCTCATGATAGTACGGTGAACCCATTGTTGGCCTCCTTAAATACATCTGATGCGGAGGTGTGCGGAGAGGGGAGAGGAATACAATTTGTGCCTCAGAAGCCTGGAGAACTGAATGACTCAGGAGCACTGACCAGCTGGTTAAGGGGCTGGGATCTGGTTCAGGAGACTTTGTCACAATTGTCTCAAGAGATTAAAGATCACTTTGAAATCTCTGAGGCTAATCAGAATGGAATTCAACATGCCCGCTCTAATCTAGAAGCTAAAATCGAGACCCAGGGTACATTGGACCTAGAGGTTGGGTTTCATATGCTTCAATCTGTGGTGCAGGAAAGTTCTCAGGAGGTATCACGCCTTAAGTCCAAACTTGAAAGATTTGAAAATAATGCAAGACAAAACAATGTTAGGATCCTAGGGGTGAAAGAGAGCTTGGAAGGCCCAGATATAAAAACATTTGTGATTAGCTTGCCGAAAAACTATTTTCCTCGTGATAATTGGATGAACAATCTGGAAGTAGAAATCCAGCGAGTGCACAGAGATCTGTTTAAGCAACACCCAGGGAGGCAGAGTCCCTTGAAGATTTTAGTACATTTTCTTTCATACTCAGTGAAAGAAATGTTACTGGGTTTATCCTTAAAATCTGGCACCCTACAAGCGTTAGGGACATCCTTTAGGATTCGATCTGATGGCTCTAAGGAAACTGTGGGTAGACAGTGGGAGTTCGGGAAGAGGCTGGAGGAGTTGAGTAAGCTGGGTGCTACAGCACAACTGAGGTTTTCTGCTATAATGAAAGTTATGTGGAGAAATAAGATGCATAATTTCTTGGAGCCCGCAGCCTTGGATATTTTTATTACCCTGTTAGCAAAGCAGGAGCAACCTTGCAGTAGTTAAATGTAAAGACGAGATGTGACGTCAGTTTTTCGGCAGGTCTGGGTGGAACGGGCATCAGGATATGCCCAGCAAGAGATGGGAGGGTTTCCTGGGGAGGGCACTTGTGGTGGGGAGCATTGGGGGAAAAAGAAAACATAAATTGTGTGTCCTCTATTTAAGTCAGATGATTTTGCAGATAATTAACAGGAAGACCAACAGTATGTTTGACGTACATATTGTTTTTTGGGGGGGAGGGGTTAAGTTGAAATCTGTCTGGTCTGAATGGGTTTGGCCGATAGAAGCATGATTAAATTGTGAGCTATCCTTTAATGGAATGTCAACGGACTTCGGGTTGTTAAAAAACACCGATTGATTTTGCAATACTTAAAAGATAGTCAAGCCCAGATAGTGATGCTTCAGGAGACTCATCTTCTGAGGCAGATATGTAAGGACCTCTATTCCAAGTTAAAATGGGTGGAATTGCTATGGACCAGTTGTGTCGTTCTAAAGGGGTAGCTTCGGTCATTAAAGCAAATTCAGGGTTAAGCTTAGTTCGGTGTAAAATAGATGAGGGAGGGTGATGGATAATTTCTGAAATAAAGGTCTATGATGTTGTTTATACATTAGTTATTATGGGCCAAATGTGGATGATATCACTCCATTGTCCAAATTAGTTGATAGCCTTATCAAGTTTAAAGCCCCAATTATCCTAGGCTGGGACCTAAATGTTTTATTGGATAATACCTTAGACAGGTCCTCGGAGAGAATACAAATCAATTCTCCAAAAATGGGAACTTATCTGTCAGACATGAAGGAAAATTTAGATTTATGTGATGTGTTGCGGAAATTGAGAGGGGAAAATAGGGAGTATACTTTTCACAGTAAAAAGAATTGTCACTATTCTAGGTTAGAATATTTTCCTGTTAGGAGAAAAATGATCGAGAGAGTCGCTGATTTGGATCAGATGCCCATCCATTTATCGGATCTTTTGGCCTTATTGTTCAAAATCCAGCAGAAGGAGGGGTGGGAAGAAAGGAGGTGGACAATTGATAGAAGGATGTTGGCACAGCCTCAACTAGTTCACAAGATATCACAGCAGTCACAGGAGTTTTTTTGTTGTAATATGACATCTGTCCCAATTTATGTGGAATGGGTTACTATAAGGTATGCTTAAGGGGGATGATAACTAATTTAGCCACTCACTGGGTGAGTGTAGGAGGCTGGACTGGCTTGTAGTGAGTACCAAGGGGTACTTGCACCTTGCACCAGGCCCAGTTATCCCTTATTAGTGTATAGGGTGTCTAGCAGCTTAGGCTGATAGATAATGGTAGCTTAGCAGAGCAGCTTAGGCTGAACTAGGAGACGTGTGAAGCTACTACAGTACCACTTAGTGTCATATGCACAATATCATAAGAAAACACAATACACAGTTATACTAAAAATAAAGGTACTTTATTTTTATGGCAATATGCCAAAGTATCTTAGAGTGTACCCTCAGTGAGAGGATAGGAAATATACACAAGATATATATACACAATAGCAAAAATATGCAGTATAGTCTTAGAAAACAGTGCAAACAATGTATAGTTACAATAGGATGCAATGGGGAAACATAGGGATAGGGGCAACACAAACCATATACTCCAAAAGTGGAATGCGAACCACAAATGGACCCCAAACCTATGTGACCTTGTAGAGGGTCGCTGGGACTATTAGAAAATAGTGAGAGTTAGAAAAATAACCCTCCCCAAGACCCTGAAAAGTGAGTGCAAAGTGCACTAAAGTTCCCCTAAGGACAAAGAAGTCGTGTTAGAGGAATAATGCAGGAAAGACACAAACCAGCAATGCAACAACTGTGGATTTCCAATCTAGGGTACCTGTGGAACAAGGGGACCAAGTCCAAAAGTCACAAGCAAGTCGGAGATGGGCAGATGCCCAGGAAATGCCAGCTGCGGGTGCAAAGAAGCTTCGACTGGACAGAAGAAGCTGAGGTCTCTGCAGGAACGAAAAGGGCTAGAGACTTCCCCTTTGGTGGACGGATCCCTCTCGCCTTGGAGAGTCGTGCAGAAGTGTTTTCCCGCCGAAAGGACGCCAACAAGCCTTGCTAGGCGCAAATCGTGCGTTTGGCGTTTTTGGACGCTGCTGGGGCCCAGGAGGGACCAGGAGGTCGCAAATTGGACCTGAAGAGAGAGGGGACGTCGAGCAAGACAAAGAGCCCTCACTGAAGCAGGTAGCACCCGGAGAAGTGCCAGAAACAGGCACTACGAGGATGCGTGAAACGGTGCTCGCCGAAGTTGCACAAAGGAGTCCCACGTCGCCGGAGACCAACTTAGAAAGTCGTGCAATGCAGGTTAGAGTGCCGTGGACCCAGGCTTGGCTGTGCACAAAGGATTTCCGCCGGAAGTGCACAGGGGCCGGAGTAGCTGCAAAGTCGCGATTCCCAGCAATGCAGCCCAGCGAGGTGAGGCAAGGACTTACCTCCACCAAACTTGGGCTGAAGAGTCACTGGACTGTGGGGGTCACTTGGACAGAGTCGCTGGATTCGAGGGACCTCGCTCGTCGTCCTGAGAGGAGACCCAAGGGACCGGTAATGCAGCTTTTTGGTGCCTGCGGTTGCAGGGGGAAGATTCCGTCGACCCACGGGAGATTTCTTCGGAGCTTCTGGTGCAGAGAGGAGGCAGGCTACCCCCACAGCATGCACAAGCAGGAAAACAGTCGAGAAGGCGGCAGGATCAGCGTTACAGAGTTGCAGTAGTCGTCTTTGCTACTATGTTGCAGGTTTGCAGGCTTCCAGCGCGGTCAGCGGTCGTTTCCTTATCAGAAGGTGAAGAGAGAGATGCAGAGGAACTCGGATGAGCTCTTGCATTCGTTATCTAAAGTTTCCCCAGAGACAGAGACCCTAAATAGCCAGAAAAGAGGGTTTGGCTACCTAGGAGAGAGGATAGGCTACTAACACCTGAAGGAGCCTATCAGCAGGAGTCTCTGACGTCACCTGGTGGCACTGGCCACTCAGAGCAGTCCAGTGTGCCAGCAGCACCTCTGTTTCCAAGATGGCAGAGGTCTGGAGCACACTGGAGGAGCTCTGGACACCTCCCAGGGGAGGTGCAGGTCAGGGGAGTGGTCACTCCCCTTTCCTTTGTCCAGTTTCGCGCCAGAGCAGGGGCTAAGGGGTCCCCTGGATCGGTGTAGACTGGCTTATGCAGAATTGGGCACATCTGTGCCCAACAAAGCATTTCCAGAGGCTGGGGGAGGCTACTCCTCCCCTGCCTTCACACCATTTTCCAAAGGGAGAGGGTGTCACACCCTCTCTCAGAGCAAGTTCTTTGTTCTGCCATCCTGGGCCAGGCCTGGCTGGACCCCAGGAGGGCAGATGCCTGTCTGAGGGGTTGGCAGCAGCAGCAGCTGCAGTGAAACCCCAGGAAGGGCAGTTTGGCAGTACCAGGGTCTGTGCTACAGACCACTGGGATCATGGGATTGTGCCAACTATGCCAGGATGGCATAGAGGGTGCAATTCCATGATCATAGACATGTTACATGGCCATATTCGGAGTTACCATTGTGAAGCTACATATAGGTAGTGACCTATATGTAGTGCACACGTGTAATGGTGTCCCCGCACTCACAAAGTTCAGGGAATTGGCTCTGAACAATGTGGGGGCACCTTGGCTAGTGCCAGGGTGCCCTCACACTAAGTAACTTTGCACCTAACCTTTACCAGGTAAAGGTTAGACATATAGGTGACTTATAAGTTACTTAAGTGCAGTGTAAAATGGCTGTGAAATAACGTGGACGTTATTTCACTCAGGCTGCAGTGGCAGGCCTGTGTAAGAATTGTCAGAGCTCCCTATGGGTGGCAAAAGAAATGCTGCAGCCCATAGGGATCTCCTGGAACCCCAATACCCTGGGTACCTCAGTACCATATACTAGGGAATTATAAGGGTGTTCCAGTAAGCCAATGTAAATTGGTAAAAAAGGTCACTAGCCTGTCAGTGACAATTTGGAAAGAAATGAGAGAGCATAACCACTGAGGTTCTGATTAGCAGAGCCTCAGTGAGACAGTTAGTCACTACACAGGTAACACATTCAGGCACACTTATGAGCACTGGGGCCCTGGGTTACCAGGGTCCCAGTGACACATACAACTAAAACAACATATATACAGTGAAAAATGGGGGTAACATGCCAGGCAAGATGGTACTTTCCTACACAACCCCCCCCCAAACGAAGGACAATAAGACTAGCCATGACCTGATGAGTCTTCATTGTCTAAGTGGAAATATCTGGAGAGTCCATCTGCATTGGAGTGGCTACTCCCAGGTCTATGTTCCACTGTATAGTCCATTCCCTGTAGGGATATGGACCACCTCAACAATTTAGGATTTTCACCTTTCATTTGTTTTAGCCAAAGTAGAGGTTTGTGGTCTGTCTGAACAATGAAGTGAGTGCCAAACAGGTATGGCCTCAACTTCTTCAGAGCCCAGACCACAGCAAAGGCCTCCCTCTCAATGGCAGACCAACGCTTTTCTCTAGGGGTCAACCTTCTACTAATAAAAGCAACAGGTTGATCCTGGCCCTCAGAATTAAGTTGTGATAGGACTGCCCCTACTCCTAATTCAGATGCATCAGTTTGGACATAGAATTTTTTAGAGTAACAAGGGCTTTTCAGGACAGGTGCAGAGCACATGGCCTGCTTCAGCTCCTCAAAAGCTTTCTGACAGTTTGCTGTCCATAATACCTTTTTAGGCATTTTCTTGGATGTGAGGTCATTAAGAGGGGCTGCAATGGAGCCATAGTTCTTAATGAACCTCCTGTAATACCCAGTGAGGCCTAGGAAGGCTCTCACCTGAGTCTGAGTGGTAGGGGGAACCCAATCAATAATAGTTTGGATTTTCCCCTGAAGTGGTGCAATCTGTTCCCCACCAACAAGGTGTCCCAGATAAACCACCTTACCCTGCCCTATCTGGCACTTTGAAGCCTTGATAGTGAGGCCTGCCTTTTGCAGGGCCTCCAAAACTTTCCATAGGTGGACCAGGTGATCATCCCAGCTGGAGCTAAAGACAGCTATATCGTCCAAATATGCTGCACTGAAAGCTTCCAGCCCTTGCAGGACTGTGTTCACCAACCTTTGAAAAGTGGCAGGTGCATTTTTCAAACCAAAAGGCATTACAGTAAACTGGTAATGTCCTCCAATGGTAGAAAATGCAGTCTTAGGTTTAGCATCTTCTGATAATTTGATCTGCCAATACCCTGCAGTCAAATCAAAAGTGCTTAGATACTTGGCAGATGCCAGTGTATCTATAAGCTCATCTGCCCTGGGTATAGGGTGAGCATCAGTTTTGGTTACCAAGTTGAGACCTCTATAGTCTACACAAAACCTCATTTCCTTCTTTCCATCTTTAGAATTGGGTTTTGGTACCAGTACCACAGGAGAAGCCCATGGACTGTCAGAGTGCTCAACCACTCCTAGTTCCAACATTTTCTGAACTTCTTGCTTTATGCAGTCCCTGACATGGTCAGGCTGCCTATAGATCTTACTTTTGACAGGTAAACTGTCTCCAGTATCTATAGTGTGCTCACACCAAGAAGTGGTGCCTGGCACAGTAGAGAAGAGTTCTGAAAATTGTCCTAGGAGATTTATGCAATTATCTTTCTGCTCAGCAGTAAGACAATCAGCCAAAACTACCCCTTCCACAAGAGCATCTTGTTCTGTGGAAGAGAAGAGATCAGGTAGAGGATCACTGTCTTCTTCCTGTCCCTCATCAGTTGCCATGAGCAGGGTGAGATCAGCCCTGTCATAGTAGGGTTTCAGGCGGTTGACATGGAGCACCCTAAGGGGACTCCTGGCAGTGCCTAAGTCAACCAAGTAGGTGACTTCACCCTTCTTTTCAACAATTGTGTGGGGTCCACTCCATTTATCTTGGAGTGCTCTTGGGGCCACAGGCTCCAAGACCCACACTTTCTGCCGTGGTTGGTACTGAACCAAAACAGCCTTCTGATCATGCCATTGCTTCTGGAGCTCTTGGCTGGCCTGAAGGTTTTTACTGGCCTTTTTCATGTACTCAGCCATCCTTGATCTGAGGCCAAGTACATAGTCCACAATATCCTGCTTAGGAGCTTTTAAAGGTTGTTCCCAACCCTCCTTTACAAGTGTGAGTGGACCCCTAACAGGGTGTCCAAAAAGAAGTTCAAAGGGGCTGAAGCCCACTCCTTTCTGGGGTACCTCCCTGTAGGCAAAAAGGAGGCATGGTAGTAGGATATCCCATCTCCTGCGGAGTTTTTCAGGGAGACCCATAATCATGCCTTTGAGAGTTTTATTAAATCTCTCCACCAGTCCATTTGTTTGTGGATGATAGGGTGTTGTGAACTTGTACGTTACACCACACTCCTTCCACATGGCCTTTAAGTATGCAGACATGAAATTGCTTCCCCTGTCTGATACCACTTCCTTTGGGAAGCCCACCCTGGAAAATATTCCCAGGAGGGCCTTTGCCACTGCAGGTGCTGTAGTGGTCCTTAAAGGAATAGCTTCAGGATATCTTGTGGCATGGTCCACTACCACTAAGATAAACCTATTGCCTGAAGCAGTAGGAGGGTCAAGGGGGCCAACTATGTCAACCCCTACCCTTTCAAAGGGAACCCCAACCACAGGCAGTGGGATAAGGGGTGCCTTTGGAGTGCCACCTGTCTTGCCACTGGCTTGACAGGTTTCACAGGACTTACAAAATTCCTTTGTGTCCTCAGACATCCTAGGCCAATGAAACAATGGAACCAATCTGTCCCAAGTTTTCATTTGACCCAGGTGCCCAGCTAGGGGAATGTCATGTGCCAGTGTTAGGAGGAACTTTCTGTACTCCTGAGGAATCACTAATCTCCTGGCAGCTCCAGGTTTAGGATCCCTATGCTCAGTGTACAAGAGGTTGTCCTCCCAGTAAACTCTGTGAGAGTCACTGACATCCCCATTAGCCTGTTTGACAGCTTGCTGTCTGAGACCCTCTAATGTGGGACAGGTTTGCTGTGCCACACTCAGCTCCTCTCTGGCAGGCCCCCCTTCACCCAAAAGCTCAGCAGTGTCTGCTTCCAGCTCCTCTGGTGTAGGTTCTGCACAGGGAGGGAATTCTTCTTCCTCAGAAGTAGAATCCACTGTAGAGGGAGGGATAGTAGGAAGTGGTTTGCTTCTACTAGCCCTAGCTTTAGGGAGCACTTGGTCCATTGTTCCAGGATCCAAGCTTCCCTGTCCTTTTTGCTTTTTGGCCTGAGCCCTTGTCAAAGCAAAAATATGCCCTGGGATGCCCAGCATTGCTGCATGGGCCTCCAACTCCACATCTGACCAAGCTGATGTCTCCAAATCATTCCCTAATAGACAGTCTACAGGTAAATCTGAAGCTACCACAACTTTCTTTGGACCAGTTACCCCCCCCCAGTTGAGATTTACAACAGCCATGGGGTGGCTTTGTGTTATGTTGTGAGCATCGGTTACTTGGTACTGGTGTCCAAGTATGTGTTGTTCAGGGTGCACCAGTTTCTCAATCACCATTGTGACACTGGCACCTGTGTCCCTGTAGGCCTGGACCTCAACACCATTTATTAGGGTTAGTTGCTTGTACTTCTCCAAGTTATGGGGGCAAGCAACCAAAGTGGCTAAATCAATAGCCCCTTCAGAGACTAAAGTAGCCTCTGTGGTCTCCCTAATTAGACCAACCCCAACTAAATTACCAAAAGTGAGCCCAGCTACTCCCTTGGATTGGCTATTAGTAGGTTTGCTCCCACCACCACTGCTATTAGTAGGGACACTAGGTGTAGCAGTAGGGGTTGTAGTGGTAGGAGATGTGGTGCCTTTCTTTGGACAACTGGGATCTGTTGTCCAATGGCCTTTTATTTTACATAAATAGCACCATGGTTTCTTTTCCTTGTTCTGATTAAAGGAGGATTTGGACCCACCACCCCCACCAGAGTGTTTTTGTGGGCCTGATGAAGACTCATTTTTAGATTTGTCCCCACCCTTGTCAGAAGACTTACCATCCTTCTTTTTGTTGCCATCTTTGTCACCCCCTGTATGAACTTTTCTGTTCACTCTTGTTCTGACCCATTTGTCTGCCTTCTTTCCCAATTCTTGGGGAGAGGCCAGATCAGAGTCCACCAAGTACTGGTGCAACAAATCAGACACACAATTATTAAGAATATGCTCTCTCAGGATCAAGTTATACAGGCTGTCATAATCAGTAACTTTACTGCCATGTAACCACCCCTCCAAGGCCTTCACTGAATGGACAATAAACTCAACCCAGTCTTGTGAAGACTCCTTTTTGGTCTCTCTGAACTTTATCCTGTACTGTTCAGTGGTTAAGCCATAACCATCCAGGAGTGCATTCTTAAGAACTTGGAAATTATTAGCATCATTTTCTTTCACAGTAAGGAGCCTATCCCTACCTTTTCCACTAAATGATAGCCATAGGATAGCAGCCCACTGCCTTTGAGGGACATCCTGTACAACACAGGCCCTCTCAAGTGCAGCAAACCACTTGTTAATGTCATCCCCCTCCTTATAAGGGGGAACTATCTTGTGCAGATTCCTGGAATCATGCTCTTTTGCAGGATGACTATGGGGAATACTGCTGCTGCCACCATGGGTATCTAAACCCAACTTCTGTCTTTCCTTCTCTAATTCAAAAGACTGTCTATCCAAATCCAGCTGTTGCTTTTTAAGCTTCAGTCTGGTTTGTTCCACCCTCAACTTATTGAGTTCCCTCTCTAACATTCTGTCATCAGGGTTGGTGGGAGGGACATTTCTTGAAACAGAGCTATGATGGGAATGAACAGAAGGAGACCTGTCCCTTACAGAAGCCAACTTAACAGCTTGGTTTACAGAAACATTACTACCAGTATGGTGAGAATAAATGCTTTTGCTATGATGTGAGACAACACTATTTATTTGGTGTGGCTCATCATCATTACCATCTATGCTAGATTGTCTAGTAATGGGCAGGCTAGGAAGTTTCTTTCCTGAATCTTTTCCTGGGGGAGTCCCTGAATCAGATTGGGAACTATTAGGTACTTTTTCAACAGATGGGGCACCTATGGCCTTATCCTGTTCTCTAAGCATGTTAAGTAACAGTTCCAAGGAAGGATTCTTCCCTACACTCAAACCTCTCTCTATACAGAGACTCCTTGCTCTTTTCCAGCTAAAGTTGTCATATGCAAGTTTGGACAGATCAACACTTTGGCCTGTGCCAGACATTTTTTAGAGAGAGTTAAAGTGATAGAAAAAGAGAAAAAAGTTTTCAGAACTTTTTGGAAAGACAGAAAAAAAACTTTTTAAACTTTTAAGAACTTTTTGAAAGTTTAGAGGTACTTTTCAGCACTTAGAAAAGAGTGAAAAGAGGAAATGCAAAACTTTTTGGCTATGTGTATATACACTGACCTTGTTTTGTATATTTTTCTCTTATGAAAAGTACAATGACAAGAGTGGTAAGTAGTCTCAAGCACTTATCCCACCACTGCACAATCAATGTAGGAGGCTGGACTGGCTTGTAGTGAGTACCAAGGGGTACTTGCACCTTGCACCAGGCCCAGTTATCCCTTATTAGTGTATAGGGTGTCTAGCAGCTTAGGCTGATAGATAATGGTAGCTTAGCAGAGCAGCTTAGGCTGAACTAGGAGACGTGTGAAGCTACTACAGTACCACTTAGTGTCATATGCACAATATCATAAGAAAACACAATACACAGTTATACTAAAAATAAAGGTACTTTATTTTTATGGCAATATGCCAAAGTATCTTAGAGTGTACCCTCAGTGAGAGGATAGGAAATATACACAAGATATATATACACAATAGCAAAAATATGCAGTATAGTCTTAGAAAACAGTGCAAACAATGTATAGTTACAATAGGATGCAATGGGGAAACATAGGGATAGGGGCAACACAAACCATATACTCCAAAAGTGGAATGCGAACCACGAATGGACCCCAAACCTATGTGACCTTGTAGAGGGTCGCTGGGACTATTAGAAAATAGTGAGAGTTAGAAAAATAACCCTCCCCAAGACCCTGAAAAGTGAGTGCAAAGTGCACTAAAGTTCCCCTAAGGACAAAGAAGTCGTGTTAGAGGAATAATGCAGGAAAGACACAAACCAGCAATGCAACAACTGTGGATTTCCAATCTAGGGTACCTGTGGAACAAGGGGACCAAGTCCAAAAGTCACAAGCAAGTCGGAGATGGGCAGATGCCCAGGAAATGCCAGCTGCGGGTGCAAAGAAGCTTCGACTGGACCGAAGAAGCTGAGGTTTCTGCAGGAACGAAAAGGGCTAGAGACTTCCCCTTTGGTGGACGGATCCCACTCGCCTTGGAGAGTCGTGCAGAAGTGTTTTCCCGCCGAAAGGATGCCAACAAGCCTTGCTAGGCGCAAATCGTGCGTTTGGCGTTTTTGGACGCTGCTGGGGCCCAGGAGGGACCAGGAGGTCGCAAATTGGACCTGAAGAGAGAGGGGACGTCGAGCAAGACAAAGAGCCCTCACTGAAGCAGGTAGCACCCGGAGAAGTGCCAGAAACAGGCACTACGAGGATGCGTGAAACGGTGCTCGCCGAAGTTGCACAAAGGAGTCCCACGTCGCCGGAGACCAACTTAGAAAGTCGTGCAATGCAGGTTAGAGTGCCGTGGACCCAGGCTTGGCTGTGCACAAAGGATTTCCGCCGGAAGTGCACAGGGGCCGGAGTAGCTGCAAAGTCGCGGTTCCCAGCAATGCAGCCCAGCGAGGTGAGGCAAGGACTTACCTCCACCAAACTTGGGCTGAAGAGTCACTGGACTGTGGGGGTCACTTGGACAGAGTCGCTGGATTCGAGGGACCTCGCTCGTCGTGCTGAGAGGAGACCCAAGGGACCGGTAATGCAGCTTTTTGGTGCCTGCGGTTGCAGGGGGAAGATTCCGTCGACCCACGGGAGATTTCTTCGGAGCTTCTGGTGCAGAGAGGAGGCAGGCTACCCCCACAGCATGCACAAGCAGGAAAACAGTCGAGAAGGCGGCAGGATCAGCGTTACAGAGTTGCAGTAGTCGTCTTTGCTACTATGTTGCAGGTTTGCAGGCTTCCAGCGCGGTCAGCGGTCGTTTCCTTATCAGAAGGTGAAGAGAGAGATGCAGAGGAACTCGGATGAGCTCTTGCATTCGTTATCTAAAATTTCCCCAGAGACAGAGACCCTAAATAGCCAGAAAAGAGGGTTTGGCTACCTAGGAGAGAGGATAGGCTACTAACACCTGAAGGAGCCTATCAGCAGGAGTCTCTGACGTCACCTGGTGGCACTGGCCACTCAGAGCAGTCCAGTGTGCCAGCAGCACCTCTGTTTCCAAGATGGCAGAGGTCTGGAGCACACTGGAGGAGCTCTGGACACCTCCCAGGGGAGGTGCAGGTCAGGGGAGTGGTCACTCGTGTTTCCTTTGTCCAGTTTCGCGCCAGAGCAGGGGCTAAGGGGTCCCCTGAACCGGTGTAGACTGGCTTATGCAGAATTGGGCACATCTGTGCCCAACAAAGCATTTCCAGAGGCTGGGGGAGGCTACTCCTCCCCTGCCTTCACACCATTTTCCAAAGGGAGAGGGTGTCACACCCTCTCTCAGAGGAAGTTCTTTGTTCTGCCATCCTGGGCCAGGCCTGGCTGGACCCCAGGAGGGCAGATGCCTGTCTGAGGGGTTGGCAGCAGCAGCAGCAGCAGCTGCAGTGAAACCCCAGGAAGGGCAGTTTGGCAGTACCAGGGTCTGTGCTACAGACCACTGGGATCATGGGATTGTGCCAACTATGCCAGGATGGCATAGAGGGTGCAATTCCATGATCATAGACATGTTACATGGCCATATTCGGAGTTACCATTGTGAAGCTACATATAGGTAGTGACCTATATGTAGTGCACGCGTGTAATGGTGTCCCCGCACTCACAAAGTTCAGGGAATTGGCTCTGAACAATGTGGGGGCACCTTGGCTAGTGCCAGGGTGCCCTCACACTAAGTAACTTTGCACCTAACCTTTACCAGGTAAAGGTTAGACGTATAGGTGACTTATAAGTTACTTAAGTGCAGTGTAAAATGGCTGTGAAATAACGTGGACGTTATTTCACTCAGGCTGCAGTGGCAGGCCTGTGTAAGAATTGTCAGAGCTCCCTATGGGTGGCAAAAGAAATGCTGCAGCCCATAGGGATCTCCTGGAACCCCAATACCCTGGGTACCTCAGTACTATATACTAGGGAATTATAAGGGTGTTCCAGTAAGCCAATGTAAATTAGTAAAAATGGTCACTAGCCTGTCAGTGACAATTTGGAAAGAAATGAGAGAGCATAACCACTGAGGTTCTGATTAGCAGAGCCTCAGTGAGACAGTTAGTCACTACAAAGGTAACACATTCAGGCACACTTATGAGCACTGGGGCCCTGGGTTACCAGGGTCCCAGTGACACATACAACTAAAACAACATATATACAGTGAAAAATGGGGGTAACATGCCAGGCAAGATGGTACTTTCCTACAGTGAGGCATGAGAGATCTCAACAACTTAAACTGGAGGTAAAAATTGTGAGGGCAGAAGAGGTGTTAAAAGCAGATACAGTTAGTGAGTCCGGTAGTAGGGCAGCGCTAGAACATCTAGGAGATTTACAGGCTAGATTCCTTGCTATCTATGAGGTAAAAGTGGATCAGAAATAGGAAGCTAGTAGAGCGCGTAACATTATACACAGTGAAAGTTGTGGAAAACTGTTAGCTTGGAAGGGTGGATTGGAGTTGTGCCAGAATAATATCAAGAAGGTTATGGATGAGGTTATAGGTGCAGTGGTCGAGGATAATTCTGGGATAATCGCTGCATTCAAATCCTTCTTCCAGAAGCTAAATAAGGAAGATCTAGACCCAGATGTTGGGGTTAGAAATGCATGGCTTGGACAGAAGCATCTTCCAAGATTATCAAGAGAGGAAGCACAACGTTTGGGCCAGGCAATATCAGGCTCTGAGATTTTACCACCTTTAAAAGAGTAAAGAAAGTGAAAGTGACGGGTCCTGATGGGATCCCCAGTGAGCTTTACGTGGCATTGGAAGAAGTCATTATTCCAGTTTGAGTGCAGTTGTTTAATGGTATACTGTTGGAGGGTTTTCCTATCCTAAATACTTGTAATGATGCGGTAATCACATTACTGTTAAATCCTGGTAAGAATCCTTTTCAAATTTGGCAGGTTATGAAGTAAATCAAGGGAAAATGGTGATAATGACCTGGAATCAAAATTATGAAGATCCTAGAAAGATTCCTGAGATGAGGTACTTGGGTATAAGGATAACACAAGATCTGTTAGAGGTAGCTTCCAAGAACCTAGATAAGGTGGTGATGGAGGCTGGGGCTCTCTTGAGAAAGTGGGGTAATTTGCCACTTACAATTTATGGTTGTGTTAATTTAATTAAGATGTCCATTTTACCAAAGATTACTTTTTTATTTGACAATGTCCCTTTACATTTTGACCAAAAAGCTATCTTAAATTTACAGGCAAAGATTACATCTTTTATCTGGACCAACAAAGGTGTTTGTCTATCCTGGAGGAAACTGAGGAGGAAGGTGGTGTGGGTGGCTTTGCCCTTCCTGGTCTGCAGTTGTACTGTTGGTCATACCAACTAAAGAATAATAGGATGTTATTGTTGTCCCTGGATGCCTGAATAATGGGATGTATGTTCAGGGCAATGTTGACAGGTTTTCACGTAAATGGTTTCTCGTACAAATTTGGGGCCCAAAAATTCTTTAAGAAACTTAGGCTGAAATGTCTACGAGCAGCCGCCACTAGTTGGTATGAAATAAGATATTCTCTTGGCATCGGTTATTCACCAGAGACCCTGGAGAGTCTGCTTGACAGTTTGGCTCTGCCCTTCAAAAGCAGTGGAGTCACCAGATGGGGGCATTTAATTGGGGATGGGACAGCCTTGAGTTGGGAGTTTTGGAACCACAAGACGCAAGGGTCTTTGTCCAGATTCAAGGTTTTCTAGGTTAATGGGTAGCTTAAAAGTCAGGGAGGTCTCGGCCCGAACCAACTCAATTGGAGCAGGATTCACTGGTAACAGCTGGCATAAAGAAAGACATCTCTCGAAGTTACCAACATTTTTTCTCAAGAGTCGAGATTGTATCTCAACCACTAAATAGGAAATATCGTAGACATATATACCAGAGGAGGAGTTGGAAAAACTATGACAAGCATCCTTAGCCACACTGTACTCTGGTTAAAGCAGCTGCATTAAGGAGAAATCACCTTTTATCCTTTGTAGGGCGTATTGGACCCATGAGAGCCTGGCAAAGATAAAGAGAAGCAGCTTAACCTCAGAGCGTAAGCGGTGTGGCAGTTTAGAGGCAGATGATGTCTATATGTTTGCCTCTTGCCCGAAACTACAGGGATTCTGGTCAGCGGTGGGTAAGACAGTTTCTAGCTCTTTGGGTCTTGTGGTAGAAATTAACCCTCGGTTAATTATATTTGGGGTATTAACTATCAACACTGACCTTCCTCCTTCCTCACTCCTTTCTTTCTCCTCCCTTAATCTTAACCTTTATCAAAGAGGGATGGTGTTTATCCTAACATTACTTGTGAGAAGGGAAGTGTGTAGAAATTAGCCTTAAGTTACCCCCCCCAATTGGAAGGAATGGAGAAGTCCAGTTGTTTTCTTTAAAGAAGTAGGTAACAGAGAACTGAGGAGGCTTGAAAATTGGGTATGGGATCTTTTAAAGATCTGAGACATTTAGGTGGTCATTCCAACCCTGGCGGTCCATGACCGCCGGGTTGGAGGACCGCGGGAGCACCGCCGACAGGCCGGCGGTGCTCCAATGGGCATTTCGACCGCGGCGGTAAAGCCGCGGTCGGACCGGCAACACTGGCGGGCTCCCGCCAGTGTACCGCCGCCCATTGGAATCCTCCAAGGCGGCGCAGCTAGCTGCGCCGCCGAGGGGATTCCGACCCCCCCTACCGCCATCCAGTTCCCGGCGGTCCGCCCGCCGGGAACCGGATGGCGGTAGGGGGGGTCGCGGGGCCCCTGGGGGCCCCTAAATGTATTTCACTGTCTGCTGCGCAGACAGTGAAATACGCGACGGGTGCAACTGCACCCGTCGCACAGCTTCCACTCCGCCGGCTCGATTCCGAGCCGGCTTCATCGTGGAAGCCTCTTTCCCGCTGGGCTGGCGGGCGGCCTGAAGGCGACCGCCCCGCTGGCCGCCCGCCAGCCCAGCGGGAAAGTCAGAATTACCGCCGCGGTCTTTCGACCGCGGAACGGTAACCTGACGGCGGGACTTTGGCGGACGGCCTCCGCCGCCCGCCAAGGTCAGAATGAGGGCCTTAATGTTTATTGTCCAATGGTTATTCGCCCTGACCTGGTTAGGTTTGGAGTTGGTGTCATCCTGAGACCTAGATGGTCATTGGCTTCGTGTGCTCTTGAGGTTAGTGCACCTGAACAGAGCTTAAAGGCAATAATGTATGAGGACACAAAAAAAGAATAATTACAAGACACAGCACATTTATACTACTGTATAAAAATTCTTAATATTATTTAGAATGTCGATTTCCCTTGTCCACTGTTCTCAACTTATATAATTTAGCACTATTAATTAAGTGCATATAGATACTCACCTTTGAACAGTGGAAAGAAAAACAGTCAATTGGACTTAAAACATACGCCCATAGCTACATAGCACGTTATTTGAAATGAACACTACTATGTAAGACACTGAGTACAAATACGTGTCAAATTATACAAATAATATTATAGATCTATATTATAATTAATGTGTATGAATCATAGTAGTACTTAAAATATTGGCTAAAGATATCACCCTTTGTAGGCTGCATGATGTCATGAAGTCCAGTATCTAATTGAACAGGAGTAGAGTATACCAGTGGTGTTTTTATTTTAATTATTATCCAGCTGCTTTTGAAACAAAGCTTTAGCTGTCTTTCTTTTTATCTTTTATAGATGTTTGTTGCTGTTCCAAATATCTGATCTCTAGTTTCCAGTTAAGTACTATGGCCCTCATTACAACCCTGGCAGTCGGTGATAAAGCTGCGATAATGCCGCCAACAGGCCAGTGGTAACGAAAATGGAATTATGACCACAGCGGAAACCGCTCAGACAGACACCCACTTTAACACACCGACCGCCACGGCGGCATCAGCAAGCACCATGGCGGTAGCTGGCAACAACCATGTGGAAGACAATGTACTGCCCACACCATTACGACAGGCCTATCCGCCACCTTTTCTGGGGGTGTACCAATGACATCAAAGCACGACGTAAACAGAACACAGAAGTCAAAGGACTCACCTCTGGAGACTCAGGGAACAACCACAACACCATGGAGCCCGAGTTGCACATATTTCTGCTGCTCGTCTACCTTTTTCTGCATTATGAGCAGCAACGCCGGCGAAGACGACCACGGTGAGTACTGCTGCCTAGCACACAAGGGAGGGGGGAGGAAAAAGAGAGTGACACACACACATGCAACACGCAAAATCCCCACCCCCACCACCATACACACAATCAGATGCACAAACATTACATATCCACCCCGTTTCCCTCAGGAATAATGCAAGGACAAAATGATTGGAAGAAAGTGAGTGTAATATGATAAAATAAAATAAAATGAATAAGTGCATCAAAATACAAATGTATATACATATGTACAAATGTAGGGACACTACCCAGTCCTCAATGTCCGTGGGCCACAAGACCACATCACATAGGCCAACGTCCCACCTAACTCCTGCAACAACATGGAGAGAACACTGCAAGGGCATCAGGTCGAAAATACTCAGGCACCTCAGGGGGACGGTAAGGGGGGGCACCTCAGCCGGAAGATGGTACAACATCAATGGTCCTGGAGGGGGCTACATGCCCTGTGCAATGTCCTGGGGAGTGCAAGGCCACAGTCTCTTAAGTGGGTGGTTTGCCCATTGCTTGGTCCTGGGGAGTGCAAGGCTGCTGTCTCTCAAATGGGTGGTTTGCCCACTGCTTGGTCCTGGGGAGTGCAAGGTCACAGTCTCTCTAGTGGATGGCTTCTCCACTAGTTCTGGAAGGGGCCTTGTGACCAGTGTGTTTCATCCTGGGAAGGATGGGGTGAATGGATGGCTTCTCTACTGATTCTGGAGGGGGCCTTGTGCCCAGTGTACTTCATCCTGGGAAGGATGGGGTGAGTGGATGGCTTCTTTCACTGGTTCTGGAGGGGGCATTGTGCCCTGTAATGCAGATCTTGGGGAGTGCAAGGTCACAGTCTCTCACCTGAGTGTCAGACCCACATGCTTTGTGGGGGTCAAGACGCACAACAGCCCATGGAGGAAGGACTACACAATGTCTGCCGACGGCAACGGATGCTCAGTGGTGGCAGTGCCGGTGTCGGGGCTGGCAGCCTCAGACGGCTGCCCACTGAGGCTGCTGCTGGCGGTGGTGCTGGTGGCGGTGCTAGTGGCGGTGCTGGTGGCATGTTGTTCCTGTGACGGGGCCTCCTGTCCACTCGCGGAGGTAGAAGGCTGTTCATCGGTTTGGCTAGTGTCAGGGGCCTGGTGGTGTGCCACTGCCTCCCTCATGGTGTTGGCCATGTCTGCCAGCACCCCTGCAATGGTGACCAGGATGGTGTTGAGGTCTTCAAGTCCTCCCTGATCCCCAGGTACTGTCCCTCCTGCAGCCGCTGGGTCTCCTGCAACCTGTACAGTATCTGGCCCATCATCTCCTGGGAATGGTGGTATGCTCCCAGGATGCTGGTGAGTGCTTCCTGGAGAGTCGGTTCCCTGGGCCTGTCCTCCCACTGTCACACAGCAGTCCTCCCAGCTTCCCTGTTGTCCTGTGCCTCTGTCCCTTGAACCATGTGCCCACTGCCACTGACCCCAGGTCCCTCATTGTCTTGTGTTTGTGGGGTGGCCTGGGGTCCGTGTAGTGGTGGACACACTGATTGACGTGTCCTGGGGACAGAGGTATGGGCCCGCTGGGTGGGTACCATGCTGGTGTTTCCTGAAGGTGAAGGCTCTGTGGTGTATGGGACTGTGCCTGGGTTACCGACTGTCCCGAGATCCCTGATAGGTCAGGTTGGTCATCCAGAGCTGCTGTCATCACTGTGGGCCTCTTCTGGCGGGGACTGGATGTTGCTGGCACCTCCTCTCCGGTGACTTGGGTGGGGGACCTGTGGGGATGTAAATGCAGTGTTATTGTTTCTGTGTGTGTCATCTTGTGCATGGGTGTGTTGCCCTCTATGGTTGTTATTTCCCTGTCAGCTTTGCCTTGTGTGAATAGTTATTTTGGGGGCTAGGTGATTCTCACTATTGTGAATGCTTTAGTGATGGGTGTCCATACAGGTCTGTGATGGTCTGTGCATTAGTGTTACATGCAGGGCTTGGTATTGGGAGTGGTGTGTTGTGCTAGTGGGGTGTGTGTGAGGTGGTGGAGTGATGGGAGTGAGGTTAAGGGTGGGGTTTGTGATGGCATGAAGGTGGGGGGGTGATAGTAATAGAGAGTTGACTTACCAGAATCTAGTCCTTCTCCTACTCCTGCCAGGCCCTCAGGATGCATGGTTGCCAAAACGTGCTCCTCCCACGTTGTTAGTTGTGGGGGAGGAGGTGGGGGTCCACAGCCAGTCCTCTGTACAGCTATTTGGTGTCTTGCTGCTGTGGAACGCACCTTCCCCCGTAGGTCGTTTCACCTCTTCCTTATGTCTTCCCTTGTTCTTGGGTGCTGTCCCACGGCATTGACCCTGTCCAAGATTCTCCACCATAGCTCCATCTTCCTAGCCCTGGATGTCTGCTGTACCTGTGATCCGAATATCTGTGGCTCTACCCAGATGATTTCCTCCACCATGACCTTTATATCCTCCTCTGAGAACCTGGGTTTCTTGACCAGGCGGAAAACTAACTGGCTCGATAACTTCTGAGACCATTTTGTCGAGCGCTTCTTACAATATGGTCTCACATCTTCTGGCTAATACCACCAGTCCAGTACCTCGACATCTAACTCTTATTGTGATGTTAGTGTTGTCCCGTCAGGTTCGTTAGGTCATTCCCATATTGCTTGACTCTGGGGCTACCGGAAACATTTTAGACTTGGGTTTGGCTAAAACCCTAAATATTATGACTGTCAGAAAAGACGTCCCTGAACCAGTCAGAACCGTGGATGGTTCAGAATTGTCCTCCGGGCTTATTGTTTATCAAACAACACCCTTGTCCATGCTTTGTGCAAACAACCATACAGAACAAATTCAGTTTCACCTCACAGATACCCCAGTATTTGGAGTCATTTTGGGAATACCCTGGCTTCAGATACACACTCCCAAAATTGACTGGGCTGCAAGGACAGTGACATTAGACTCTAGACATTGCTTGCACTCCTGTTACCAAGACAAACCATTACTAGTGACACCCTTGCATTGTGGGTCCACACAGTACGGCTATCAAGCCGGACGACACACTGGCCATTCCTGCACCGTATAAAGACTTCCATGATGTCTTTAGTGAACAAAGGCCACCCAGCTGCCACAACATAGGCCATACGATTGTCGTATAGACTTGATTCCAGGGGCAACGCTACCATGTAGTAGGGTGTATGCTCTTTCTGAGCCTGAGAATCGATACCTGCGAGACTACCTGGATGATCTATTGGCTAAGGGTTTCATTCGCCATTCAACGCCACCAGTATTGTTGTCTTTGTTCTTCGTGCCCAAGAAGAATCATGAGTTGCACGTCTGTATAGATTGTCGTGCAGTGAACAAAGTGACCATGAAAAATCGGTATCCACTTCCATTGATCCAGGTACTTTTAGATCAGGTACGTCAGTCGACCATTTATACTAAACTCGACCTCCGGGGCGCCTACCGCTTGATCCGAGTGATGAAGGGGGATGAGTGGAAGAAGGCGTTCCAAACTAAATTCGGACATCCTGGATTGTGTAGCCCCAAGATCCATGAAGGAAGTGCAACAATTTTTGGGCTTCGCAAAATTTTATCAAAGATGTATAGCCCACTTTTCTACCATGGTATCTCCCATAACCTGTCTCCTACGAAAGCGGGTTAAGATCCTCTGGGATGCAGACGCTGAGAAAGCCTTCCAACATCTTAAAAACACATTCACTGAAGCACCAATTCTTCATCATCCCAACTTGGCTCAGCCATTTTTCAATGAAGCAGACGCTTCCCAAATGGCAGTGGGTGGTGTCTTTTCCCAATGAGATCCTGAGTTTGGGCATTTCCATCCAGTAGCTTACTTCTCAACGAAATTGCTACCTGAGGAGAAAAATTACACAGTGATGGAGCAGGAACTTCTGGTCATCAAGCTTGCCTTCCAGAAATGGTGTCACCATCTAGTAGGAGCTAGACACACCGTAACTATTTACACAGATCACTGTAATTTACAGTTTTTTCAAGCAACCAAGGCCCTGACACTTCGTAAATTACGCTGGCTTCTATTTTTTAATGAGTTTGACTTTGTAATCACCTATAGGCCCGGTGCTATACAACAAAAGGCAGACACATTGTCTAGGATGGGTTTCTCCTTTGATGTTGCGCTAGAACAGGTCAGAAGCATTATACCCCAAGAACAAATCCTGGCTGTGTGCACTTCCCAAGAGTTCCTTGAGAAAATACGGGTAGCCAACACAAGGTTGTTCAACTGATGTGTATGAAAAAGAAGGTTTACTATACCATGCTGATCAACTGAATGTCCCTACCAAAGAATTACGGGATACAGTGTTATATTGGGAACATGATTCTGTCCTCGCAGGTCACCCAAGTGAGAAAAAGATGTTAGATCTCTGTCAAAGATGGTTTTGGTGGCCCACACTTGTGCAGGATGTCAGAAGCTACACCCAGACTTGTTCTACCTGTTTTCGGGCTAAAACCCCACATACTCCAGCCACAGGATTGTTACTTCCTGTACCAATTTCACTGGGCCATAACACATAGGCCAAACCTACACTTGACTCCTGCCTCAAAAAGGAGAGAACACTGCAGGGGTATCAGGTCGAAAACACAAAGGCACCTCAAGGGGACGGGGAAGGGGGGGCACCTCAGCCGGAAGATGGTACAACGCCACTGCTCCGGGAGGGGGCTCCATGACTACTGCTTGGTCCTGGGAAGTGCAAAGCCACAGTCTCTCAAGTGGGTGGTTTGTCCACTGCTTGGTCCTGGGGAGTGCAAAGCCACAGTCTCTCAAGTGGGTTGGTTGCGCACTGCTTGGTCCTGGGGAGTGAAAAGCAACAGTTTCTCAGTAGGTGGTTTGCCCACTGCTTGGTCCTGGGGAGTGAAAATCCACAGTCTCTATAGTGGGTGGTTTGCCCACTGCTTGGTCCTGGTGAGTGAAAAGCTTCAGTCTCTCAAGTGGGTGGTTTGCCCACTGCTTGCTCCTGGGGAGTGCAAAGCCACAGTCTCTCAAATGGGTGGCTCCTCCACTGGTTCTGGAAGGGGCCCTGTGCCCAGTGTGCTTCACCATGTCAAGGAGGGGCTGAGTGGATGCCTTCTTCCACTGGTTCTGGAGGGGGCCTTGTCCCCATTGTGCTTCCTCCTGCAAGGATGCAGTGAGTGGATGCCTTCTTCCACTGATTCTGAAGGGGGCTTTATACCCAGTGACGCAGCACTTGGGAGGTGCCAGGTCACAGTCCCTCACCTGGGTGTCGGAGCCACAAGATTTGCTGTGACCATGATGCATGATACTCCATGGAGGCAGGGCTACAGTCTATCCACTGGTGGCTATGGCTGCACAGTGGTGGTAGTGGGGATGCTGATGGGGGTGCTACCAGTGGTGGGGAGAGGCTCCAGCTCTTCCCCTGCAGCCTCGGATGGATGCCCACTGGGGCTGCTGCTGTTGACTGTAGTGCTACTTTTAGCGGTGCAGGTGGCTATGCTTGCGGCAGGGGTTGCGGCAGGGCTTGCGGCGGTGCTGGCTGTGGTACAGGTGCTTGGGATAGGCTGAGGTTGAGGGGATTGGTACTGGGTAGAGGAAGTTGGAGGGGGAGGCTGGAGACAGGGACAATGGCTGCCATCAGTGCGGTGGTCAGAGCCTGAAATGCTCGCTGTTGGGCTGCCTGGCCAGAATGAATGCCCTCCAGGTATGCATCTGTTTGTTGCAAATGCCTCTCTACACACTGGATGGCATTCAGAATGATAGACTGCCCAACAGAGAGGGATCTCAGGAGGTCAATAGCCTCCTCACTGAGTGCAGCAGGGCTGACTGGGGCAGGGCCTGAGGTGCCTGGGACGAAGGACATGCCCACCCTCCTGGGTGAGCGGCCACGGGACACACGTTGAGGGGCTGCTGGGAGGGCGGTGCTCGTAGGAGGGGTGACAGCTGTACCTGTAGATGCGGTGGGCACAGAGGGGCCCGCCACCGCAAGGGAGCTCCCATCAGAGGTTGAGTCGCTGTCGCTGGTCTCTGCTCCTGTCCCCACTGTGGAGCTCCCCTCGCCCTCCGTCCCACTGGTGACTTCAGTCTCCGTTGTATCGCCCTCCAGGGCCATGTGGGATGCAGCTCCCTCCTGCTCCGGTGGCACTGCTCCTCCGCCTGATGATGCTAATGCACACAAGAACAGGGAGACCACAAAAAGGGGGGGGGAGAAAGAAGAAAGACATGTTCAGTGCATGCAATACCGCTACCGTTGGTGGACACTACAGACACAGCAGCCCTCTGCACTACACCATGCACTTAGAGTTCCCTAATTAATCACAGGGACATGAGGTACAAGGCCTATGCCCGATTGCTGCACACATGGAAGTCACAGGAGCCTGACTAGGTGTAGATGGCTCTTACCACTGGTGGGGTTGGGGTGCTACATAGCTTGCCTCACAAATTGTCCTTGCCTACAAAGCTCGCCCTGGCCTAGGGTAACCCACTGCCCACCTCCCCCACTCAGACACCTCGTAATGCACGCAGAGTCAGATGGATGTGACGATACTCACCCCCTTGTGGCTGCTGTGATGCCCTCAAGCACCCATCCAACTCCGTATACGCCACCGCCAGGATCCAGAACATCAGGGGGATCATGGTGCGACGGGCACCCCCCATCATGTTGGGAGGCCATCCCCAGCTGGGCCTCCGCCGTCGTCTTGCTCCAGCAACGAATGTCCTCCCATCTTTTCCAACAGTGGGTGCTCCGTCTGTGGTGGACCCCCAGGGTCTGGACATCCTTGGCAATGGCACGCCAAATATCATTCTTCTGGTGGGCGCTGACCTAGAGGAATAGTACTGCCTGGACCATCACAGTCATTGGCCCATGTTCCCACCTTTGCCCTGATGCACATACACTCACTGTCCGCTCTTGCAGGCTTCAGTCCCCCCCCGTATCTTCCATCCACACCGCTCCAAACAGGCATTGCCCAAACAGCATGCTCACAGTGTACTCACCTGTTTGTCTGGAGGACCGTAGAGTAGCGTGTACTGGGGGAGGACCCCATCAACCAGTTTCTCCAACTCCTCTGAAGTGAAGGCAGAGGCCCTTTCCCCAGACACATGAGCCATCATCGCTTCCAGACACAGGTCACAGCAGCACTCGCAGTGTAGGTCCTCTCCTGTCGAAGGTCAGGTATCAAGTGAGTGAACAGAGAGAAAATGGCAGTCACGTCTGCCGAGGTGCGTACCGTCACCGCCGGCGTATATCGTCATTGTCTCCTCGGACCCATAGGGCTCAATGTTAACCAATGCAGGATTGCGCTGCGGTCTTCCACCGCCTATCGCGATGGTGAACAACGCCAGCGCAGTTACCTCATATCCCCTTGTCCCTCATTACAGGTCAGGCAGCCGCCATTTCAGAGGGCCACATGGCATTATTTTTAAATGCGTCACACATATCTAGGCCTTGCATACACACAGTGGCAGGCACATAGCGGATTGACAAATGTGTGCAATAAATTATTTTTTTACTACCTCAGTGTTGGCTGGCTCTGTGCTCGCTCTTCTCATCCATAGGGCACGTCCGCTGGGGCAGGTAAGGAGATGGCGGCATCCTCCGGTGTACAGACCACTGGTGGACCTGTCGACAATGGAAGACAGACACATCATTATCACTTACAGACTTGATTGTGCCACAATCCAGGAACTGTGTGCCCAGTTGGAGCCAGACCTGATGTCAGCTATCCGCCATCCCACAGGAATTCCCCCTCTAGTGCAGGTCCTGTCAGTACTCCATTTCCTGGCTAGTGAGTCTTTTCAAACAACAGTGGCCATTGCATCAGGGATGTCCCAGTCTATGTTCTCAAATGTGTTGTCCAGAGTGTTGTCGGCCCTCCTGAAACATATATGCAGCTACATGGTGTTCCCCCAGGTGGAGGATTTGGCCACAATGAAAGCTGACTTTTATGCCCTGGGACATATCCTCAACATCATTGGTTCCATTGATGGTACACATGGGGCATTTGCCCCCCGCAGAAATGAACAGGTTTACAGGAATAGAAAAAGCTATCATTCAATAATGTGCAGATGGTGTGTTTGGCCGACCAGTGCATCTCCCATGTGAACGCCAAGTTTTCAGGCTCATTGCATGACGCTTACATTTTGAGGAATAGCAGCATCCCTTATGTGATGGGGCAACTCCAGAGGCACCGTGTGTGGCTAGTAGGTGAGGACAAGGACCCTATATCCTGTGAATAGTTGTCTTGTTTGGGGTTGTCCCTAAGGGTTAGTGTGTGTCTAACAGTTGTCCCTCGACATTTGCTGGTGACTCTGGGTACCCCAACCTGTCATGGCTACTGACCCCAGTGAGAAATCCCAGGACAAGGGCAGAGGAATGCTACAATGAGGCACATGGACGAACTAGGAGAGTGATCGAACTGACCTTCGGCCTCCTGAAGGCCAGGTTCCGGTGCCTCCATATGACATGTGGTTCCCTCTACTACTCACCAAAGAAGATGTGCCAGATCATCGTGGCCTGCTGTATGCTGCACAACCTGGCTTTGCGACGACAGGTGCCTTTTCTGCAGGAGGATGATCCAGAAGGAGGTCTTGTGGCAGCTGTGGTGCCTATGGACAGTGAAGAAGAGGATATCGACAACAGAAACAACGTGATCCAGCAATACTTCCAGTGAGACACAGGTAAGAATACATCACTGCCTCCTACATCTCATACAATTGTTAGACCTATCATATGTCTGTCACTTTCACCCAGTGTATGGACCCTAACCTGTCATTTTGCTTTTCTATTTCACAGATGTGGGTCCCACTGTGTGACCTCTGCTATGTTACCCCATGGACTAGAGCTGTGTGACATAGGTATGTTGACAATACAATGGACATTGCTATTTTCGTTAGTTATAGCAAATACACATTTGTGAAAGCACAGACTGCTTGTGATTCAAGGGTGTTTATGTAAGTGCAAATTAGTGGAGGGGGTTGGAAAATTGTCAGGGGTGATGGTGGAGGAATGTCCATGGCAGAGTCCAGTTATTAGTCCCACAGGTGCATTGTCCAAAGGGGCAGAGGAAGTGGAGCTAGGGCAGTTGATGGATGGACAGAGTGATGAAGTGGGACAGAAGGATGACATTCAGGGTGGTCTCATTTCTTGGCGGGGGCCTTGGCATTTTTCTCTGTCTTTGTCCTGGATCTCAGGGACCATTTGCTGGGTGGTTCTCCATCTACAGGTGGTGGGGTGCTGGTGTTGTGGTCCTGTGGTGGTGCCTCCTGTCCACTAGCGCTGGCAGAGGTGGTGGGCAGTTCATCATCGAGGCTAGTGTCAGGGGCCCCTTGTTGTGCCACATTGTCCCTCCTGGTGTTCACAGGGTCCTTCAGCACCCCTACAATGGTGACCAGGGTGGTGTTAATGGACTTCAAGTCCTCCCTAATCCCCAAATACTGTTCCTCCTGCAGCCTCTGGGTCTCCAGAAATTTGACCAGTACCTTTGCCATCGTCTCCTGGGAATTATGGTACGCTCCCATGATGTTGGAGAGGGCCTCGTGGAGAGTGGGTTCCCTGGGCCTGTCCTCCACCGTCGCACAGCAGTCCTCCCGGTTCCAAGGATTTCCTGTTCCTCTGTCCCCTGAACCATGTGACCACTGCCGCTGCCCCCAGGTCCCTGATGTTCTTGGGTTGGTGGGTTTGCCTGGGTTCCCTGTAGTAGTGGACACACTGCTGCTTGACGTGTCCTGGGGACAGAGGTATGGGCCCGCTGGGTGGGTGCTGTGCTTGTGTTTCCTGAGAGGGGAGGCTCTGTGGTGGCATGTGTCAGTGTGTGGAGAACCGACTGTCCCGAGGTCCCAGATGGGCCGGGCTGGTCATCTAGATCCAGTTGGACAGAGCTGCTGTCATCACTGTGGGCCTCTTCTGTGGGAGGGTGGACATGTCTGGAACCTCCTGTCCGGTGACTTTGGGTAGGGATCCTGCAGGGGTGTAAAGGCATGATTATTGCATCTGTGTGTGCCATCGTGCGCAATGGGAGGGTGACCCTGTACCCCAGTGCTTACATTCTTGTCTAGGACCTTGTGTGATATTTGGTGTGGGGATCTGTGTGGGTATCTGTAGCGGACATGCATTGGTGATGGGTGTCCATGCTTTGGTGTTGCATTCAGGGCTTGGTGTTGGGATGGGTGGTTTGTGATAGTGGTATATTTGTGAGGTGTTGGAGTGATGGGGTGAGGGTGAGGGTGGGGGTATGTGATAGTTGCAGGCAGGGTGGGGGATGAAGTAGTTAAGATCTGACTTACCAGTCCCTCAGGATGCAGTATAGCCAAGACCTGCTAGTCCCATGTTGTTAGTTGTGGGGGAGGAGGTGGGGGTCCGCCGCCAGTCCTCTGAACTGCAATCTAGTGTCTTGAGACCACGGAACGCACCTTCTCCCGTAGGCCGTACCACCTCTTCCTGATCTCATCCCGTGTTCTTTGATGCTGTCCCACTGCGTTGACCCTGTCTACGATTCTGCGCCATAGCTCCATCTTCCTAGCAATAGAGGTGTGCTGCACCTGTGATCCGAATAGCTGTGGCTCTACCGGGACGATTTCCTCCACCATGACCCTGAGCTCCTCCTCAGAGAACCTGGGGTGTCTTTGCGGTGCCATGGTGTGGTGTGGGTGATGTGTGAGGTGGTGTGTCTTGTGATGTGTGAGGGGATGTGTTTGTGTGTGTTGTGTGAGGTGCGTGGATGTTGTGTGAGTGATGGTGTTGTGTGCCTGTGGATGCTAGTTTGTTGATGGTTGTGTCTCTCTCTGTGCTTCTTTCAGAATTTTTTGTAGTAATGGTTTGTGGTTGATGTGGCTGTGTGTGTATTTTGAGCGCCAATGGAATACCGCGGTTGAAAGACCGCCGCGTGGATTTGTGTGTCGTGATAGTGTGGGCGTATTCCTGTTGGGGTGACAGTGGAGGTTTTGTTTTCGCCAGTTTATCACTGACCTTTGGTGTGGCAGACTTGTGTGGGTGTCTGGATTTTGGCAGATTCTGGCCTGTGGGTCGTAATAGCTGTCGTGGATTTCCACGGCCGCAGCAGTGAGTTGGCGGTCTTCTGCACAGCGGTAAGCAGCATTTACCGTCAATGTTGTAATGAGGGCCTGTGTGTGTATTTTGAACGCGGTGGTGTGTACCGCCAATGGTTTACCGCAGTTGAAAGACCACATCTGTGATTTGTGGGTCCTGATACTGTGGGCGTATTTCTGTTGGCGTAATGGTGTGGGTTTTGGTACCGCCAGTTAATCATTGACCTTTGGGCTGGCAGACTTGTGTGGGTGTCTGTATAGTGGCAGATTTCTCTGTGTGGGTCATAATACCCGTAGCTGTATACTTCCACGGGCACCGTATGTTGGTGGCCCACAGCACGGCGGTAAGCGGCATTTACCACCAGGGTTGTAATGAGGGCCATAATGTGTTGTGTTACACAATTGTTTTTATCAATGCTTGTTTTACCAATGCTTGTTTGCTAATGTGAGCCGGTGTAGACATGTGCTTCTAATTGGGTGTGGTGACTCATTCACATGTGGAAACTCAATTGCTTTCCTGATTGGCTATAAATGGCAGAGTGAAACATTCCTCCCTTCTTGGCTTTGTTTTGGTTTCTGATCTCAGCATTTGATTTGGCAGTCCAGCCCCTGCTGTCATCCTCGTATTCAGGACTTTTGAGGCAATCCTTTCCTTCATTCCTGTACCAGCTGACACCAGGCATTCCTCCAGCACTCCGGAAAAGACTGCAGCTAAGTGACTAGTATTCTCCAGAGAGTTTGATCTTTGAGCGCTGCGCTTTCCTAGAACGGCTGGTGTATTATAGACCTCATATTTTGGCAGATTGCTTAGCTTGAGAGACAAATGCATTTCTGAACATTCTACATTATTATTGTAGTTACTTGCCTTAATGTGCTTCAGGAAAATATGCTTGAGCTCAAGTACTACAAAAAGTGACAGTGCAATTTTAAAAGAGCAGTTACGTGACTTTTCTTTCTCTAATAGCATAACTCTTGGATTTAAATTGTGTCATTCATGCCTGTGTTTCAGGTTTGAGGAAGTTGCTTTTGAATGGTTTTTCACACACACAGTGAAATCAAACCAAAACGTGCCACCCTAACTGTTTAAACCCAGAGTGGACATTTGTATTTCTTGGATTGTTTGTGTTCCTTTTAGTTTAACCCTATGCATGTAGGAAAGTTATACGTGATATAATTAATGCCCTTGTTTGTCTTTCTGATGTATGATAAGTGTAACCACAGTTCTAATTGTAGTGTGCAACAGTGAATCTCTGTGTAGCCAGCCCTAGTGTTGTAGTACTGGTACTCAGTTTGGGTTTTTGGTAATGCAGTGTTAGTAATTGTGCTAACAGTTATTATTATCCAAGAAAAGTGCTGGAGCATCCCGGTGTTCTTCTACCGCTCCCGTGCCCAAATCAGAAAGAGAGATTCCGTTTCAAGGAAGTTGAGTGCACTAACTCTACTATCACTCTGTCAACAATGACCTGCCCCCGAAGAAACAGGGTGCCTGGCTGGACCGGCAAGACGTGGCAGTGTTTTGTCTCTTTCTCTTCCACTCCCCCTTTCCTTTTGAGATACCTGCTGGGGTTTCTGTGTCCACCAGGAAGTGCCGAGAAGTGTTCCAGGAGGTCAGGGGGCATACCATCGCCCCTGCAGACATCCTGCTTTTCAGGTAGTGGCCCGTCTCGACAAACACAGCTTACATCTCCAGTAATATCAAATTTTTTGTAAAATAATTATTTTCTTTCAAATATATTGTAGCTTGTTTTACTTTATTTACATCCACTAACTCTTGCTAGATTTTTTTTATTATTTGTGGGAATTTGATTCACTAGAATAATGAGTGGTTCATTTACATCTTTTTACATCCATAGTATCGACTTTTTAAAAACAATCTAGAGGTAAATACACAACTCTTCCATTAAGTCCTTTTTGTATTCTGCTGCTGGCAGTTTCCCTGTATTTGGCTCCATTCGAATGATTGCTTGAAACAGATGCACAGTTGAAATTAAAAATGATGAAAACACATTTAATTCATTAAGTTAATGTGGCATTGGTACCAATTCTAAACTAATATGAATTGCTCTATCTCGCATTTTATTACCTTTTAACTTGTTATAACAATACTTGCATATTATTTGCTTTGTCGCTAAATCAAAGCATTCTTCTACAAATAGATGTGCTCCAAATTCCTGCCACTTATCATTGTGTTCTTTTTCAGTTTTAAAAAATACAACTACATAACGAGTTGCTTTTTATAGTGAGTGCGCGACAACTAATACACACATACATGCATTGAAAGTGTCTATCTCTTTTCCAAATACTAATTTCTGTCTCCAGTACCTCTACACCTCCAATCACTACCTCCTCATTCTCCCTATTCTCTTTTTCAGGGCAAAAGAAACAGAAATGATTGACTTCACAAACTTTCTCAACCTCTTCAACACTACCATGTAGTAGAGCTCTAGTCAAATCTCCTAAACATGAAGCTGGAGTTTTCACGTACTGAAGTCTCCTTACAAAATATTGAATGTTTGAATGATGTGCAGCTAACCATCTAAAGTGATGAAAAGTGCTTCTACACACTTTCCTTGAAAGACATGCCAGAGAATGGCCTTGTAAGTTTGTGTTTTTTCTAACTTTCCATGGATATAAATATTGAAGCAGTTTAAATTTCTGTTTTAGACTTCCCAGGAACATTCTCGTAAGAAGGTTTTCAACTTATCAATTGATGCCTGATGGATACTGCAAATCGTACTACACTTTCACTTGTACACAGGTGCCTGTTCACGCCTTGTTTGTCCTTCTTTATATATCACTTCTTCTACATTCCTAAGAACTATCTCTTTTTTTCCTGCAAAGTACCGTCTTTTACTTCATAACAACGGCCAGCTGTGTGAACTGCATGCACTAATGAATTCTATGGGAAATAACTCTTGGCAGTAAAAAACTGTTCTGTACTAGATGTGTGCATTCATTCACCTTTTAAAATGTTTGCAAAAATTCAAAATGTTATGTCTCTTTCTCAATGTTCTGTTTGTCATGCACATGACTGTCTTATCTAGCGTCTTCATTCTGGTCAATATTAAGATAAAAAGTTGCCTCTTAACAGCAAATGCTTTCTTAATTATATTCTCAGTATGATGCTTTTGCTTCAGAGCAGTAGTTCATCTCTTATACTTCTTCACCTTGTTGTAAAAAATTTGAACTATTCTGTTTCAAAGCATTTTTACTCTTAATTCCCTTAACTATTTTTGTCTGGAAGTCTCAGTTTTAATATTATATTTCCCGATTCTCACAACATCCATTTGTTTCTCTTTCTCATTATGTTTCAAGCTTTTAATTTTAATTGATGTATTTCACTCATTTTGCATTTTATTGCATATTGTTTTTAAAAAAAAATCCTTAGTGCTCTTACCAATGAGTATTTTCTTTCTCTGGACATTTTCCACCTTATCTTCTTTTTTTACTGTCAGTTTCAACCAAGTAGTATTGGTGTTTTTGTTATTTACTTTGTTGCGTTTTGTTAGGAATTGTAAATCTTATTTATCTGGAAGTAGATATCCGCAAAACCGCAAAACAAATAAACAGAACATTTCACTCTACCTAAAACATTTAAAAATAATATTGTCTAATTCAAAGTTAAGTTGATAGTAAATATGCACATGGACACTGCATCAGCATGTGCCTGGGCATCTCAGTGCATGCATCTGCCTGTGCATGAATGTGTCAGTGTATGCATAGCTTTCTCCTGCATCTGTCAGTCTATATATGACTATATGTCTGGGTGTGTCAGTATATGCATGAGTGTCTGCCTGAATGTGTCAGTGTATGTGTTAGAAACAGGGTCTTTGGTGGGCAGTCAGGTTACCCCGTGTCCAAGCAAGGACCCTCACTCTAGTCATGGTAAGTCACACACAATCCAAATTATCCTGTGCCCACCCTCTGGTAGCTTGGCACTGAGCAGTCAGGCTCAACTTAGAAGGCAATGTGTAAAGTATCTGTGCAATTTATCATACAATAACACCATATAGTACTACCAAAAACACACCACACAGTGTTTGTAAAAATATGGAATCTTTATCTGAATAATTGTAGGTCAAAAACGATTAGAATGCAATAAGTATACATTGAAATATTACTGGAAAGGTAATATAAAATGTCATTAGAATTGTAATTTTACTGCAAAAGCAATATAAAGTGCTTTAAAGTCTTCTAGAAACAACAAGTGTCTCTTGCAGGGCAAAGTACCTGGTTTGGCCTAAGTGTTCTTCCTATGCATATTGCAGCTGGTGCCAAGGGTATAAAACAGCGCTCGCCGTTGATGGCTAGGTTGGCCAGACTCAGAGTCCTATGGCCAATTCTTTGCAGTCCAGGCCCAGGAAAATAGTTTGGAGCATAAAGGGGCAAGCAGACCAGCACGTCAGGGCCAATGATGGTGTGTTTTCCTAAGAGTCCCACAGCATCTGGGGACCCAGAGTCAAGGTACAGCTCGCATCAGGGCAACAAGCAGAAAAGCAATCCAGTGAGTCCTTTGTGACACCCAGCACACAGCAGGCAGTAGGGCAACAGCAGAAGAACAGTCCAGATGAGTCCCCTGTGCACCTCAGCAGTCCTTCTGACATGGTTCAGTCCCAGTTGCAAAAGTGCTCTAAAAATCTTGACCGCAGAACCCCTGAACCTATATTCAAAAACGCCTTTATTCAGGGGGTGACTTCAAAGGAACACTATCAAGTGAAGGACAACACCGTTTCAACCCAGCCCTGTCTCCAGACATCAGTAGGGCGTAATCAGCCCATTGTGTGAGGGCAGGAAACAGCCTATTGTTATTTAAGGTGTGAACAACCCTCATCCTCCCCAGCCAAGGATGACTATCCACATGCAGATGTCTCTTCTGTCACATGCAGCCTCTCCTGTGTGAAATGTATGCACCAATTGTAACTGTCACTCTGCCCCAGATGTGAATTTGAGTTAAGCTGCAAAGCACAGAGAAATGCTCAATTTCTAAAAGTGGCATTTGTAAAATAGTAATGTAAAATCCACCTATACCAGTAAGCAGGATTTCTCACTACCATTCCAAACATATCAAACATGTGCACGCTACTACCCACAGATCGAAAAATACCACTTAGACACATATAAGGGGATTCCCAATGCAAACTTAGGAAAGAAACATCACTCACAGTAGTGAAGAATAAAATAGGCTGTTTGTCACAAATAGGACATGCAACACATAAATGTATGTGTCCTATCTTTCACTTACACAGCACCCTCCTCTTAGGGCTATCTTGGGCCTACCTTAGGGGTGACATAGGTGTAGTAAAATTGGGAGTTTAGGTCTGGCAAGCAGTTTGACTTGCCAGGTAATTGTGGCAGTTAACTGTGCACACATGTACCTCATTGGCAGGCCTGAGACCCTTTTGAAAGGCTACTTCTGTGGGTGGCGCCATCTGCTCTGCAGGCCCACTAGTAGCATTTAATCTGCAGACCCTGGGGACATGGTATACCACTTTACAAGGGACTTACATGTAAATTAAATATGTCAAACAGGTGTGAGGCAATTATACCAACTTTTATGGGAGGGAGCGCATGCACTTTAGCACTGATTAGCAGTGGAAAAGTGCCCAGAGTCCTAAGGCCAATGAAAAGAGGGTCACAAAAATAGGAGGACAAAGGCAAAAAGTTAAGGAATAACCCTGCAGAAAGGGCCATTCTTAACATCTACCATTAAGGAGATATCTCTAGGGTCGTAATTCTGTTGGATTTTCTGTTTTGTTGCATGAGAAAACACTCTAATGAGTCTGAGCTAGAAAAACATTGTATAGTGTGCTTAATGTTGATTGGCCTAACATTATCAAGAAGAAGTGGGGAGATATCAAGACATTTTGTGCCCCGGAGGGAATTGTTAAAAATAATATCAGTATACCCAAATGACCATCCAATTGTGTTTTTATTTTTGCAACATCTTTCATAGATATCAGATCACTTGCGTTTTGAGAGGCAAAAGAAAAACTATAAGGTTAGCAGCGACAAAATAGCATTAGTCAACTAAGAGGCAAGTGAGTTGTCATGTAAGTCCTAAAGGTGCCTATATTTTTATTTTTGATGCAGCAACATTAACGCTTTCTATATTAAATATTAGAGGTGTGTGCTGAGTGCACATCCTGAACTTAAGTATTTAAAAGAGAAATCATAAGTGAAGCACAGAAATAAAATATCTGCCAAGGATCAGAACATTTTGAACAAGCAGAGAAGCAATTATTAGTTCCAGGTTATCTGGTTATTCAATTCTGCAATCAGATGGGTATACCTGTCTCTCTCTTTCTTGGTCTCCTGTTTACATCAAAAGTCACAGTTTTGCCTTTCATTCTTAGCTCACAAAAAAAACTGACAGAGAGATAGCAGCCCCAACTCAGAGCCTACAGACCTCAAATTACGAAGGCAAGAATGTATATGTGGGTGTCATACCCTATGCTACACACCTGAGAGGGGCAGATTAGTATGGTGGTCAGAGGGAGTGAGGCAGAGACAGGGTAATATAGAAAAAGTGGTAAATTAGAGAGCGGTAAAGGCAACAATGAGTAGAGGTAAACCGACTTGATGATATACAGAAATGCAAGCTAGAAAGAGAAAAAAATAGAAGGCATATAGAAAAAAGGGGTCAGGTAAAGAGTTGTAAGGAAAGGAAAAAGTAGAGAGAATGGAAAAAGGTAAAAAGAAATGTGCAGTAAAAAATAGAAGTGGCAAGACATACGTGAGATAGAGAAAGAGAGATAATGTTGACGCAGAGGTAAATAGTTCAGAGACAGAAAAATATGAAGACACAGTGAGATCTACCACATGTGTAATTACCCACATAGTTTTCCTCAGGTAAATTTCTGTAGAATGAATGAGGCCTTAATAACTTTGAGTAATCTAAGGTTAAAAATGTACTTTAGGGACGTATTATGGAAAACATTCTTCTTGAAAGAAGTACTACAAGTACCTAGAGATCACAAGTATGGAATCCTTTGAATGGAGCACACTCACATGATACATGAAACTGACCATAATAACCTTCTGAATGTGACCTCACAAGTCATAAAAGATCACTTACCTTCCGGACTGTAATGAACTGTCAGCAGAGTCCCATCTGGACATTAGGGTCTCATTCCAATGTCTCTTGCAAATACTGAATTTCTTGTTTTGAAACAATTTTCAGAACCAACAGTGTTTACCCTAAAAAAATATGCAAGGTAACACTAATCTTTTCCAAGCAAACAGTAACAACACAAGCTTGTGCATCTTGGAATGGGTGAAGATGTCACTAATATTCTGTTTTTTTATATCAACAGGACCTATCACCTGATTCCAAAATTGCTTGACCGCCTATTCAAAATGATGGTAGCTTTCGCATAATGCCCTTACGCACTGATATATCAATAAATGTAAGGGTGTTCTCACAACAATTTCTCAAGTGATTGCAACACGTCAAGATCATATGAACCCATTACCATACAAACAGGGAGGTATTCTCTGTTGAGGAACAGAGAGGACCATGCTTCAAGGAGAAGCATCTTCAAGGACATTTGCCAAAATCCTTCGATGTGTTATACGGTTCCTGCAAACTAAAAGCCCCACTCGGGTCATTTGGTCACACCTCGACCAGGGCAAAGTCCAAGCTCAAGGCTAACGGGCCCTACTCAGCTACAGCAAGTGGGAGGCCTTGGTCAAAAGTTTACCTTCGGACTTGAGGCTAGATGTATCAAATTTGAAAAATGCATAATGGTGTGTAAGAAGATAGTGAATCCTTAATAGCGATTTCTTAAAATTCCCAATCGCAATTGGGGAATCGCTATTAGGGAATGGAACTCCATTCACCCCTATGGGCCTGAAGGTCCATAGCTGTGAATGGTTTTGCATTTCCTAATTGGCGAATTCCTTTTAGGAATTCACAACTTAGGTAATGCAAATCCAAGGGTGCTGGGGGTTTAAGGCCCCCTTTAATGCACCCTCTCAAAAAACTATTGCGCCCATGTAAGGCACACACATGACCTAGGGCATGTGTGCGCAACATTGCATTTTTTAAAATGCATGTTTAAAGCATTTTTTTAAATTGCACATAGTTTCCACCAACTTGGAGATGGTGGTAATTGTGTTTCCTAAAGGCCCAGCTCACATTTAGGAAATGTATGATACATGTGCATAGGTAATCGCAAATAGGTATTTCCTATTTAGGGTTTCCTATTTAGGGAACCAGAATTTGCGATTTGCAAATTTGAGTCACAATTTTAGGGAATCGCTCTTTTAGCGATTCCTTAAATTTGCACTGATCAGAAATCATGAAAGGCTATTTTGCTTTCGCAAACAGTGGAATTTTGAGATTTTCACCATTTGTGAATACAAAATAGTTTGATACATCTGGCCGTTTGTCTTTTTCTTGAAGATTTTCTTCAGCGGGACAAAGTCACCAATCTGATCTGACCTCCCGGGAGCCCTCCTCGGATACGCGTTACAGGAGACCTTGGTGAAGAATTCTAACTTCAGACTTTTTTCAGGACAGAAATCTTGGTCTGGGCCAAAGCTGGATCTTGATCCGACATACCTGGAGCCCTCCTCAGATATGCTGCATGGGAAGTCTCGATCAACTTTTTAAGTTCGGACTTTGTCAACTTTTTTGGAGATTTTTCTTGTTGGGACGACCCTCCACAGCAAGCTGATTTCAAGTCGATATTGTCGGATTGCCTTTCCAGGAGCCCCAGGTTAAATGCTGTAAGTCTGGGGCTCTGGAGTTTTTCAGCGGGACGAACCTGCATGTAAGGCCAGGTCGCGTTCGAAGTAAGCTGGTTTGACTCAAGACATCGGGTCGTCCCTTTATGGAGCTTTTTAACAAAAGTTCCCCAATCTTCTCCAAACTTCTGGATCTTCTTCCAGAAGGTCTTTGAATGTCTTTTAGGAGTCCACAGCTCACCCCAAGGTTCCAGAAAATTTGAGTTGCTCCTTGAGGGTTGGGATTCCAACTCCCACAATGCACCTGGCTCAAACTCCAAAATGACCAATGAGCAGTGATCAGCTGGTCAGTTTCTTCAGGATTTGATGGTGGGGACTCTGGATAGCTACCTCTCACCTGTAGCAAGCAGTGAATCCCTTCTTGAACCAGTTGAAGCCAGGCAAAGTCATTTTGTGGTGAAGCCCAAGTGCGCAGCAGGTGCAGTTCTACCAAGTGCGGTGTCCAACTGCAGGGTCCAGCAGGCCAGTCCTCCTTCTTTAGATGTTGTTCCTTTAGGGATCTGAGGTGTGGGTGCAGCACTGCCAAATTTAACCTTGCTCCTGGGTTGAAAAGAATGGGGGGGGGGCAACTGTCCAATCAAAGGCATGCCACCACCCTCTTGGATGACCACTTCCAGGGAAGTGTGGCAAAAATCAATCCCAGGAAGCAACATTCTATAAAAATCCAAAACGGGTAAAACAGAATTTCGGAGATTACTGATGTATTTATAAAAAAATCACACAGCACAGCAAGTCACTTTGCTGCTCTGAGGGTGGTGATAGGGAAATGGAAGGAATGCACCATACTTAACATTGTACGGCTTAGTCTGTAATTTCTCTCTGCTGATACACAATGGGCTGCCTATTACCAATGAAGGCACACTTGCACCATGGCGCAAGGGTGCCTGCATTGCAGACAGGATTGTTTTAGTGCAGGAAGAGGATTTTCCCTTTTTATGTGTGCTGCAGAACGCAGAAAGAGGAAGTAACAAGGAGAAATAAAGATGTTTCTCCCTATTATGCCTCAATAAGGAGGCATGGGATTTTGAAGTATTCCCATGTCTAATGGTAATGATAAACCTGGAAATGCACCAAAATCTATGGGTGAATGCATGAAAAAACCCATGCATCACCCATAGAGCTCCTTTCCAGAGAAGAGTAATGAAACACAGCGATTTATGCTGCATTGCATTACTCTAAATTTATCAGACAAGATAGCTTGCATGGCTGGATGAATCTATCTTAAGAGTTGCATTGCTCTTGCACCCTGCTGCGTGGTGCAAGAGTGATGCAACTCTTCAGTGAATATGCCCCTTACAGCGTGGGGGGCTACTGAGTGTGATCATAATCTCTAGCTCTCATCAAAGGGATGGATTGTTATTCCGTTCTGCCACATTTTGAGGTGTATAAATTGGAATGTTGGGGTAATGGTGTGCCCAAGAGTGTGCTATTATTGCATCTGTTTTTGTGTGTGATTTAGAATAATGTTTTAAATGCTCAGATTTTGACAGCTATCTACAAAGTTCGGAGGATTCGCATTTACATATAATGTGGATCATTTATGTTCTCATTTACAAGACAATGCCTGATTCATTTTATTCTAGGCCTTTTCTGAAAGTTGACTCTAACACATCACTGTGGAAATGAAGAAACCTCATTTAAGGGAAGCTGCCTTGAAGAAGTACTCATAATTTCATCCTCCTGAAGTCAATAAAACCTTTACCATTAAAATGGTTAATACTAATATCTGACGAAGACTGCAGTATGGAGTGTGGTTTCAAAAAATAATAATTATTATTATTTTTAGAAATGGGGTCCTTGGATGGCAGAAAGGTTACCCCCAGTCCAAGCAAGGACCCTCACTCTAATCAGGGTAAGTCACACACAATCCAAATTATCCTGTGCCCACCCTCTGGTAGCTTAGCACTGAGCAGTAAGGCTTAACTTAGAAGGCAATGTGTGAAGTATTTGTGCAATAAATCATACAACAACACCATATAGCACCACAAATATACACCACACAGGGTTTAGAAAAATATATAATATTTATCTGATAAGATGCAGGTCAAAATGATTAAAGATGCAATAAGTAAATGTTGAGAAATTACTGAAAAGTGATATAAAGGCCCTCCTTATAACATTGGCGGTAAATGCCGCTTACCACCGTGCAGAAGACCGCCAACACACCGCCGCAGCCGCGGGAAACCGCCACAGCTATTATGACCCACATCTCGGAATCCGACAAAATTCAGACACCCACACAAGTCCGCCACACCAAAGGTCAGTGATAAACTGGCGAAAACAAAACCTCCACCGTCACGCCAACAGAAATACGCCCACACTATCACGACACACGAATCCACGCGGCGGTCTTTCAACCGCGATATTCCATTGGTGGTACACACCGCCGTGCTCAAAATACACACACACTTACAAAACACAGCCACATTGGACAATTCAAAATACACACACCTGATACACATACACACACCACTCCCACACACCCATTACAATATAAAACACACACCCACATCACCCACAAACCCCTACGACCGATATTACAGAGAGAAGGCCAGAGAGAGACACCACCATCCACAAACTAGCATCCACAGGCACACAACACCATCACCCACACAACTTCCACGCACAAAACACCACACACCACTACATATCACCACGCACACCACATCACGTACACCACCCCATGACACGGCAAAGACACCCCAGGTTTTCGGAGGAGGAGCTCAGGGTCATGGTGGAGGAAATCGTCCAGGTAGAGCCACAGCTATTTGGATCTCAGGTGCAGCACACCTCAATTGCAAGGAAGATGGAGCTGTGGCGAAGAATAGTCGACAGGGTCAACGCAGTGGGACAACACCCAAGAAATCGGGACGACATCAGGAAGAGGTGGAACGACCTACGGGGGAAGGTGCGTTCCGTGGTCTCAAGACACCACCAGGCGGTTCAACGGACTGGCGGCGGACCCCCACCTCCTCACCCACAACTAACAACATGGGAGGAGCAGGTCTTGTTGATTCTGCATCCTGAGGGCCTCGCAGGAGTCGGTGGAGGAATGGACTCTGGTAAGTCAAAATTTTAACTACCATATCCCCCACCCTACCTGCATGCTATCACATACCCCCACCCCCACCCCTATCACTCCAACTCCTCACAAATGTACCAATATCACAAACCACCCATCCCAACACCAAGCCCTGCATGCAACACCAACGCATGGACACCCATCACTAAAGCATGCCCACTGCACATACCCATACACCCCCCTAAACCATCATCACACAAGCTCCCACACAGGAATGCAAGCACTGGGGTACACGCTCACCCACCCATTGCACACCATGACACACAGAGATGCAATAATCATGCTTTACATCCCTGCAGGACCACTACCCAACGTCACCAGACAGGAGGGTCCAGACATCTCCACTCCACCGACAGAAGAGGTCCACAGTGATGACAGCAGCTCTGTCCAACTGGATCTAGATGACCAGCCCGGACCATTGTGGGCCTCGGGACAGTCGGTTCCCCTCGTACAGGCCACCACAGACTTTCCCCCCTCTGGAAACACCAGGTCCAAGGGACGGAGGCCCAGGAACACAGAGGAACTGGGAGGGCTGCAGTGCGACAAGGGGCGGACAGGCCAAGGGAACCCACTCTCCACAAGGCCCTCTCCTCCATCATGGGAGCATACCACCACTCCCAGGAGACGATGGCAACCGTACTGGCCAAGTTTCAGGAGACCCAGCGCATGCAGGAGGAACAGTATTTGGGGTTCAGGGAGGAACTCAGAACCATCAGCTCCGCCCTGGGCACCATCGTAGGGGTGCTGAAGGAAATACTCAACACCAGGAGGGACACTGTGGCACAACAAGGGGCCCCTGACACTAGCATGGACGATGAACTGCCCACCACCTCCGCCAGCACTAGTGGACAGGAGCCACCGCCACAAGACCACCACACCAGCACCCCACCCCCTGCAGACGGAGAACCACCCCGCAAACGGTCCATGAGATCCAGGAACAAGAAAGAGCACAATGCCAAGACCGCCGCCAAGAAATGAGACCACCCTGATTGTCATCCCACTGTCCCACTTTGTCACCCTGTCCATATTGAAACTGCCCCAGCTCCAGTTCCTATGCCCATATGCCAATGCACCTGTGAGACTAATAGACTGGACTCTGTCATGGACACTCCTCCGCCATCAACCCTCACCATTTAACTTTCACCTCCAATATTTTGTATGGAAATAAACACACCTAAAGCACCAAAAGATATGGAGTCTGTCTGTGATTTCGAAATAGTGTATTTGCAATTACAGTGACAAAATTCTCAGGAAATAGTAATGTCAACATACCTATGTCACACAGCTCTAGTCCATGAGGAATCTAAGCAGATGACACACGTTGGGACCCACACCTGTGAAACCGTAAGGGAAAGTGGCAACTCAGTGACCATACACTGGGTGAAATCGACAGATAGGATAGAGGAAGAAGTGTAAAAGTACATGTAGTAGGCAGGAATGTATTCTCACCTGTGTTTCACTGGAAATATTGCTGGATGACTGAGTCCCTGTAGTCCATGTTTTCTTCCTCCTCCTCACTGTCCACAGGTTCCACAGCTGCCACAACACCGCCATCTGGACCATCCTCCTGCAGAAAAGGCACCTGTCATCGCAAAGCCAACTTATGAAGCATACAGCAGGCCACGATGATCTGGCACACCTTCTTTGGTGAGTAGAATAGGGATCCACCTGTCATATGGAGGCACCGGAACCTGGCCTTCAGGAGGCCGATGGTGCGTTCGATCACCCTCCTAGTCCGCCCATGGGCCTCACTGTAGAGTTCCTCTGCCCTTGTCCTGGGATTCCTCACTGGGGTCAGTAGCCATGACAGGTTGGGGTAACCAGAGTCACCTAATAGCCACACACGGTGCCTCTGGAGTTGACCCATCACATAAGGGATGCTGCTATTCAGCATGATAAAGGCGTCATGCACTGAGCCAGGGAACATGGCATTCACATGGAAGATGTACTGGTCGGCCAAACATTCATGGAATGATAACTCTTCCGGTTCCTGTACACCTGTTCACTCCTGTGGGGGGGGGGGGGGCAAAACCACATGGGTCCCATCAATGGCACCTATGATGTTGGGGATATGTCCAAGGGCATGGAAGTCACCTTTCACTGTAGGCAAGTCCTCAACCTGAGGGAAAACGATGTAGCTACGCATGTGTTTCAGCAGGGCAGACAACACTCTGGACAATACGTTGGAAAACATAGGCTGGGACATCCCTGATGCCATGGCCACAGTTGTTTGAAATGACCAATGCAAGGAAATGGAGCACTGACAGCACCTGCACTTGAGGGGGGATTCCTGTGGGATGGTGGATTGCTGACATCAGGTCTGGGTCCAACTGGGTACACAGTTCCTGGATTGTGGCACGGTCAAACCTGTAGGTGATTATCAAATGTCGCTCCTCCATTGTCGACAGGTCCACCAGCGGTCGGTACACCAGAGGATTCCGCCATCTCCTCACATTTCCCAGCGGACGGTGCCTATGAAGGCCAACAGCGAGCACAGAGTCAAACAACTCAGCGGTATGTACCCACAGTCTACACAGAACACCATTCATACACAAAATCTGAGAGTAGGCCTAGGTATGTGTGACGCAGTTGGTAATTAGGCCATGTGGGCCCCTGAAATGGCGGCTGTCTGACCTCTAAAGTGGGACAATGGGATGTGAGGTAACTGCGCTGGCATTGTACACCGTTGCGGTAGGCGGTCGAAGACCGCGGTGCAACGCTGCATTGGTTAACATTGGACCCTATGGGTCCCAGGAGCCAATGACGATGTACGCCGGCGGTGATGGTACGCACCGCCGCAGACGTGACTGCCATTTTCTATCTGTTGAATCACTCGATACCTGATCTTCGACAGTAGAGGACCTACACTGCAAGTGCTGCTGTGACCTCGGTCTGGAAGAGACAATGGCTCGTGCGTTTGGGGAAAGGGCCCCTGCCTTCACATCGGAGGAGTTGGAGAAGCTCGTCGATGGGGTCCTCCCCCAGTACACACTACTCTACGGTCCTCCAGACCAACAGGTAAGTACACAGGGAGCATGTAGTATGGGCTATGCCTGTGTGGAGAGGGCTGGTTGTAAGAAGGAAGGGGGCAGAGTTCTGAGTGCATGAAAGACGGTGGGTGCATGTGCCACATGGCAAGGGTAGGGATGGGGGCCACTCACTTTGACGGCGCAGTTGGTAATGACTTCTCTTCTACCCCTGTACATTTCAGGTAGGTCAGCGCCCACCAGAAGAAGGATATTTGGCGTGCCATCGCCACGGACGTCCGGACCCCGGGGGTCCACCACAGACGGAGCACCCACTGCCGGAAAAGATGGGAGGACATTTGCCACTGGAGCAAGAAGACAGCAGAGGCTCATCTCGGGATGGCCTCCCAACATGGGAGGGGTGCCCGTCGAACCATGACCCCCCTGATGTTCCGGATCCTGGCGGTGGCCTACCCAGAGATGGATGGGCGCTTGAGGGCATCACAGCAGACACAAGGGGGTGAGTACACTCTCATTCAGCTTACTTTGCGCGCAGTGGAGGTGTCTGGGTGGGGGGGGAGGGCTGTGGGTTTCCCTAGGTCAGGGCGAGTTCCGTTTTGTGGCTTTGGGTGCAGGTGCATGCGCTGGAGGCTGTTGTGAGGTGGATGTATGTTGGGTGGGTGTGTGCCTGCGTTTGTGTATCTTGGGAGGGGGCGTCACAGACACGCTGGGAGAGGACACAGGGGACGTGTGAATGTTAGTGGGGGTGGTGAGTGCACGTGAGCGGGGTGTGGTGGTGGGTGTGCTGGTGCGGGACGTAGTGGCTGTAGTGGTAGTGCATGCAGGTGTGAGTGGAGACGAGACTGGGAGGGAGGAGGGAGACGAGGAGGAGGGGGACACAGTGGAGGCAGTGGATGTTGGTGTGTCTGTATGTGTGTGATGCTTGCGTGAGTGCCTGTGGGATGTGTGGTGCTTATGTTTGCCTGAGCTTCCCTTCTGTGGTGAGGTGTGTGCAGGCTGGTCTGATGGTGTGCTTGGGATAAGCAGAGGTACAGGGGATTGGGTCTGGGTGGGGGAAGTTGGAGGGGGGAGGCTAGACACAGGGACAATGGCTGCCATCACTGCTGAGGCCAGAGTTTGAAAGGTTCGATGAAGGGCCGCCTGACCAGAATGAATGCCCTCCAGGAATGCTTTGGTTTGTTGCAACTCCCTTTCTACACCCTGGATGGCATTCAAAATGGTAGACTGCCCAACAGTGAGTGACCTGAGGAGGTCAATGGCCTCCTCACTGAGGACAGCAGAGGAAACCCGGAAAGTCTGGGAGGAGCAGCACGGCGGAGAAGACTGCCATCATCCCTGCTGGCCATTAGGCCACCGCCAGCCCCATCGTCGCTCTCCAGGAGGCAACAGCCAGCCACAGCCCAGCTGCCCAGGAGGCCACCCCCAGCCACAGCCCAGCTGCCCAGGAGGGCCCCGCCAGCCACAGCCCAGCTGCCCAGGAGGGCCCCGCCAGCCACAGCCCAGCTGATCAATGAAGGACTGCCAGCCCCAGCCCAGCTGGGCAATGAAGGACCGCCAAGTCAAGCACCGCTGAACAGGGCAAGCACCGCGGAACAGGGCAAGGACCGCCAACTCAAGCACCGCTGAGCAGGGCAAGCACCGCTGAACAGGGCAAGGACCGCCATGTCAAGCACCACTGAACAGGGCAAGGACCGCCAAGTCAAGCACCGCTGAACAGGGCAAGCACCGCCAAGTCAAGCACCGCTGAACAGGGCAAGCACCGCCAAGTCAAGCACCGCTGAACAGGGAAAGCACCGCCAAGTCAAGCAACGCTGAACAGGGCAAGCACCGCAGAACAGGGCAAGGACCGCCAAGTCAAGCACCGCTGAACAGGGCAAGCACCACTGAACAGGGCAAGGACCGCCAAGTCCAGCACCGCTGAACAGGGCAAGCACCGCTGAACAGGGCAAGGACCGCCAAGTTAAGTACCGCTGAACAGGGCAAGCACCGCTGAACAGGGCAAGGACCGCCAAGTCAAGCACCGCTGAACAGGGCAAGGACCGCCAACTCAAGCACTGTAAGCCCATGAGCGGCAGGGGCACTGACGCAACAGGGACCGTCACGGGGTGAGTGATGCACTCTGGGCACCAGTCCCCCTCCAGAACCAGTGGAGACATGCATCCACTACCTCTGTCCTTCACAGGATGAAGCACTCTGGGCACCAGTCCCCCTCCAGAACCAGTGGAGATATGCATCAAATCAAATCAAATCAAATCATTAACATTTATAAAGCGTGCTACTCACCCGTGCGGGTCTCAAGGCGCTAGGGGAAAAAGGGGGGGTTATCGCTGCTCGAACAGCCAGGTCTTTAGGAGTCTCCGTAAAGCGGAGTGGTCCTGGGTGGTCCTGAGGCTGGTGGGGAGGGAGTTCCAGGTCTTGGCCGCCAGGAAGGAGAAAGATCTCCCACCCGCCGTGGAGCGGCGGATGCGAGGGACGGCAGCGAGTGCGAGACCAGAGGAACGGAGGAGGCGGGTGGGGACGTAGAAGCTGAGGCGTCTGTTGAGGTATTCCGGTCCCTTGTTGTGGAGGGCTTTGTGTGCGTGGGTGAGAAGTCGGAAGGTGATCCTTTTGCTGACTTGGAGCCAATGCAGGTGTCTCAGGTGTGCGGAGATGTGGCTGCTGCGGGGTACGTCTAGGATGAGGCGGGCCGAGGCGTTTTGAATGCGTTGCAGGCGATTTTTGGAGTTTGGCGGTGGTCCCAGCGTAGAGGGTGTTGCCGTAGTCCAGGCGGCTCGTGACAAGGGCGTGGGTCACGGTTTTTCTGGTGTCGGCGGGGATCCAGCGGAAGATCTTACGGAGCATGCGAAGGGTGAGGAAGCAGGCGGAGGACACGCGTTGACTTGCTTAGTCATGGTGAGAAGAGGGTCCAAGATGAAGCCGAGGTTGCGGGCGTGGTCTGTGGGGGTCGGTGCGGTGCCGAGGGCCGTGGGCCACCAGGAGTCGTCCCAGGCGGACGGAGTATTGCCGAGGATGAGGACTTCCGTTTTTTCAGAGTTCAGCTTTAGGCGGCTGAGCCTCATCCAATCTGCGACGTCCTTCATACCCTTTTGTAGGTTGGCGCTGGCGGGGTCCTTGGTGAGGGAGAGTATAAGTTGGGTGTTGTCGACGTAGGAGGTGATGATGATGTCGTGCTTGCGTACGATGTTGGCGAGGGGGCTCATGTAGACATTGAAGAGTGTCGGGCTGAGTGATGAGCCTTGAGGTACGCCGCAGATGATCTCGGTGGGTTCTGAGCGAAACGGAGGGAGGTAAACTCTTTGTGAACGGTTTGCGAGGAAGGAGGCGATCCAGTCCAGGGCCTGGCCTTGGATCCCGGTGGAGCGGAGGCGGGTGATTAGGGTGCAGTGACAGACGGTGTCAAAGGCAGCCGAGAGGTCGAGGAGAATGAGGGCGACTGTTTCACCGTTGTCCATCAAGGTTCTGATGTCGTCTGTGACTGAGATGAGGGCGGTTTCAGTGCTGTGGTTGGTTCGGAATCCGGTTTGTGAGGGGTCGAGCAGGTTGTTGTCTTCCAGGAAGGTGGTCAGCTGTTTGTTGACGGTCTTCTCTATTACTTTGGCTGGGAAAGGCAGAAGAGAGATGGGGCGGAAGTTTTTCAGGTCGCTCGGGTCAGCCGTAGGTTTCTTTAGTAGGGCGTTGACTTCGGCATGTTTCCAGCATTCGGGGAAGGTAGCAGAAGAAAAAGAAGAGTTGATGACGGTCTGGAGGTGCGGGGCGATGATGTCGTTGGCTTTGTTAAAGATGAAGTGCGGGCAAGGGTCCGAAGGGGCGCCGGAGTGGATAGAGTTCATGATGGATTTGGTTTCTTCCGTGTTGATGTGGGTCCAGTTGTTGAGGGTGATGGCCGGGGATGCGGGTTCGGTGGTGTTTGGTTGGGTCTGGTGTCCGAAGCTGTCGTGGAGGTCGCTGATCTTGCAATGGAAGAAAGTGGCGAGGGATTTGCACAGATCCTGTGAGGGCGTGACGGCATTGGCGTTGGCGCTGGGGTTGGAGAACTCCTTGACGATGCTGAAGAGTTCTCTGCTGTTGTGGCTGTTTTTGTCCAGTCTGTCGGTGAAGAAGTTCCTTTTGGCAGCGCGGATCAGGTGGTGGTGTTCGCGGGTAGCGTTCTTGAGGGCGTTCATGTTGTCAGCGGTGTGGTCCTTGCGCCAGGCTTTCTCAAGGGCGCAACAAGTTTTATTTGATTCTTTGAGGGTGTCAGAGAACCAGAGAGGTTTTTTGGTGTTGGTCTGTCGATGCGTGCGTTTGAGGGGAGCAAGGTTGTCTGCGCAGTTGGAGATCCAGTTTGTGAGTTTGAGGGCTGCGTCGTTGGGGTCGGTGGTGAGGGTGGGTTGGTTGGCGGCTAGTGCGGAGAAGAGTTGCTCTTCAGGGATCTTGTTCCACTGTTGATGAGGGATGGGTTGAGTGCGGAGGTGGCGGGTCTCGCGTCGGAATGTGAAGTGGACGCAGCTGTGGTCGGTCCAGTGTAGGGCGGAGGTGTGGCTGAAGAAGACGTGTTTGCTGGCGGAGAAGATAGGGTCAAGCGTGTGTCCGGCGATGTGGGTGGCGGTGTTCACCAGTTGTTTGAGGCCGAGGTTGTCGAGGTTGTCGAGCAGGGTGGTGGTGTTGGGATCGTTGTTTTGTTCCAGATGGAAGTTGAGGTCGCCTAGGAGGCTGTAGTCCAGTGAGGCGATGGCGTGCGGGGAGATGAAGTCGGCGATGGCGTCGCTGAAAGGGGCGCGTGGTCCGGGAGGACGGTAGACGAGGGATCCTCTGAGGGTGGTCCTCGGGTCGGTGCGAATCTGAAAATGCAGGTGTTCAGCGGCGAGAGGGGTGTCTTCGGTGGAGGTGGTGACGCTGATGGAGTCTTTGAAGACGATGGCGATACCTCCTCCTGCTTGGTTGGTGCGGCCTTTCCTGGAGATCTTGTAGCCTTCGGGGATGGCGGTGGCGATGTCTGGCGCAGAGGAGGCGTTCATCCAGGTCTCTGTGATGAAGGCGACGTCTGGTGCTGTGGAATCCAGGAGGTCCCAGAGTTTGACGGCGTGTTTGTGGACGGAGCGAGCGTTGACTAGGATGCACTTGATGTGGTTGATGGCGCGTGGGCTTGTGGTCGTGGTAGTAGCGTGGTGGAAAATGCGTTTGCAGGAGTTGCAGGCGAAGGGTCCATGGGTGCGTTTGGGGTGAGCTTGGAAGCAGGTGTTGGAGCGTCCTGGGTTGAGGGCGTGGAGGGTGGTGGGGTCGTAGCGGTTCAGCGGGGCTTGGGAGAGCTTGGGACCAGGGGTCGTGGCGCTGGGCGCGGGCCAGGCACGGACGGGCGCAGACGGGCTTGCCTCCGGCGCGCCAGCGGCGCGGTCGCGCAGCGGCTGCTATATGAGGTAGGAGGGGGGGAGGGGTCAGCTGGGGGCAAATGGGAGCTGGGGGGCGGGGGCGTGCAGGAGGTCGTGGCGGGAAAGCGCGAGGGAGGGGGGACAGGTAGAGTGAGAAGAGCTGGGGGAGGGGTATTTAGGGGTGGAGGGGGGTGAGTGTTAGGAGGTTTAGGAGATTAGGGAGAAAGATAGGAGTAGGGTTGTGAAGATAGGGGAGGGGGGGTTGTAGAGGTGGGTGAGGGTGAGAGGTAGAGTGAGAGGATAGGAAGATAGGTAATAGAGGGGGTGGCGGGAAGGAGGGAAAGATAGAGAAGTAGATAGAGAAAATAGATAGATAGAGAAATCGATAGATAGGGAAATAGAGAGATAGGAAGATAGGAGGAGGTGGAGAGTGAGGGAGTTAGACAGTGGGATAGAGAGATAGGTAGATAGGAGGAGTGAGGGAGGTAGATAGTGAACGCGTTAGATAGGGGAGATAGAGAGGGGGATGCGAGTGAGGGAGGGGGTTGAGGTAGGAGCAGGAGGGCAGGCGCGGGGAGAAGAAGACGGAGGAGGCAGAAGAGCCGAAGGCAGAAGATAGAAGACCAGAGGACCGGAAGAACAGAAGAACAGAAGAACAGAAGAACAAAAGAACAAAAGAACAAAAGAACAAAAGAACAGAAGAACAGGGAACAGAAGAACAGAAGAACACAGAAGAACACAGAAGAACATACAGAAAACGAAGAACAGAAGGCAGAAGACCACAGAAGAAGATGAGGAAGAAGAGAAATAGAGAGAAGACGGGGAAAAGAAGAGTACAGCAGAAGATTACAGACGAGGAGTGAGGAGGAAGAACAGAGAAGAAGAAAAGAAGCAGGAGCAGGAGAGAGGGTGAGTAGCGCGGGGCAGAGCGAGGGGCTGGGAGGTGGGGGGTACTTACTGTTAGGTGGGTCTCAGGAACTCAGGAACCTGGAGGAGCTGGAGGAGCTGCAGCGGCAGGGGGAGCGACCTACCCTTGGGTCAAGGGTCGCTACCAGTGTCGCGCAGCGGCCGCCATATGAGGTAGGAGGGGGGGGGTCAGCTGGGGCGAATGGGAGCTGGGAGGCGGGGGCGTGCAGGAGGTCGCGGCGGGAAAGCGCGAGGGAGGGGGGGACAGGTAGAGTGAGAAGAGCTGGGGGAGGGGGGTTTAAGGGTGGAGGGGGGTGAGTGTTAGGAGGTTTAGGAGATTAGGGAGAAAGATAGGAGTAGGGTTGTGGAGATAGGGGAGGGGGGTTGTAGAGGTGGGTGAGGGTGAGAGGTAGAGTGAGAGGATAGGAAGATAGGTAATAGAGGGGGTGGCGGGAAGGGGGGGGAAGATAGAGAAGTAGATAGAGAAAATAGATAGATAGAGAAATCGATAGATAGGGAAATAGATAGAGAGATAGGAAGATAGGAGGAGGTGGAGAGTGAGGGAGTTAGATAGTGGGATAGAGAGATAGAGAGATAGGTAGATAGGAGGAGTGAGGGAGGTAGATAGTGAACGGGTTAGATAGGGGAGTGTAGTGCTTTCCTCTTATTTAGTTTCTAAGCACTAACATAACACAACAGAAATGCACTTCTGAGGTCAAAGAAGACTTTTATTGTTGTTATATGAATGACGAATTAGTAGCTTTCAAGTCTGCGTTAATCAAACAAAATATATCAGTTTGCAATATACACAGCAGGTTATATTTATAAGATATTGAATGCAAAGCAAAACAAATACTTCACCGTGTAGGAACTATTTACAGCTACATCTTTCTAAGGTCTGCAAGCTGATGACCCCTGTCAGCCGCGAGAAAGAGTTTCATCTACCCACACGGGATGCTGGCAGCTGGCGCCAAGCTCCAGCACGAGGTCCGGCAGATTCGAATCTGACTCTCTGCAGCCTGTTACATTCGTTACAAAGGTGTGCCCCCTCCTCTCAGACCTGGGAAACTGAGCAAGCCTTTTGGAGACTGGCCAGGTCTCCAAGACTACTCCTGTTCCCAAGCTCAAGCGAAGAAAAAACAACACCCATGTACTCTCTCTTATCATGTCTAGTCTACTGTGAGAAAAACATCTTGGTTCTCTGGTGCAAAAACACAGCTTGGAAAAATACAGCTTGGATTCTCAACTGCAATGTCTAACTCCACGTTAAAGGCAATGGGCAGCTAACCTAAATATCAAATGCAATGTCATGTTAAAGGCAATAGGCAGCTAACCTAAATATCAAATGCAATGTCTAGTGTCATGTCAAAGCCAATAGGCATCTAAGCTGAATACAAAATGCAATGTCTTATATCATGTCAAAGCCCATAGGCAGCTGAGCTGAATACAAAATGCAATGTATAATATCATGTCAAAGCCAATAGGCAGCTAAGCTGAATACAAAATGTAATATATGATATCATGTCAAAGCCAATAGGCAGCGGAATGTAATATATGATATCATGTCAAAGCCAATAGGCAGAATACAGAATGTAATGGCTAATGCAATGTCAAAGCCCATAGGCGGCTCAACTGAACAAAACATACAATGTGATCATTGAGCAACTAATATGCGCAGTGGTGAAACACAAAGTCATTGGTCAAAACAAAATTCAACAAGTGGCAGTACATTCCGCCCTTTGACCAATGAATTTTTGCTTCACATATCTCCTGTTTCAAACAAAAACAAAAAACATCAGCACAAACAAAAAAAAACATTATGATCAAAGCAATCCATGTAAAGCAATAGAAGTGAATTAACACATTGATTTCATAACCTTTCACATCAGATACATCTACATAGAAAAGACTGGGCAATTTTTATACTCTGAATGAGTCTCTAATTCAACAGTGTTAGCAATTTGATGTGGCATGAGTTCTGCTCATGTAAAGGTGCACGGTCCACCTGAAAGGTTTGCTGGAAGATAAGCAAAAGTCAGAGTTCCATACGAGAAGGGAAAAAAAAAAAAAAAATACACAGCAAACAAGTTGAACTTGAACTGAAGGCGCAGTTTGCGCAAAATGGATCCATGGTGCTGGCACTTTACTCAGCCAGGTTCAGGTTGGGGATTCGGTCCCTTCCCCGACCCCACACGCACACACCGGAAGGGGGACCACACAGCACACTCAGGGACAGTGGCGAAACGTGGTAGGATCTGCAAAAGAAACAAGTATGACTTTTCTTGCAAATAACATTTTTCATTTAAACTGCACCCTTCCTCTTTCTTTCCCTGTTTTATAATCAGCAGGACGTTTTTGGGGCCCTTTGTTATATTTTCTGCAGGTTCTGGAGGGTCACTTGGGGCTTCAGCCCACACATCAGCACTGAGGTTTTTATCTGCTGCGCCACAGCTTTCCTTTTCTTGCACTGTCAGAAGGGCTGGGGCAGACTCCTTCTTTACCAAACCTCCATTCACTGCATTTTTGCCAATTTGGGCCATTCTGTCTCCAATTTGTTTGAATGAATCAGATTATTTTCTAGGTATCAGCATAATTTCGATTTTTCCTTGGTAATTTGCAGCAATCACTCTCCCTAAAACCTGATCAATTTGCCATTTCTGTCCTGGTAACTTTCCTCTCCCCAACTGCTCTGTGACTGCTTGCATGACAAATTGCTTTTGTGCGTGCTGCACAGTTTTGATCAAATCTAGGGGAATGTGCATCTCTCTCATCTCTGCCCACCTGTAAGTGGCTTTTTCTCTCAGCTGTTCACATTTCTGGGGCACCCACTTAGCCATCCCCACTAAGGCAGAATTCTGGGTGTACACTTCTCTCTCTGAATTTTTCTCATTAACATCTGCAAGGTAATTGAACCAGTTAGGTACAAGCCATGTGGCTAAAACATTATCAAAGAACCAAAAATCAGCGTATAAATGACACATCTCACGTAGCTCTTGCTTTAAAATCTGACACACATTATACAACGCTGTTCCTTCTCCTGTGCCAGAAAACAACATTTCAGTCAATAAATCATTAGTAAAACAAACATGCTTTTTATCTTCAGTAGACACGAATTCAAATGGTGCACACAATTTCATCGGTAATTCTTTTATCTGTGGTACTATAGCCCTGTCTTGCAAGTACCAGATCAATTGTATGATTCTAGCTAGGGGCACTATTTTCTTTCCTTGTTCATGATTTAAATGTACATAAGTATTTCCTTCTTGCACTGCGCAGAAACCTAAAGTCTGCATTATTTCATTTGCCAAATCACAAGCGCGCAGCTGCATATAATTTTTCACAGTGACCATATACAAAAGTGTTAGGATTTCACTCAAATGAGGGCTATTCTTTTTCCAAAAATCAAACAAGCTAATGAAACTCGGGGTGTCTTGCTCTAAAATCCTTCGTTTTACTTGTGCATTTTGCACCGGTAACTCGTAAATCACATTCTGAGCTCTCTCGTCCGTGTTATCAGTTAAGGAATGCATTTTGTCTGCCAAAAACCCTGGCTCACACGAAAACTCAGTGCAGCTCGGAGCTGTCTTAACCCCCTCATTACTGGAATGGGACAAGAAAGATTCTTCATTTTTATAACATTCAGCATTATTTTGAATTATCGTATCCTGGCTAATTTGCTCACGTAAATTCCTATTTTCATGTTCCAACTTCCTACATTTCTCCTGCATTTCTCTGTAAGCAGATAAAGGTATCCAGACCTTTCTGTCATCATTACTTCCAAAAGACACGTTTTCTACATATATACAACAGGAATTATTTCTCAAAACATTATCAGGCCTTTTAGCTACACATGCATTTTCTTCTGTAATTCCCCAAACAGAAAACAATTCACAGTTTTTCTTAGCACCATCAGGCAGTTCATCAACACATGTATTCTCAGACATGGTCTGCCGTGCTACTGTGATTCTCCAAACAGAAAACAATTTCTGTAATTCTCCAAACAACAAAAAACAATTACACTTTTAAAGTGTGCACTTAGAAATCTACTAACTCGTCAAACCCCTTCTTAATCACCTCTTAATGACCGACACCCCACTCCTGGTACCAATTGTAGTGCTTTCCTCTTATTTAGTTTCTAAGCACTAACATAACACAACAGAAATGCACTTCTGAGGTCAAAGAAGACTTTTATTGTTGTTATATGAATGACGAATTAGTAGCTTTCAAGTCCGCGTTAATCAAACAAAATATATCAGTTTGCAATATACACAGCAGGTTATATTTATAAGATATTGAATGCAAAGCAAAACAAATACTTCACCGTGTAGGAACTATTTACAGCTACATCTTTCTAAGGTCTGCAAGCTGATGACCCCTGTCAGCCGCGAGAAAGAGTTTCATCTACCCACACGGGATGCTGGCAGCTGGCGCCAAGCTCCAGCACGAGGTCCGGCAGATTCGAATCTGACTCTCTGCAGCCTGTTACATTCGTTACAAAGGTGTGCCCCCTCCTCTCAGACCTGGGAAACTGAGCAAGCCTTTTGGAGACTGGCCAGGTCTCCAAGACTACTCCTGTTCCCAAGCTCAAGCGAAGAAAAAACAACACCCATGTACTCTCTCTCTTATCATGTCTAGTCTACTGTGAGAAAAACATCTTGGTTCTCTGGTGCAAAAACACAGCTTGGAAAAATACAGCTTGGATTCTCAACTGCAATGTCTAACTCCACGTTAAAGGCAATGGGCAGCTAACCTAAATATCAAATGCAATGTCATGTTAAAGGCAATAGGCAGCTAACCTAAATATCAAATGCAATGTCTAGTGTCATGTCAAAGCCAATAGGCATCTAAGCTGAATACAAAATGCAATGTCTTATATCATGTCAAAGCCCATAGGCAGCTGAGCTGAATACAAAATGCAATGTATAATATCATGTCAAAGCCAATAGGCAGCTAAGCTGAATACAAAATGTAATATATGATATCATGTCAAAGCCAATAGGCAGCGGAATGTAATATATGATATCATGTCAAAGCCAATAGGCAGAATACAGAATGTAATGGCTAATGCAATGTCAAAGCCCATAGGCGGCTCAACTGAACAAAACATACAATGTGATCATTGAGCAACTAATATGCGCAGTGGTGAAACACAAAGTCATTGGTCAAAACAAAATTCAACAAGTGGCAGTACAGGGAGATAGAGAGGGGGATGCGAGTGAGGGAGGGGGGTGAGGTAGGAGCAGGAGGGCAGGCGCGGGGAGAAGAAGACGGAGGAGGCAGAAGAGCCGAAGGCAGAAGATAGAAGACCAGAGGACCGGAAGAACAGAAGAACAGAAGAACAGAAGACCGGAAGAACAGGGAACAGAAGAACAGAAGAACACAGAAGAACACAGAAGAACACAGAAGAAGATACAGAAAACGAAGAACAGAAGGCAGAAGACCACAGAAGAAGATGAGGAAGAAGAGAAGAAGAGAGAAGACGGGGAAAAGAAGAGTACAGCAGAAGATTACAGACGAGGAGCGAGGAGGAAGAACAGAGAAGAAGAAAAGAAGAAAAGAAGCAGGAGAGAGGGTGAGTAGCGCGGGGCAGAGCGAGGGGCTGGGAGGTGGGGGGTACTTACTGTTAGGTGGGTCTCAGGAACTCAGGAACCTGGAGGAGCTGGAGGAGCTGCAGCGGCAGGGGGAGCGACCTACCCTTGGGTCAAGGGTCGCTACCACTGTCGCGCAGCGGGCGCCATATGAGGTAGGGGGGGGGGTCAGCTGGGGGCGAATGGGAGCTGGGGGGCGGGGGCGTGCAGGAGGTCGCGGCGGGAAAGCGCGAGGGGGGGACAGGTAGAGTGAGAAGAGCTGGGGGAGGGGGGTTTAAGGGTGGAGGGGGGTGAGTGTTAGGAGGTTTAAGAGATTAGGGAGAAAGATAGGAGTAGGGTTGTGAAGATAGGGGAGGGGGGGTTGTAGAGGTGGGTGAGGGTGAGAGGTAGAGTGAGAGGATAGGAAGATAGGTAATAGAGGGGGTGGCGGGAAGGGGGGGAAAGATAGAGAAGTAGATAGAGAAAATAGATAGATAGAGAAATCGATAGATAGGGAAATAGATAGAAAGATAGGAAGATAGGAGGAGGTGGAGAGTGAGGGAGTTAGATAGTGGGATAGAGAGATAGAGAGATAGGTAGATAGGAGGAGTGAGGGAGGTAGATAGTGAACGGGTTAGATAGGGGAGGTAGAGAGGGGGATGCAAGTGAGGGAGGGGGGTGAGGTAGGAGCAGGAGGGCAGGCGCGGGGAGAAGAAGACGGAGGAGGCAGAAGAGCCGAAGGCAGAAGATAGAAGACCAGAGGACCGGAAGAACAGAAGAACAGAACAGAAGAACAGAAGACCGGAAGAACAGAAGAACACAGAAGAACACAGAAGAACACAGAAGAAGATACAGAAAACGAAGAACAGAAGGCAGAAGACCACAGAAGAAGATGAGGAAGAAGAGAAGAAGAGAGAAGACGGGGAAAAGAAGAGTACAGCAGAAGATTACAGACGAGGAGCGAGGAGGAAGAACAGAGAAGAAGAAAAGAAGAAAAGAAGCAGGAGAGAGGGTGAGTAGCGCGGCGCAGAGCGAGGGGCTGGGAGGTGGGGGGTACTTACTGTTAGGTGGGTCTCAGGAACTCAGGAACCTGGAGGAGCTGGAGGAGCTGCAGCGGCAGGGGGAGCGACCTACCCTTGGGTCAAGGGTCGCTACCACTGTCGCGCAGCGGCCGCCATATGAGGTAGGAGGGGGGGGGTCAGCTGGGGCGAATGGGAGCTGGGGGGCGTGCAGGAGGTCGCGGCGGGAAAGCGCGAGGGAGGGGGGGACAGGTAGAGTGAGAAGAGCTGGGGGAGGGGGGTTTAAGGGTGGAGGGGGTGAGTGTTAGGAGGTTTAGGAGATTAGGGAGAAAGATAGGAGTAGGGTTGTGAAGATAGGGGAGGGGGGGTTGTAGAGGTGGGTGAGGGTGAGAGGTAGAGTGAGAGGATAGGAAGATAGGTAATAGAGGGGGTGGCGGGAAGGGGGGGAAAGATAGAGAAGTAGATAGAGAAAATAGATAGATAGAGAAATCGATAGATAGGGAAATAGATAGAGAGATAAGAAGATAGGAGGAGGTGGAGAGTGAGGGAGTTAGATAGTGGGATAGAGAGATAGAGAGATAGGTAGATAGGAGGAGTGAGGGAGGTAGATAGTGAACGGGTTAGATAGGGGAGATAGAGAGGGGGATGCGAGTGAGGGAGGGGTGTGAGGTAGGAGCAGGAGGGCAGGTGCGGGGAGAAGAAGACGGAGGAGGCAGAAGAGCCGAAGGCAGAAGATAGAAGACCAGAGGACCGGAAGAACAGAAGAACAGAAGACCGGAAGAACAGGGAACAGAAGAACAGAAGAACACAGAAGAACACAGAAGAACACAGAAGAAGATACAGAAAACGAAGAACAGAAGGCAGAAGACCACAGAAGAAGATGAGGAAGAAGAGAAGAAGAGAGAAGACGGGGAAAAGAAGAGTACAGCAGAAGATTACAGACGAGGAGCGAGGAGGAAGAACAGAGAAGAAGAAAAGAAGAAAAGAAGCAGGAGGAGGAGAGAGGGTGAGTAGGGCGGGGCAGAGCGAGGGGCTGGGAGGTGGGGGGTACTTACTGTTAGGTGGGTCTCAGGAACTCAGGAACCTGGAGGAGCTGCAGCGGCAGGGGGAGCGACCTACCCTTGGGTCAAGGGTCTCTACCACTGTCGTGCAGCGGCCGCCATATGAGGTAGGAGGGGGGGAGGGGTCAGCTGGGGGCGAATGGGAGCTGGGGGGCGGGGGCGTGCAGGAGGTCGCGGCGGGAAAGCGCGAGGGAGGGGGGGACAGGTAGAGTGAGAAGAGCTGAGGGAGGGGGGTTTAAGGGTGGAGGGGGGTGAGTGTTAGGAGGTTTAGGAGATTAGGGAGAAAGATAGGAGTAGGGTTGTGAAGATAGGGGAGGGGGGTTGTAGAGGTGGGTGAGGGTGAGAGGTAGAGTGAGAGGATAGGAAGATAGGTAATAGAGGGGGTGGCGGGAAGGGGGGAAAGATAGAGAAGTAGATAGAGAAAATAGATAGAGAAATCGATAGATAGGGAAATAGATAGAGAGATAGGAAGATAGGAGGAGGTGGAGAGTGAGGGAGTTAGATAGTGGGATAGAGAGATAGAGAGATAGGTAGATAGGAGGAGTGAGGGAGGTAGATAGTGGACGGGTTAGATAGGGGAGATAGAGAGGGGGATGCGAGTGAGGGAGGGGGGTGAGGTAGGAGCAGGAGGGCAGGCGCGGGGAGAAGAAGACGGAGGAGGCAGAAGAGCCGAAGGCAGAAGATAGAAGACCAGAGGACCGGAAGAACAGAAGAACACAGAAGAACGCAGAAGAACACAGAAGAAGATACAGAAAACGAAGAACAGAAGGCAGAAGACCACAGAAGAAGATGAGGAAGAAGAGAAGAGGAGAGAAGACGGGGAAAAGAAGAGTACAGCAGAAGATTACAGACGAGGAGCGAGGAGGAAGAACAGAGAAGAAGAAAAGAAGCAGGTGCAGGAGAGAGGGTGAGTAGCGCGGGGCAGAGCGAGGGGCTGGGAGGTGGGGGGTACTTACTGTTAGGTGGGTCTCAGGAACTCAGGAACCTGGAGGAGCTGGAGGAGCTGCAGCGGCAGGGGGAGCGGCATCCACTACCTCTGTCCTTCACAGGATGAAGCACTCTGGGCACCAGTCCCCCTCCAGAACCAGTGGAGACATGCATCCACTACCTCTGTCTGTGCACAGGATGAAGCACTCTGGGCACCAGTCCCCCTCTAGAACCAGTGGAGACATGCATCCACTACCTCTGTCCTTCACAGGAGGAAGCACTCTGGGCACCACTCCACCTCCAGAACCAGTGGAGACATGCATCCACTACCTCTGTCCTGCACAGGATGAAGCACTCTGGGCACCAGTCCCCCGCCAGAAACAGTGGAGACATGCATCCACTACCTCTGTCCTGCACAGGATGAAGCACTCTGGGCACCAGTCCCCCTCCAGAACCAGTGGAGACTGTTCTCAACTTGAGAGACTGTGGCTTTGCACTCCCCAGGATGGTCCAGTGGGCAAACCACCCACTGTAGAGACTTGAGAGACTGTGGCTTTGCACTCCCCAGGATGGTCCAGTGGGCAACCCACCCACTGTAGAGACTTGAGAGACTGTGGCTTTGCACTCCCCAAGATGGAACAGCGGGCAACCCACCCACTGTAGAGATTTGAGAGACTGTGGCTTTGCACTCCCCAGGATGGAACAGCGGGCAAGCCACCCACTGTAGAGACTTGAGAGACTGTGATTTTGCACTCCCCAGGATGGAACAGCGGGCAACCCACCCACTGTAGAGACTTGAGAGACTGAGGCTTTGCACTCCCCAGGATGGAACAGCGGGCAAACTACCCACTGTAGAGACTTGAGAGACTGTGGCATTGCACTCCCCAGGATGGAACAGGGGGCAAACCACCCACTGTTGAGACTTGAGAGACTGTGGCTTTGCACTCCCCAGGATGGTTCAGTGGGCAAACCACCCACTGTAGAGACTTGAGAGACTGTCGCTTTGCACTCCCCAGGATGGAACAGTGGGCAAACCACCCACTGTAGAGACTTGAGAGACTGTGGCTTTGCTCTCCCCAGGATGGTACAGTGGGCAAACCACCCACTGTAGAGACTTGAGAGACTGTGGCTTTGCACTACCCAGGATGGTACAGTGGGCAAACCACCCACTGTAGAGACTTGAGAGACTGTGGCTTTGCACTCCCCAGGATGCAGCAGTGGGCAAACCACCCACTGTAGAGACTTGAGGGACTGTGGCTTTGCACTCCGCAGGATGGTACAGTGGGCAAACCACCCACTGTAGAGACTTGAGAGACTGTGGCTTTGCACTCGCCAGGATGGAACAGTGGGCAACACACCCACTGTAGAGACTTGAGAGACTGTGGCTTTGCACTCCCCAGGATACATCAATGGGCATGGAGCCCCCTCATGGAGCTGGCGTCGTGCACTCATCCAGCTGTGGTGCCCCCCCTTCCTTTCCTCCTGAGGTGCCTGTTGTATTTCTATCTGATGCCCCAGCAGTGTTCTCTCTGTTTTGATCTGGTATCGTGTGTGGGCCTCGCCAGTGCATTTTGGGCCCAGTGGTCCACGGACTTTAAATGGTGCAATACCTGAACTATTAATCGTGGTGTATATTTTGTTAATAGTGTATATATGTATATTTTTGCTTACTGAATTTTGATATATTACAATGGTTACACTCATTTCCTTTTGTCTTTGCATTCTTCCAGAGGGTTTGGGGGGTGTAACTGTAATGTATAGATATGCATTGGTGTGTGTGTTGTAGTGGGTGTGGGGGCGTGGGGGTGTTGCATGTGTGTGTCCCTGTTTTTGCCTCCCCCCTCCCCTGTGTCGTAGGTGCAGTACTCACCGTGGTCTTCGCCGCCGGCGTTGGTGCTCCTGGTACAGGAGCAGGAAGACTATTGCAGGAAGAATATGGAGTTCCGGCTCCATGGTGTCCTCCTTCCTCGTGGAGTGTGTAGAGGTGAGCGTTTTTCATTTGAAATGCCTGTTTCTGCCGTGTTTTTATCCGCGGTGAATCCGCCCCGGAAAAGGTGGCGGATTGGACTGTTGTAATACTGTGGGCGGTACTTTGTCCTCCGCCTGTCTGTTGGCGGTGACCGCCGCAGTGTTTGTTTGACCCGCTGTGGCGGTCGGAGTGTTAAAGTGCCTGTCTTTGTTGGTGGTTTCCACCACGTTTGTAATTCCAAAATGTTTACCGCCGGCCTGTTGGCGGTCTTACCGCCGCTTTAACACCGTCCACCAGGGTCGTAATGACCCCCAAAGTGTCTTAAGTCTTTTAAAATCACACAATTGTCTTTCAAGCACAAAGTACCTGGTTCGCATGAAAAATCTCTGCAAAGATCCGCAGAGGAGCGATCATCGTGGACCCTCTTCGGATTGCGGGGTTTTCAGATGCCCGGGGACAATGCGTGGATTTCCTGCACTGGCAGGATGAAGTCACAGGAGCTGTGTCGATCAGGTAGGCGTTGCATTGAATTTTCTACCGCACAGCAGGCGCTGCAGCGATTCCTCTCTGGAAGTCGGGCTGTGTTGTTCCGGCTCGACTGTGCGTCGATCCAGTGGGCTGTGCGTCGAATTTTTGGTCCCTACGCTGCTGCTGCATTGATCTTCTCATTGTGAGGTCAGGCTGCGTCGTTCCGGTTCGGCGTGCAGTGAAATTTTCACTGCAGTGCCAGCTGTGAGTCATTTCTGGCAGGCTGTGTGTCGAATTTCGCCGCACATGGAGTCCTTCTTGTAGAGATGATGTCTTTTTGGACCTGAGACTTCAGGGGACAGGAGGCAATCTCCATCCAAGCCCTTGGAGACCATTTCGTCCCCACAGCCAGAGAGCAGCAAGGCAGCAGGGCAACAGCAAGGCAGCAGTCCTTCACAGAAAGCAGACAGGTGAGTCCTTTGGGCAGCCAGGCACTTCTTTGCAGGATGCAGGTTCTGCTTCAAGATTCTTCTCCAAGAAGTGTCTGAGTTGGTAGGGGCAGAGGCCCTGTTTATATACCCAAATGTGCCTTTGAAGTGGGGAATACTTCAAATAGTGGCTTAGAAGTGTGGCAGGTCCCCTTTCAGTTCAATCCTGTCTGCCAGGGTCCCAGTAGGGGGTATGGCAGTCCTTTTTGTGAAGGCAGGCCCTCCACCCTCCCAGCCCAGAAAGACCCATTCAAAATGTAGATGTATGAAAGTGAGGCTGAGTATCCTGTGTTTGGGGTGTGTCTGAGTAAATGCACAAGGAGCTGTCATCTAAACCCAGCCAGACGTGGATTGTAAGGCACAGAAAGATTTGAGTGAAGACAAATGCTCACTTTCTAAAAGTGGCATTTCTAAAATAGTAATATTAAATCCAACTTCACCAGTCAGCAGGATTTTATATCACCATTCTGGCAATACTAAATATGACCTTCCTACTCCTTTCAGATCAGCAGCTACCACTCAAACAATGTATGAGGGCAGCCCCAATGTTAGCCTATGACGGGAGCAGGCCTCGCAGCAGTGTAAAAATGAATTTAGGAGTTTTACACTACCAGGACATGTAAACTACATAGGTACATGTCCTGCCTTTTGCCTACACAGTACCCTGCCCTATGGGTTACCTAGGTCATACCTTAGGGGTGTCTTATATGTAGAAAAATTTGAGTTTTAGGCATGGCAAGTACTTTTAAATGCCAAGTCAAATTGGCAGTGGAACTGCACACACAGGTCTTGTAATGGCAGGCCTGAGACAAGGTTAAGGTGCTACTTAAGTGTGTGGCACAATCAGTGCTGTAGGCCCTCTAGTAGCATTTAATCTACAGGCCCTGGGCACATATAGTGCTCTCTACTAGGGATGTATAAATCAAATAAATAGTCTAATTGGGTATGATCCAATGTTACCATGTTTAAAGGGAGAGAGCATATGCACTTTTGCACTTGTTACAAGTGGCAAAGTGCTCTGAGTTTTAAAACCAGCAAAAACAGTATCCAAAAAGTGGAGGGAGGCAGGCAAAAAGCTAGCGGTGACCACTCTAAGGCTGTCAGGTCTAACATGTGTCCCCCCCAGCTGAAAGTGGGGAGAGCTAACCAACCTCCTGGGAGCTCTCATCGCTAAGGCGGGAGTATCTGGAGAGACCATCAGCATTGGCGTGGTCAATACCCAGGCAATGCTCCACCGTAAAGTTCATCCCCTGTAGGGAAATGGACCACCTCAAGAGTTTAGGATTCTCACCCCTCATCTGCATGAGCCATCTGAGGGGCCTGTGGTCTCTCTGAACCCGGAAGTGAGTCCCAGACAGGTATGGTCTCAGCTTCTTCACTGCCCAGACCACAGCAAATGCTTCTCTCTCAATTGCACTCCACCTCTGTTACCGTGGTAATAGTCTTCTGCTAATAAAGACTATTGGTTGGTCTGAGCCCTCCTCATTTAGCTGTGCTAGAACAGCCCCTATGCTATGCCCTGAAGTGTCCATCTGCACAATACATTCCTGGGAGTAGTCAGGGACCTTGAGCACGAGGCCGTGCACATGGCTTCCTTCAGGGAATCCAAGGCTTTCTGACAAGACTCTGTCCAATTCACCAATTGGAGGTAAGTTCTGTCAAGGGTGACACAATGGTATCATAGCCCTTGACAAATCAACAGTAGTATCCAGTAAGGCCTAAGAAGGTTCTAGGTGGTTGCCAGGCCTTGATAGTTTCAATCTTGGCATGGAGTGGCTGCACCTTGCCACCACCTACTAGGTGTCCCAAGTACACCACGGAACCCTGCCCAATCTGGCACTTACAAACCTTGATGGTCAGGCCTGTCTTTTGCAGAGCCTGAAGCACCTCCTCGAGGTGGAGCAGGTCTTCCTCCCAGCTGGAACTGTAGACCGCTATGTCATCTAGGTAGGCTGCACAGTAGGCATCCTTGTCAGCTAGGACCCTGTTAACCAACCGTTGGAAGGCAGCTGGGGAATTCTTCAACCCATAGGGCATCACCCGAAACTGGTAATGGCCACCAGGTGTGGAAAATGCAGATCTCTGTTTAGCCCCCTCAGTCAAAGCAATCTGCCAGTACCCTGATGTGTTATCAAAAGTAGTCAAGATCTTGGCAGCGCCTAGCCTGTCAACGAGCTCATCAGCTCGGGGGGACGGAGTGAGCGTCTCTCCGTGTGACTGAGTTGAGACCCCGGTAGTCCACACAGAATTGGAGTTCTGGCTTTGCCCCGGTGGCAGCAGCCTTAGGTACCAGCACCACAGGACTGGTGCAGGGACTACTGGATTTCTCAATAACCCCTAGGGTCAACATCTTGGAGACATTCTCCTTGTTGCTGGCCTTCACCTTTTCCGACAACCCATACATTTTGTGCTTTAGAGGGGGACTGTCTCCCGTGTCAATGTCATGGACACACAGATGGGTGAGTCCAGGAGTAAGGGAAAACAGGGAAGAGAACTGCTCCAATAACTCATAGCAGTCTCCTCTCTGATCTAGAGTCAGGGAGTCAGAGAGAATGACACCATCCACTGACCCATTCCCTTCTTTGGCAGAGAAGAGGTCAGTAGAGGTTCACTCTCCTCTCCCATGCCCTCATCTGTGACCAGGAGCCTACTGACCTCAGACCTCTCAAAGTGAGGTTTGAGTCTGTTATGATGGAGGACCCTTAGGGGGTGCCTACGTGTCTTGAGGTCCACTAGGTAAGTGGCCTCCCCCTTCTGCTCCTTAATCTCAAATGGGCCAGACCAGCGGTCCTGGAGAGCCTTAGGCTCTACTGGCTACATCACCCAAACCTTGTCTCAAGGTGAGACCTCAACCAGAGTGGTCTTCTGGTCATACCACTGCTTCATCACCTATTGACTGGCCTCAAGGTTACTCTTGGCCTGCTTCCAGAAGCTTTGGGTTTGGTTGAGGAGGGCCAGCATGTTGCTGACCACATCCTGAGGAGGTGTCTTGGGAGGTTTCTCCCAGCCCTCTTTAACTATGCTTAGCGGTCCTCTGACAGGGTGACCATAGAGAAGTTCAAAGAGGCTGAACCCCACCCCCTTCTGGGGCACCTCCCTATAAGCAAACAGCAGGCATGGCAAGAGAACGTCCCACTTACGCCTCATGGCTTCAGTTAGGCCATTGATCATGCCTTTAAGGGTCTTGTTGAATCTCTCAACAAGCTCATTGGATTGAGGGTGATAAGGGGGGTTAACCGGTAGGTCACCCCACACTCATCCCACATGAACTTCATGTATGCAGACATGAAGTTTGTGCCTCTGTCAGACACAACTTCTTTAGGGAATCACACATGGGTAAATATTTCCAGCAGGACTCTGGTCACCACCGGTGCGCTCACTGTTCTCAGAGGAATTGCCTCTGGATAGCGGGTGGCATGGTCCACCAAAAACCAGGATAAACCTGTTACCCAAGGCAGTTTTGGGGTCCAAGGGACCAACGATGTCGAAGCTCACCCTTTCAAAGGGGGTGCCAACGATGGGGAGTGGGATCAGGGGAGCTTTAAGCTTTTTCCCTGTCTTCTCACCACCCTAAGGCTGTCAGGTCTTACAATTAATAACAAACGAAATGTAACGTCCTGCAGAGCAGGTCTGGCTGTTCCCTCTCCCCGTCCCTCAAGTGGGATGATAATTCTGCCTCATTGATAGAGTTGAATATTTCAATAAAAGGGATCTCAAAGGGAGATCTAAAAAGATTGCAAGACTTACCTTTAGATCTTTGATCAGTGGAGTTCTTTTAGTTCTACTTCCTGTTGAAGATCTTTCCTTTTCTGACATCAAATCTGCATCCTGTGATGTTTGGGGTTTCCATTTTCTAACATATGGACTATGGCAATGTACTATACCTTGGATCTCTAAAGATTGTGACCCACATTTTGTAGAGAACAGATCACCCCAACACTGAAGGAAACATATTGGTTCGCCTCTTCAGTCCTCATAATCTTGAAAACTGGCTTTATTACGTATAAGGCCATAAGAAACACTACTCTGACTAACAAGTCAAGAGACTAACCACTTTAGGCGGATCGTTACAGGACATCAACAGACTAGAGACAAACATTTGCAAGGAAAAGAACAGAAAGAAGATCTTCTTTTCTATGCACCTAGCACATGGGATTGCATCTCCACCTATATCAAAACTGCTACAAATAACTTCTGGTTCAGAAAGAAGCTAAATACTAGCTTTTTCAAGCAACCCATCCATCCCCACACAATCTATAGGAACACACTTGCTAACTGTCTCTTGCAGGCACTCTTGGATCATTCCTCCAGCCTGCCACCTACTATTCAGCACTCCATTCTTTACCATCTATGTATTTTACAGACTTTTTAACCTAGGTTGAAATATAGTGGACTTATACACTATTCCATTTTTTGTGACATGCAGACCCTTAGATTGTTGAAGCAAAACTTCCTGATTATATCTCCAGGGTACATATGGAACTTCACAGAAGAGTGTCTTCTTTGCCTGATAATCTGGTGACTCTATGAAGCCCATCAAGGAAACTTACATCTGGTGCTATGCATTCACTTGCTGTCTCTCTCGCCCAGTATATTTGATGCAGTGATAGGGGCACTGCAGTTTGCAGGAGCAAAAGCTTGAATGGCCTGTCTCTTCATCTCGGCTGCATTTCTGATCATTAGGTATTGCACCGAGTCTTGAAAGTGTATTTAATTTGCTGATAACAAGCTCTACTTTACCTTTATTGTTTGGCTTGTCTCTGTAGCAAACCTGGTACGGTTCAAATTTTGTTGTCCTGAATTACAGAGTTACACAAGACTTGCACTGCCTTGCATTACACCAGATTTACTATGCCACACAGAGCCACGCAAGCTGGCTCTGTGGGGCATAGTAAATCTGACTTAAGACCTTGCGTTGCTTTTGTGTCACCTTGCATTATACACAGGGAGTGCAAGCCCTTAGTAAATCTTGGCCCAAGTGTCTGCCAATCCAAGGAAAGCATATGCCTTCTCCTTTCTGAATTTTTTCACTTTGCTCCTTTGTACAGGTTCAATAAGCTCTTCCAACGTTTTAAAATCTAATATTTAGATAACGCATTTACTTTTTCTTTTTTCTTTTATAATTTCTTTTGTGTGGTAGTTGGGATGGGAATTTCCCATGAATTATGGCTGAATATGCACCCCGTCCTTCGTTACTCAACTGCAATTTAATCACATATCATAATTTTCTTCTGGCTCCAGCATCCATGAAATCGTGCATATGCACTGAGGCTTATACAAGAGATTAAACCTGATTTCCAAACCCCAGTTCTGAAGTTAAATGAGGACCTCCAAAAGCATGGGGTCATGCGCAATGAGCTGTGGTGGCAGCATACAGCTTTTGATTCATTAGAATTGGGGCTAGTCTAATCCTGCTCTCAAAACTGAGTCCAATGCCTACCTGTCCCCTCGTCTACAGTTTAGATCAAGTGTCTTGTCGAGACACTGTTTTGACATCCGTGGGTGAGTGTTGAATGCGCGTTGTGTGCATGGTGCCTGTTAACTCCACTCCATGTCTCTTATAAGTGTATGTCTGCTGTAGAGCAGTGGGATCCATGTTGAATTTCCCTTTGCTTTGATACATAATGTGATAGGGTGTTGATTCAGCCTCAGCAGTTAATGAGACTTTATGCCTGCATTCCTGAAATGGAGTGTGTAGTCCTAGACACAGAAGTATGAAGGGATGGAGAAAGGCCTGCCTTAGAAATTGGCCTATTTTCCAAATGGTTGCTGATTAGTCCGCCCTTAGAACTGCCGTTTTGAGTGATGATAGGGAAAATCATATTTAGTTGATAGTGAGGTAAGGTGTCCAGGCAGAGCCTTAGCATTTTGTCTTCCATGTGTGGCACATCCAGGAAGGCAGAGCGAAGCCAGGTGCAGAGATCCTCAGTCCTTGTTCTCACTTTATGGGAACTCCTTCTTTGAGCCATCATCATCACTACCTATTGTGAGAAGGCAATCTTGTAGAAAGCACTGTATGCAGTGCAGAAAGAAGATGAAATTCTGAAAATACATTACCCCAAACCAGTTCCTGAATTGTAGACAGTAGGTCCACGTTACCAGTGCAAACACAAGACTCAAACCTTCCCTCTTGGCTTCAGTTGGGAATGCCTTTACTGACCAAGGATGGGGTACTCCTCAGAACTCTCAAAGAACTGAATCTATCCGTGGTTTGTATTGCTGACAGCCAGTCTCCCAGAAGTGAGGGTACAATGCCTGGAACTGCTTGCTTGTGTGGAATAAGTTTGATACTGTGCATGTCTGCTGAGTGTGGAAAGGAGAGAGGCTTGTACAACAGGACTTGCTTGACCAAGGAGAAAAAGCCCGGCCACAGAGTACAGAAAAGCAGTGGCTCAAAAAAACAGTCCAAGGACGTGTGGCAGATCCCTTGAATCTGACGGCCTCCCAACCTACCCGTTCAACAAAAGACCATGTTAGTCACCAAGAAGATTCAATTCAGTGCCCACTACTCTATCCACCATAGGGAAAGTCAAATAACCTCTGCTAACTCTAGTTTCCTCATGCCCAATATCAGTTTCTCAGCAGCCAGGGAGTAGATTCACCACCACAGTCACTGGATACTTTGTGTCCTTTGCTGAGCCGCTGCAGGCTGATGTGGACAGATGGATGAAGGCCCACTGTGGCAATAGCATTAGCCATGGGCACATCATCTCATTGATTCTCTACTGTATAGATGTGCTGGAATACCTATGGGTCACAGACTGTGGGAAAGTTGCCCCATAAAGCTAATGAGGACCATCATATATGCTTAAATTAAAGCTTCACTGTTTTATTGTGTTTCAGATGCCATACCTTCTGTATTGGTTGCCCAGTAGTACTACCCCCTTCTTTATACACTATGTAAAGTTGAGGTGCGACTAAAGTAACTTTTTGTTCCATACAAAAGCACTGGTTTGTATATTTGCTTATTGGGTGTTTGAGTAATTGTTGACTAGAGCGTCTCTACTCTCCACTCTTCCTCCCCGTGACACCATAGACTCCTCACCTTCGCTACCCTCACTACCCTGAGAGTCAAGCACAGTAAGGGTCTTCTACTTGGCCCACTTTGAAGTTGCCATAGTAGGACAGACCCAAAGACATCAATGGTATGTGTCTCTGAACCCCCGTGGTTGGGGCCCAGTCAATCCATGTGTGGCAGAATGGGTTCTGACACTGATGCAACATTGTTGGAAAAGCTTTTCCTAATCCTGGCACAAAATATCCATTTTGATCAAAAAAGGAAACTTTCAAAGGTAAGCTTAAGCCCACAATTGCTGTATTGTGAACTGAGGAAAGTACATTCTAAATCTGTTTAGTTGAACTCGAGTGACACTTATACCACGTAATAACCTGCAGTATTAAAGTATTTAAGTCTTTCTGCATCAACTCACCCGCCTACATTCACTCTCTCCCCATGTAAATTTCTGTCTGACGGTCTCTCGTTCTCTTCTCTATTTGTTTCTCCCTTCGCTTCTCTTAAAATGCCTGTCGGTCATATAATATATGATACCACTTCTGCTGCTATAGTTCTTGTCTCTTAAAATTTAGCAACCTTTTCCCAGTGAAAAGTTCTACTTACTGATTAGTGAAAGACATTTCATTTTGGAGCCTTTTTTTCAGTAGATGACTGTCAAAGGCAAACATCCATTACATTCCACAAGTTCTAAATGAGCTCAAGATTAGACGCCCTTCCAGGTAACAAATCATATCTAGTGTAATATATGCTTTATTACAGATTTTAAAGTGATATGAAACTTTCTATATCTAAAAGTTTGACTGCTATCAATATGGCTGAAGACAATCCTTGCTCACTCTACGTTTGTGCTTTCATCTTATACTTAGAAATATAGGAATTGGAAGGCGCTTATGTTTTTTCTGTCAGTGTGAGAGCATAAAACAAGAAAAATGTATTGTATTATTTTTTATTACACACAATCACAGGTTTCATTTTGAGAGACCAAATAAGAAGTAACCATTATATGTCATTCTATCTGACTGTGACGAAATGGCACCAGCTTGAGTATTTATTAGATATAGTGAGATACAGTTAACCTTCAGAATAGTGAATATCTAGTTGATCACGTTTATACCTTTCCCTAGAATGCGTTCAACTGGTTCAGAAAAATGAGTCTCATTGAAATGCTCTCGATGCAGTCAAAAACACAGCAACATAACTTTAAAATATAATATATAAATATAATTATCAATATCACGGTTCCCGAAGGAAGTAGAGTATATTAGAACAAATAGACAACAAAACTGCACTTGTAAAAAAAGGGAAAAGAAAACAGCAGAAGTCAGTCGAGATAAAATACACAGAGTACCTGCAAAAGAGTTACTAAAGCAAATATGAAATTATACAGCCCGAACTTGAGGAGTGCCACCAGTTTCTGCGAGCATATTAAAAATACAATGGAAGAATCAGAACACAATGACTCATTTTTATCATCGTTTAGTGTTAAAGTAGAATGTAATTAGCGCATGCCTGGTGTGGCTCCTTTAGCAGATTCAGAACATCCTAAGCACTGTTACTAAAAATAGTGAGAAGAAATTGCCTCATTTGTGTGTAGAGTGAAACGTATGATCTCATGCAGAGATAGCTGCTGTGCATCAATTTCATTTTGAAGAAGAACCAGCAGCTGATCACCCTATCTAAGAAGGGACTCTCTGGACCTCCACTAGCAGAGGCTGCAATGATTGATCCCCAAAAAGGTTTTCTGTCAGCGAGCCAGAGTGTTTTTTTTAGAATGACTCAATTTCACAGTCATGTCATCGGTCCTTCCACCAGTTCCAGGTTGTCTGTATGCCAATGTCATGAGTTTCCGCAACTATCATGGCCCTCTTCTAGTGACTTTGCAGGCACTCCCACGCCGTTCTTGGGTAGGAAGCTTAGGATCATACTAGTGTATGCAGTACATAATTTGACGTAGGCAAATTTAACTGCAAACGTCCCTCCATGACTAGGGTCAGTTTCAGAGTTGGAACATGGCAGTGGTTCCCAGAGAGTGTGGTGTAGCATATATGTGCAAACCCAACGTAGTGAATTGTGACCTGCCCACAACAGTTGAAAGGGTACTATCGCACATTCAGCAAGCACCGATCGCCATGCACTTATTAATACATGAAACAAATAGTACTTTTCCACTAAGCTGTAATGAAACATAATCACTGTCTTAATGGAAGTTTATAAGTTAGCGAGAAAGAAATAATTGTTTTTCACGCCGTTGTACAGAATCATTCTACCAGGATGGGTATTGAAAGGAAACAAGGAGAAGACTTTCCAGTAGCCGAAACTCGACTCAATATCCCTAACTAAATCAATATGTAAATATCCAATGTACACAGGAGTCCATTTTTACATTGGGGAGCCTTTTTCGCTGCTAAGGTTATAGTATGAACATTTTTCATATTTATATATCGACAAATTATAAATAAGTTGTTATAAAATGCAGTATTTACAATGGACATTGAATGTGAACCTGCACAGTTATGGATTAGAACATTTTAGAGACAGGCTGATGTTATAGGCTATCGGCTATTGACTAAAGCTGTTTCCAGAAGAATGAGAGGATCTACCATGGTAAAGCAAGTAGGTAAGATCAACATCCAATGTGGTCTTTGATCCAACGTTTCTAAAATTCTATTCGAGGCATAGGGAAAGCATGTTTTGTTCTTGTGTTAAGTCCTGATTTGTTATTGATTTGAATACCATTGAATTCTTAGTGAATGATGTATTTTTCCATCCTTTTTTAAACTGAGAGCAGGACTCCTATAAGGCAGTAAATATTGGGTTTAAACGGCTCTAACATTGCCTTAGTGATGACAGCACTTTTTCCATTTTAAGGCACTTAATTAATTTTATAAAAGTGGGGCGAGAGTTTCTGTGTGGTTTGAGGTTTGTGATAGTGTCTACTGGGTAATCTTAGACTTTGAACACGAGATGTTGGTACTGTGTACTTCAAAAAATGTGAAATAAAATATCCATATTTCCTCTTGTAACTGTCAAGGGGAAGAAGATTAACTGTGCACAGACCGGCAGGAAGACTCCAAAAAGTGTTGTGGTGCCTCTTCCTAGCTCTGCATATTTTGAACTTAATACAGACTGGCTTGGGGTATCAAAAGTATGACATAGGCCCTCATTACAACCCTGGTGGTCGGTGTTAAAGTGGCAGTAACACAGCCAAAAGGCCAGAGGCAAAAAAAATGAGATTACGACCACAGCGGAAACCGCCAACATAAACAGCCACTTTAACACTCTGACCGCCACGGTGGTAGCAACAGACACCGCTGTAGTCACTGCCAACAGACAGGTTGAAGACAATGTACCGCCCACCCTATTCTGACAGGCCAATCTGCCACCTTTTCTGGGGCGGCACCAACAACATCAAAAGCATGGTGGAAACAGTACACTGAAGGGGAACCACTCACCTTCCGATACTCCACAAAGAACCAGGACGTCATGGAGCCCGAACTGCAGGTCCTTCCCATGTTGGTGTATCTACTAATACACCAGGAAGTAGAAAGAAGGTGGCAACGACGACGACGGTAAGTACTGCACCCAGCAAACAAGGGAGGGGGGAAGAAAAAGAAAGTGACACACACACGCAACACACAACACCCCCACCTCCACCCCCACCCACACCCACAACACCATACACACTAACACATCCAACAACATTACAGATACACCCTGTCACAACCTGGAGGAACTCAAGGACAAACGGAAATGAGTTTGACCAGTGACATATTGGAAAATTCATATATAGCAATCAAATTTAAAAAATAACAGTATATACAAATATTTACATTATGTACAGAAGGCCGTACACTGTCCCTTGTAAATGGACCAGTGTGCCACAAAATCATGGGCGAAACACCTGCCTCAAAACGGAGAGAACACTGAAGGGGCATCAGGTCTAAAAAAACACTGGCACCTCATGGGGAAGGAGAAGGGGAGGGGGGGCACCTCAGCCGGTGGATGGTACTACGCCACTGCTCCTCGAGGGGGCTCCATGCCCACTGGTTGGTCCTGGGAGTGCAAAGCCACAGTCTCTCAAGTGTGTGGTTTGCCCACTGCTTGGTCCTGGGGAGTACAAAGCCACAGTCTCTCAAGTGGGTGGTTTGTCCACTGCTTGGTCCTGGGGAGTGCAAGGCCACAGTCTCTCAAGTGGGTGGTTTGCCCACTGCTTGGTCCTGGGGAGTGCAAAGCCACAGTCTCTCAAGTGGGTGGTTTGCCCACTGCTTTGTCCTGGGGAGTGCAAGGCCACAGTCTCTCAATTGTATGGCTTCTCCACTGGTTCTGGAGGTGGCTTTGTGTCCAGTGTGCTTCATCCTGACAAGGATTGGGGCTGAGTGGATACCTTCTTCCACTTGTTCTGGAGGGGGCTTTGTGCCCAGTGTGCTTCATCCTGTCAAGGATTGGGGCAGTGGATGCATCTCTCCACTGGTTCTAGAGGGGGCTTTGTGCCCAGTGTGCTTCATCCTGCGAAGGAGGGGTGAATGGATGCCTTCTTCCACTGGTTCTGGAGGGGGCTTTGTGCCCAGTGATGCTGCACCCAGAGTGTGGCAGTTCCCATTTCCCCCACCTGGGTGTCTGAGCCACGAGATGTGCAGGGAATAGGTAGCATGATACTCCATGGAGGCAGAGCCACACTCCATCCTGCGGCGTCTTTGGCTACAAACTGCTGGTAGTGCCAGTGCTGTTGGTGGTGCCTCATGTGGTGTGTGCAGGGTCCAGGACGTCACCTGCAGCCTCGGATGGCTGGCCACTGGTGATGGTGCTCATGTCCAATGTAGTGGCACCGGCTGGGCACGTGGCGGACCAGATGGCGGTGCAGGTGGCGATGGCTGCAGCGGTGGCTGCGGCGGAGATGCTGCTGGTGCTGCCCATGGTGCAGGCGTCTGTAGTAGTGGAGGGAGACACCAGACCGTCTCCGGCAGCCTCAGACGACTGATCACTGTGGAGCATACTGGTGACTGTTCTTCTGGCATCGGCGGTGCAGGGGGTGGTGGAGATGGCAGCCAGATGGCGGTGCAGGTGGCAGTCGTTGTGGCGGTGCTGACCGTGAAACAGGTTGGTGGCCTGTCTGGGGAAATGGTGGTCACCAGCCCCTCACCAGGAGGCTTCATACCCTGAGGAGACTTGCCCTTGCTTTTGTGCCCCTTCCCCACCTTGGTAGTCGCTGCTGGGACCTTGGCACTGTCATCATTGGGTTTGGATGAGGCCTTGCTGGGTGGGTGGTGCGACTTTTCCCAGCTGCATGCCGGCCTCTTCTTGACCTTGGCAGGTGGCGGAGTCGAGTGGTCCTTACCTCTGTAGGTGGCACACTGGCAGCCCTGATGGGTGCCCCCTTCGATCCTCCCGGACTTGCAGGGACCACAGCAGATTCCGATTTGGTGGCTGAGGTACTGGCCTGGGATCTAGACATCCAGGCCCTAGGGGAAGAATGGGGCGAGGTGTAGGGAAGAGGTAAATGTTAGCTAGGAAAAGTTTTTTAGACACACTGGGACGGGAAGATGGAGGGGGTGTGGGAGTGGAGGAAGAGGTAGTGGTTGTAGTAGGTGTACGTCTGCTGAGTGGGTGTGTGCCTACGTTTGTGTACTTTGGGAGGAGGGCTCACAGACACACTGGGAGAGGACACAGAGGATGTGTGAATGGTTGTGGGGGTGGTGATTGCTCGTGAGGCGTGTGCTGTGATGGGCATGCTGGTGGTGGAGGCAGTGGCTGATGATGTAGTGCATGCAGGTGTGAGTGGAGACGATACTGGGAGGGAGGTGGAGGAAGAGGAGGAGGGGGACACAGTGGAGGAAGTAGATGTTGGTATGTGTGCATGGGTATGGTGCTTGTGTGAGTGCCTGTGTGATGATGTGCGGTGCTTATGTTTTCCTGAGCCACTTTTGTGTGTTGATCTTTGTGCATGCTGGTCTGAAGGTATGCTTGGGATAGGCTAAGGTAGCAGGGATTGGGTCTGGGTAGGTGAAGATGGAGTGGGGAGGCTGGACACAAATACAATGGCTGCCATCAGCGCTGAGGCCAGAGCCTGAAATGCTCTCTGTTGGGCTGCCACGCCAGAATGAATATCCTCCAGGTATGCATTTGTTTGTTGCAAATGCCTCTTGACACTCTGGATGGCATTCAGAATGGTTGACTGCCCAACAGTGAGGGATCTCAGGAGGTCAATAGCCTCCTCACTGTGGGCAGCAGGGCTGACTGGGGCAGGGCCTGAGGTGCCTGGGGCAAAGGAGATGTCCACCCTCCTGGGTGAGTGGGCATGGGAAACACGCTGAGGGGCTGCTTGGAGGGCAGTGGTGCAGCTGTACCTGCTGTTGGGGTGTGCACAGAGGTGTCTGCCACCGCCAGGGAGCTTTAATCAGAGAAGGAGTCGCTGTCACTGGTCTCCCCTCCTGTCCCCATCGTGGAGCTCCCCTCACCCTCGTCCCACTGGTGCCTTCACCCTCCGTGGATTCACCCTCATGGGCCATGTGGGATGCAGCTCCCTCCATCACCGGTGCCTCTGCTCCTCCGTTAGATGATGCTAATGCACACAAGGACAGGGTGACAAAACAAGAAGGAGGGGATAGACAGAGGACACACATGGTCAATGCCAGCAATTCCACTACCTTTGGCGTACACAACACACACTAAGTTGCCCTATGCACTGTCATGCCCAACCATTCAGTAAGGTAGTCACCAGCCCATGGGGTACAATGCCTTATACCAGCACCTGCACACCTGACACCCACAGGACCCTGCACATTCGTAGTTGGCCACTTGTCCCATTGGGGTAGGGGTGCTACAGAGCCTGCAAACAAGGGACCTACCCTGGCATAATCGCCGTGGCCTAGGGGCACCCACAGCCCACCTCCCCCAGCCATCTAGTTCCTAAAGCACGCAAAGTCAGCCTTCTGAAACTGTACTCACCCCCTTGTGGCTTCTGTGATGCCCTCAAGCGCCCATCTAACTCCGGATAGGCCACCGCCAGGATGCAGAACATCAGGGGGGTCATGGTGCGATGGGCACCCCTTCCACGTTGGGAAGCCATCCCCAGTTGGGCCTCTTCTGTTTTCTTGGTCCAGTGGTGCAGGTCCTCCCATCTCTTGCGACAGTGGGTGCTCCGCCTGTGATAGACCCCCAGGGTCCGCACCTCCTTGCCGATGGCACGCCAAATACCCCTCTTCTGGTGGGCGCTGACCTAGAGGATAAAGACAGTGGAAAATGTAATTACTAACCCGTCCGGACCATCATACTCATTGCCCACCAGTTCCCACCCATGCTCTGATGCACATACACTGACCACCTCTCCTGCAACAGTCAGGCCAGGATGCCTTAGTACCCCCCAAACATGTGGCTTACATCCACACCACTCCAAACAGGCATTGCCCACACATCATGCTCACAGTGTACTCACATGTTTGTCTGGAGGACCGTAAAGTAGCATATACTGGGGGAGGACCCCATCCACCAGTTTCTCCAACTCCTCGCAGTGAAGGCAGGGGCCCTTTCCCCAGGCACATGAGCCATTGTCGCTTCCACACACAGGTCACAGCAGCACTTGCAGTGTAGGTCCTCTCCTGTTGAAGGTCAGTTATCAAGTGAGTGAATGTGAAGAAAATGGCGGTGACGTCCGCAGTGGTGCGTGCCGTCACCGCCGGCATACATCGACATTGGCTCCTGGAACCCATAGGGCCCAATGATAACCAATGCGGAGTTGCGCGGCGGTCTTCGACTGCCTACTGCGACACTGCACAACGCCAGTGCAGTTACCTCATTTCCCCTTGTCCCTCCTCACAGGTCAGGCAGCCGCCGTTGAAGGGGTGCACATGGCATGACACCTAACTGTGTCACAGCACATATTTGCACATATAGTGGCATATTTATACTCTGTTTGCACCGAATTAGTGTCATTTTTTTTTACTCTAATTCGGTGCAAAACTAACTCCATATTTATACTTTGGTGCTAGACCCCTCTAGCACCAAATTTATGGAGTTAAAGTCATATTTTGAAAGTGGAGACCTACTTTGCCTTAATGAGATGCAAGGTAGGCGTTCCCGTGCAAAAAATGACTTTATGGCCTTAATGCCATATTTAGGGGCATATTTATACTCTGCGGCATATTTATACTCTGTTTGCACTGAATTAGTGTCATTTTTTTTTACTCTGATTCGGTGCAAAACTAACTCCATATTTATACTTTGGTGCTAGACCCATCTAGCACCAAGGCCCTGATTTAAACTTTTTATGCACCGCATTAATGTCATTTTATGATGCAAAAGTGGCGCAAACGTACAAAATATTGGCCCTTATTTATACTTTTTGCTGCAAAACTGCACTAACTCAGTTTTGCACCAAAAAGTTTAGCACCGGCTTGCACCATTTCTGTGCACCAGCCGGGCACCATATTTATGGAATGGTGCAAGCCGGTGCAAAGGGTAGGCTAGAGTTTTAAAAAATGACTTTAGTCGGGTGGGGCTAGCAGTATAGAAGAAGAGGGTTTAGCACCAAAAAATGGCTTTAGGCAGGTTAGAGTAAAAAAAAATGACTCTAACCAGATTAGCGTCATTTTATGGTGCTAAACCTACCATGCCGCATGACTCCTGCCTTAGAAAAGGCAGGAGTCATGCCCACCACCCCAGTGGCCATCACAGAGGACAGGGGTCCCCTGGGCATGGCCATTGCGCCATGTATGGGGGCCCATTTCAGGGCCCCCTATGGCACTTTCAAAAATAAAATGCACTTACCTGTACTTACCTGGGATGGGGTCCCCCATCCTCGCAGTCCCTCTAGTGTGGGTGGGGGTGCCCCTAGGGCCTAGGGAGGGCACCTCTGGGCTTATTCCATGGTGTTCCACCATGGAAATAGGGCCACAGGTCCCCTAACACCTGCCCTGACCCTGGTCTTAAAAAGTGGGGCAAAGCAAGCTTTGCCCCATTTTTTGACCCCTCCTCCCTCCCTTGCACCATTTTTACATGGGAGTATAAATATGGTGTTAAGGCCATAGAGTCATTTTTTTGCACAGGAACGCCTACCTTGCATTTCATTAAGGCAAGGTAGGTTTCCACTTCCAAAAAATGACTTTAACTCCATAAATTTGGTGCTAGACGAGTCTAGCACCAAAGTATAAATATGGAGTTAGTTTTGCACTGAATTAGAGTAAAAAAAAAATACGCTAATTCAGTGCAAACAGAGTATAAATATGCCCCTTAGCGTCAAAAAATGATGCTAATCTGGTCAGAATCATTTATTTTGACTCAAAACTGCCTAACATCATTTTTTTTAAGCTAGCCTAACCTTTGCACCGGCTTGCACCATTCCATAAATATGGTGCCCAGCTGGTACTAAAAAATGGTGCAAGCCGGTGCAAAACTTTTTGGGGCAAAACTGCCTTAGTGCAGTTTTGCACCAAAAAGTATAAATAAGGCCCATACTGTCTCCCGACTTCACACACTGCTTCTGTAACATTAATTCAGACACAGTTGTGCTATCTATGTGGTAAATGACCTTCTGCTCACCGTTCTCCTCCATAGTCTACAACCGCTGAGGCAGATGATGAGATGGCGGCATCCTCCAGTGTACACACCCCTGGTGGACCTGTCGACAATGGAGGACAGACACATTATAATCACATACAGACTTGATCGTGCCACAATCCAAGAACAGTGTGCCCAATTAGAACCAGACCTGATGTAAGCTATCCGCCAGCCCATAGGTATCCCCCCTCTAGTGCAGGTCCTGTCAGTGCTCCATTTCCTGGCAAGTGGCTCCTTCCAAGCTACAGTGGCCATGTCATCAGGGATGTCTCAGCCAATGTTATCAAATGTGTTGAGCAGGGTGTTGTCTGCCCTGCTGAAACATATACGCAGCTACATTGTGTTCCCCCAGGTGGAGGATTTACAATGAAAGCTGACTTTTATGCCCTGGGACATATCCTCAACATCATTGGTTCCATTGATGGTACACATGTGGCATTTGTCCCCCCCCGCAGAAATGAACAGGTTTACTGGAATAGAAAAAGCTATCATTCAATGAATGTGCAAATGGTGTGTTTGGCGTACCAGTACATCTCCCATGTGAATGCCAAATATCCTGGCTCTGTGCATGACTCCTATATCTTGAGGAATAGCAGCATCCCTTATGTGATGGGCCAACCCTAGAGGCACCGTGTGTGGCTAACAGGTGAGGCCAAGGTCCCCACACAGTATGAGTAGGTGTCTGGGTATGGGGTTGTCCCTAAGGGTTAGTGTGTGTCTCACAATTGTCCCTCGATATTTGCAGGTGACTCTGGTTACCCCAACCTGTCATGGCTACTGCCCCAAGTGAGGAATCCCAGGACAAGGGCAAAAGAACGTTACAATGAGGCACATGGGTGAACTAGGAGGATTATTATTTAGAGGACATTCGGCCTCCTGAAGGCCAGATTCCGGTGCCTCCATCTGACTGGTGGATCCCAGTACTACTCACCCAAGAAGGTGTGCCAGATCATCGTGGCATGCTGTATGTTGCACAACCTGGCCTTGAGGCGCCAGGTGCCTTTTCTGCAGGAGGATGAGCCTGGAGATGGTCTTGTGGCAGTGGCAGAGCCTGTGGACAGTGAAGACGAGGAAGCAGAAGAAGAGGTGAGAAGACAGTGAGGAAAAGGAGGCAGATGAAGAAGATGTTGACAAAAGAACAAACATCATCCTGCAGTACTTCCAGTGACACACAGGTAAGAGACCGTACCTCCTCTTCACATTTCAGTATACTTTAGGACATTGCACATGGCAGCCTCTTACCCTCTGTCAATGGACACTGACTGTTCCCTTGGGGTTTCCTGTTTTCAGATCTGTGTACCCCAGTCAGGCTTCTGCTATGTGTACTGCTGCCCAACAACTGTCATACAATGGTATGAATTAATGAACATATACCTTGCAATGCTTTGCTAATGTTGTACTAATACATTTGTGAATCATCAGACTGACTCCAGATTGGTATTTGTTTCAAGGGTGTTTATTTAGGTGCTAATAAGTATAGGGGTATGTGCAAGGGGCTGGATTGATGGTGGAGGAAGGTCCATGGTGGAGTCCAGTCTCATGGCATCACAGGTGCATTGTCCAAGGGGGCATAGGAAGGGGAGCAATGGCAATTCAAGGTGGACAGGGTAACATAGTGGGACAGCAAGGTGACAATCAGGTGGGTCCTATTTCCTGGCGGGGGTCTTGGCAATGTTCTTTGTCTTCTGCCTAGATTGCAGGGACCGTTTGTGGGGTGGTTCTCCTTCTGCAGGGGGCGGGGTGCTGGTCACCTCTTGTTCCTGTGGCCGGGCCTCTTGTCCACTAGCGCCGGTGGAGGTGGAAGGCTGTTCCTCGGTTTGGCTAGTGTCTGGGGCCCGATGTTGTGCCACCGCCTCCCTCACGGTCTTGCCCATATCAGCCAGCACCCCTGCTATGGTGACCAGTATGGTGTAGATTTTTCCCCTTGATCCCCATGTACTGTCCCTCCTGCAGCCGCTGGGTCTCCTGAAACTTGGCCAGTACCATGCCCATGGTCTCCTGGGAATGGTGCTATGCTCCCTAGATGTTGGTGAGTGCCTTGTGGAGGGTCGGTTTCCTGTGCCTGTCCTCCCCCTGTTGCACAGCAGTACTCCCAGCTTCCCTGTTCTCCTGTGCCTCTGTCCCCTGAACTGTGTGCCTACTGCCACTGACCCCAGGTCCCTGATCGTCCTGTGTTTGTGGGGTTGCCTGGGGTCCCTGTAGTGGTGGACACACTGTTGATTGACGTGTCCTGGGGACAGTGGCATGAGCCACCTGGGTGGGTGCTGTGGTGGCGTTTCCTGAGGAGGAGGCTCTGTGGTGGTATGGGACTGTGGCAGGGTAACCGACTGTCCAGAGGTCCCAGATGGGCCAGGTTGGTCATCGTGATCCAGGCGTGCAGAGCTGCTGTCATCACTGTGGGCCTCTTCTGGGGGGGACTGGATGTAGCTGGCACCTCCTGTCCGGTAAAGTTGGGTAGGGGTCCTGTTGGGATGCAAATGCATTGTTATTGTAGCTGTGTGTGCCATCTTGTGCAATGGGTCTGTTTCCCTTATAGAATTGTGCTTTCCCTGTCGCCTTGGCCTTGTGTGATTGCTGATTGTGTGGGCTGGGTGAGTCTCTCTACTGGGCATGCTGTGGTGGTGGGTGTCTATGCAGGGCTATGATGGGTGTCCATGCATTGTTGTTGCATGCAGGGCTTGGTATTGGGATGTGTGGGTTGTGATGGTGGGGTGGATATGAAGTGATGGAGTGATGGGAGTGAGGGTACGGGAGGGGGTATGTGATAGCATGCAGGTAGGGTGGGGGATAAAGTAGTAAATATTTGACTTACCAGAGTCCAGTCCTCCTGCTACTCCTGCGAGGCCCTCAGGATGCATTATTGCCAAGACTTGCTCCTCCCATGTTGTTATTTGTGGGGGGAGGAGGTGGGGGTCCACCGCCAGTCCTCTGTACTGCTATCTGGTGTCTTGAAACCACGGAACGCACCTTCCCCCGTAGGTCGTTCCACCTCTTCCTGATGTCATCACTGGTTCTTGGATGTTTTCCCACGGCATTGACCCTGTCGACGACTCTCTGCCATAGCTCCATCTTCCTTGCAATGGACATCTGCTGCACCTGTGATCCGAATAGTTGTAGCTCTACCTGGGAGATTTCCTCCACCATGACCCTTAGCTCCTCCTCAGGAAACCTGGGGTGTCTTTGAGGTACCATGATGTGGTGTGAGTGATATGTGTGAGGTGATGTGTGGGGTGATGTGTTGGGATGTATGATGTGTGATGTGCGTGGATGGTGTATGAGTGATGGTGTTCTGTGCCTTTGAGTGAGTGTGTGCTCTTTGATTATCTCTCTGTGCTTGGTCTCTTTTTTGTTGTAAGGGGTTGTGGGTAATGTGGGTGTGTGTTTTATAGTGGTATGAGTGTGTGAGTGTGGTGTGTGTATGTGTGTCAGGTGTGTGTATTTTGAATTTTCCAATGTTGTGTGGTTTTATAAGTGTGTCTATTTTGAACGCAGCGGTGTGTACCGCCAATGGTGTACCGCGGTTAAAACACTGTCACGTTGATTCATGGGTCGTGATACTGTGGGCGTATTCCTGTTGGCGTGAAGTATGGGTTATGCTATAGCCAGTTCATCACTGACCTTTGGTCTGGCCGACTTGTGTGAGTGTCTGTATTGTGGCGGGATTCTCTGTGTGGGTCATAATACCCATGGTGGATTACCGCCACGGTCACGGTATGTTGGCACCTGTCAGCACGGCGAGAGGCGGCATTTACCGCCAGGGTTGTAATGAGGGCCATAGTCTTCAATTTAAGCTTTTGAAGTTCATCATTATTTACTGATTGTTGAGTGGCAGCCTGTGCCACTGAGAGCTATGTTGGGACTGGTTCCAGCTGGTTTTTCCCACCTCCCCTGGTGTCATCTAAGCTTGCTCACTTCTTCATTGCAGGACTCCCCAAGGACCCTCCTCTGCACCACATTCCCCAGCAGCCTCTGCCACTGAGAGGTGTGCTGGGACTGGCTCCTGCTGTTTTTCCCCAACTTCCTCGGCCTCATCTATGCTCACTCACTCCGTCATCATAGGACTCCCTGAGGAACCTCTTCTGTTCCACAACTCCCAACAGCCTCTCCCACTGAGAGATGTGCTGAGACTGATTCCTGCTGATTTTTCCTGCATCCCCAACCTACTCTCACTCACTCCTGCATCACAGGGAAGTGCTCGGGCAAAGCCCATCCATGCCCCTCAGAGCCTGGAAGAGGCTGGACTGGACCACCCCTCTTTCTCCTCAGTCTTCAGGTAAGAAGCCCTGCCTCCCCCTGCTCCAACACTCAGTTTTTCCCCCTCTGCCTGTCCTGTTCCACTCACCCTCATGGCCTGCTGACCGGCAATGCTCCTCTGGCCTCCCTTACACATGCCACCACCCCTCAGGCTGCCTGCCCTCCTCCTAGGCAAGCCCCAACTGCTGTCCCTTCTCTGCTGGTAGTTAACGCTCTCCATCCTCCTGCTCCTCTTTGCTGCACCAGGTCCCTCCCCCCCATGGGAGTCCACAGCCTCTCCCCTGTGCCTATCCCCCTTCCACCATCGGAATTGCAGCACAACCATGTGGTGGGCGCATGCAGAGGGCACGCCGCATGTGCACCAGGACCACAAACAGCCACAGAACCCCTACCATCACAGACCACCACCGCTACACGTCAGACGAAGTTTGAGCCTCTAACCCTAGGTGGCAGGACAACAAAAACTGTGCACATGTCTCCCCTGTGTGGAAACCACACAGTGGATACACACAGAGAGCACACATCATGTGCACCAGAACCACATCCAGTACCAGAACCCCTACCCTCATAGACCGCCACCTCAGGTGAACTTTGAGTACTTACCCCAGATGCCAGGTTTTAGAAATGGGTCTTTAGTTGGCAGTCAGGTTACCCCCAATGTAAGCAAGAACCCTCACTCTAGTCAGGGCAAAGGAGAAACACACCTGGTTAATCCCCACTCACCGCCTTGGTAGCTTGGCATGAGCAGAAAGGCTTAATCCAGAAGCAATGTGTAAAGTATTTGTACCAACACACACAGTAATGCAGTGAAAACACTACAAAATGGACACCACACAAGTTTAGAAAAATAGGCAATATTTATCTAAATCAAACAAGACCAAAATGACAAAAATTTTACATACACAAGTCAAGATAGAATTTACAAAAGAATCAGAGTATTACTCTATAGAAAACAATGGAAACGTTGATTTTACAAAAAGTACCTGGTTTGCGTCAGAAAATAAAGCTGCACGGGTGAGCGTGCATCGGAAAAGTCAGCAATGCATCGATTCCTGACTCGCAAGTGAGGCCGTGTGTCGTTTCTTCTATGGTCAGGTAGGCAATGTGTTGTTTTCCTCCCTCAGAAAAGAGTGGTGCATTGATGTCCGGACAGGGCACCTTGGATCCGCGCAGGTTCACGATGACTTTGACGCCCAGCGTCAATGCAGGAGAAATCCGGTCACAGGGTGTCAGAAAACCCCGCTCCATGGGATTTGCATCATTATCAGCACCCGGGAGTGAGTGTTGCCTCATTTCTCCAGCCATGATGCATTGATCTCCCAGCCATGATGCAGGTCATTTTCAGCTGCAAAGCAGGTAGCGTGTTGTTTATCAGCTGCATTGCAGATGGTCCATCAAAAATTTCCCTTCACGATGTTCTGTGAATGGATTTCAGTCCTTATTCTGCCAAATTCACCTTCCACGGACCCAGGGACTGGGCGTGGAACCACTTGGCTGGGAAGGAGTCTCAGCAGAGAGTTCAGGTGGTGGCAGAGGAAGACTTTGATGGCCCTGAGACTTCAAAACAGGAGCCAAGCTCAGTTCAAGCCCTTGGAGATTCTCCTTCAAGCAAGAATGGACAACAAAGTCCAGTCTTTGTCCTCTTTCACAGGAAGAAGCAGCAACTGCAGGATAGCCCAACAAAAGCACAGTTACAGGCAGGGGCACCACTTCGCTTCAGCTCTTCTCCTTTGTAGAGGTTCCTCTTGGTTCCAGAAGAGATCTAAAGTCTGGGGATGTGGGTCCACTACTTTTACCCCTTTCTGCCTTTGAAGCAGGCAAACTTCAAAGGAAAGTCTCTGTTGTTCACAAGATCCTGCCTTGCCAAGGCCAGGCCCCAGACACACACCAGGGGGTTGGAGACTGCATTGCGCGAAGGCAGGCACAGCCCATTCAGGTGTAAGTGACCACTACTCCCTCCACTCTAGCTCAGATGGCTCATCAGGATATGCAGGCTACACCCCAGCTCCCTTTGTGTCACTGTCCAGAGGAGATTCACAAACAGTCCAACTGTCAGTCTGACCCCGACAGGGAATCCACAAACAGGCAGAGTCACAGAATGCTTAAAGCAAGAAAATGCCTACTTTCAAAAAGTGACATTTTCAAACTAACAATGTAAACACCAACTTCACTAACAGATGTTTTTTTAAACTGTGAGTTCAGAGACTCAAAACTTCATATTTCTATCTTCTCTCAAAGGGAAACTGCACTTTAAGGATATTTAAAGGTAGCCCCCATGTTAACCTTTGAGAGAGATGGGCCTTGCAACAGTGAAAACTGAATTTGACAGTATTTCACTGTTAGAACATGTAAAACACATAAGTACATGTCCCACCTTTAATACACTGCACCCTGCTCATGTGGCTACCTAGTGCCTACCTTAGGGGTGCCTGACATGTATAAAAAGGGAAGGGTTGGGCCTGGCAATTGAATTGGCCGTTTAAAACTGCTCACACAGACACTGCAGTGGCAGGTCTGAGCCATGTTTACAGGGTTACTAACGTGGGTGGCACAACCAGTGCTGCAGGCCCACTAGTAGCGTTTGATTCACAGGCCCTGGGTACCCCTAGTGCACTTAACTAGCACTGGACAGCAGTGGTAAAGTGCCCAGAGTACCAAAAACAGCAAAAACAGACTCCAGCACTCAGTCAAAACATGGAAAGCAGATGCAAAAAAGACAGGGGAGACCATTCCAAGGATGCCAGGTCTAACAACAGGACAACAACAACTATGCCCATGTCTCCTCTAGGACCACTGATGGCCCTTTTTCCTGCTGGAAATGCTGCTTCACCTGCATCACAGAAAAAACCACCCACACCACACCCACCTGCCACATCACATTGAACACAACCACCAACAAGGCCATCGCCAACACCTCTGCCTGCTGATCAACACGCTCACTTGAGAAACATGCAACATAAATCTGGGACACCACAATGACCAATACCCCGGACGCCACCTTCATCACTGTGACCTGGCTGAATCCCCCCATCTGCTCCAAACATCGCCACAGCCACCCCTGATGGTTAAAACATTGCACACTGGGACAGATCCAACAGACACAGCAGCATCACCATAATATGCAAGGAGAACCTCAACACCTGGAGAACACCAAAGATGCTAGCACGGCCTACCATCCTAGAAAGTATGGTCAACCTTGCGCTCAAAGAGCTGGTCACTGACCCCACCCACTCTGCTGGACACACATTCAACACTATCTTCTCCACCAGCAGCAGAGTGAAATTCACCCACGTCAAAGAGCTCACCTGGACTGACCTCACCAGCGTCCACTTCATCCGAACTACTTAGCACCCTGCTTCCAGAAAGAGTGCAGCTGAGCACTATCAGAACAACGCTGGACCAACGCCCTCAATTCCTGACTATCCACCACCACCCGAGACACAGAACAAGCAGCAGACAACCTCGACAACTGGGTCACGTTACGCGCTGATGAAGTTGACTTGCAGAAACAAAGCAAACCCCAAAAATGAACACAACACCCCAACTGGTTCATGGAGGAACTCAAAACCCAGAAACGGGAATGCAGACAGAAGGAAAGAAGATGGTTACCAGTAAGACTCCAGAGGACTGTAAACACTTCAAGGATGCCCTCAACATATACCACTACCTCCTAAAGAACACAAAGAAAACAGTCCTAGCCACCAGCATAATGAACAGCTCCAACAGCAGCAAGGAACTCTTCAAGGTAGTCAAAGAATTCACTGGCCCCTCACCGACAAGAAACAACATCATTCCCTTGCAAGCTCACTGCGACACCCTTGCAGACTTTTTTCACAACAAAATGAAAACCGTCTACCAGGACTTCACACCCCAAGCCCCTGTTGAGGACAGCATGAACAGCATCATGCCAAACGACACACACCCGCACCAGTTAAAATTGTGGAACATCCTCTCTGAATAGAAAAGAGCATCCATCATGACATCCATCCACTCCAAGGCCCCAGAAGACCCCTGCCTGCACAATATCTTCAACCTCCACAATCAACCCAAGAGCCAAGGATTCATCAAGGTCCTGAACTCCTCAATCACAAACACCCACTTCCCCCAGAAATGAAAGCACGCCAATGTGACGCCACTGCTGAAAAAACCTTCTGCAGGCCCAGGTGAACCTACGAAATGCCAAACTTCCTCTATCCTCCCTTTTCCAGCCAAGATTACTGAGAAAGCCATCAGCATCCAATTCACCATACACTTGGAGAACCACAACCTTATGGACCTGTCTTCCAGTCAGGCTGCAGAGCAAACCACAGCACAGATACAGCCCTAATCGCAGCCACAAACAACATTAGAAAGCTACTTAACCACAGACAAACGGCATCCCTTATGTTCCTCAACCGCTCAGCAGGCTTCGACACAGTATCCCAGCACACATTGCTAAACAGACTCCACCACATCAGCACCCGAGGAGCAGCCCTCAAGTGGATCTCATCCTACCTCACGGGTAGAACACGGAAGGTCATACTTCTACCCTACTCCTCGCTCACTAAGAACATCACCTGTGGTGTACCCCAACGCTCAAGCCTCAGCCCAACCCCCTTTAAAGTTTACATGACGCTCCTGGAAAATATCATCAAGAGCCAAGACTCAACATCATCACCTATGAGGACAACACCCAAATCATCCTCTCCCTGACCAATGACCCCTCGACCACCAAGAACAAGTTCCAAAGATGCATGAAAGACATGGCTGCCTGGATGAAAAACAGCTGTCTCAAACTCAACACGGACACAAAAGAAGTACTCATCTTCAGGAAAGGCAAGGATACCATCTGGAACAACGAATGGGGGCCACCCAAGGTGGGCCTAACCCCCATGCCCACTGAGCATGCCTGCAACCTTGGCATCATCCTCAACAGCCAGTTATGAAGAAGCAGGTCAACACTATCTCCTCTGCCTGCTTCCTCACCCTCCAAGTTCTCAGGAAGGTCTTCAGATGGCTCCCACCCAACACCTTGTGAACAGTCACACAAGCTCTCATACCATCAGACTAGATTAGGGCAACTCAGGTCTACCATCTAACTCAGGAAGAAATTCCAGATTATCCAGAGCACCCAAGACAGACTTATCCCCGACCATCCCTGATGGGTCAATGTCTACCAGTAGAGAAGAGATGTCAGTTCAAGCTTCTTACCCACACCTACAAGGCTACACACAATGAAGGACCGGCATATGTTAACACTCGAGTGAACTTCCACCAATCAACCAGGAAACTCTGCTCTGCTTCCCTCTCCCTAGAAGCCATTCATCCCATCCACCAGACGAACAGTGGAACCCACTCCTTCTCCCGCCTGGTGGCTAAGACCTCAAACAACCTCTCCCTGCACCTCATAGCCTCACCATTGCTCTAGCAGTTCAAGAATTGGATGTTCAACCAATAGAAGGTGAGGCAGTTCATCCTCCCAGCACCTCGAGACCCTCACTAATTTGAATGAATGATTGAGTGATTTACTGATTGAGTTAATAATGAATTTTCAAAGGTTTTGTTTTTCAACTTGCATTACCTACGCTGAGCATAGAAACTCTAAAGGCAAGCATAAAAGGGCCACAACGAGTTTGCTATTACTTATTGATAATTCTTGTTTCTTCATGGCCTGGCAATCAAAAATCAAGAAAATACATCAAGAAAATATATTGGTCAAACTAAATGTGACGATCCTTCCTGCTGCTGCGAAACATTAAAGAATTTTATAGCTTTAGGGAGTCGGTTTTACAATGGATCCTTTATTCAACTACTGGGAAATTACTTCACTGAGAGTACTAGTGGCACAAGCATGAGAGCTCCAGTTTATGAAGTGGCAACAATTATTTATAAGCTTTAAAAGGATAGGACTTTTTTAAAATTATTGTTAAAAATTTATTAATGGGAAATGTAATTAACAGAGATATTGAATTACTTGATACACATTTAATTTGATGATGTAAAGTTTATTGTTTCTAGGTAAAATGCATATTTAAAATAATTACTAATTTATATTACATTAAAATATGTTTTAATATTAACATTTTTATTAAAGAATAATAATCTTTTATGATTTTCCTTACACTTACAGTTACTAGTTGTAATTGTACACTCATGAATACTGTTGCAGGAGTCTCCACCTCCTGATTTGAGGGAATGGAGACATGTAAGCCTCTAACTAGGTAAAATCTACACTTGGAAATAGTAAATAGTAAAAAAGCGTAAACCTATACCCAGGTATAAGAGTAAATATACACATAAGGAGATATACTTGTGTATATTTACCTTGACGAATAGGCCCTAGTTGGTCAAATTTATCACAGCAAAGAGGCTTATCCAGTTACTATGCCTGCATCATGCTCACAATTAAACCTGTTGAGGGTTTTTGCCATTTTAAGTGCAATTTTGGGAGTAATGAACTTTCCAACAGATGCATTAAGTTTCATTCTACAGACAACATACATCAATCGTGTAACTTTTGTTTTGTTCTAGTAATTAGCAGCATATATATAGACTTTTTATTGGAAATGGGGTTTATGGTTGGCTAGGGTATGCACCTAAGCCAGGTAGAACCCTCCCACTCAGGACGAGGGAGTTACACACACAGGATAACCCCTGCTCACCCCCTTAATAGCTCGGCACAAGTAGTCAAGCCTATCCCAGAGGCAATGTGTAAAGCGATCACACAACACACACAACACATGACACACTGTCCCCACCACAAAGGAAACACAACACCAAGTTATGTAAAAATAAACTGTATTGACCAAACACAACATGTCATTAATACCCTGCTACACAAGAAGTTGTCAGAACATTACAGAATACTATTACTCTGCAAAAGCCAGCAGTAGGTGCATAAAACAAATAGGTTGTTGGATATTCTGCAACATAAGCAGTAGTCAGGAAAACATTGTTATAGCCAGAAATACACATGTCATAGCAAACAAATAATCATAAATGCCCAATAAAGGAACACCAGAAAACACATGACAATTCGTGAAAACATATAATCATAAATGCACATGTCATAATAAACGCGTCACCTTCAAGGTCAGACAGCATCAGGAATGTACGCAGGCACAATAGTTTTACACAAAAATAATATTAGCGCTGCACATATTATGGAAAACACATATTACCACCAAGGTCAAAACAGTATCCTGAAATGTACAAGAAGCATTACAGTGCACAAAATGTAATTGGAACACCAGGAATATCCAAGACCATGAAGCATTCCCTACTTTGCGTAGGCCAAGCCCCTGAGTCCACATTGGGGGATTCCTTCACTCCTTTAGCACACGGGGTGGTCCCAAAACCGGCTTTGCAGGGACATGGCCTCCATGGAGGTCTCCCTCCCACCCAGCAAGCCGTAGGATCACAGGCGATGAAGTGGGCAGCATGCTCCCCCTCCTATACTCTGGGGAGGCCTCTCCCCACACCGAAATAGTGCCCAAAGAGGACACAAAACACCCTAATGGCACCCGGAGGCCAGGATTGGCTCTCACTGGGGCAGGAGGGATCAATGAAATATTTTGAGTGTTTGCGCTCCTGTCGCAGTGACCGGGGAAGAGGGACTTACCATCATCTCCCTGCATCCTGCTCCTTGGTTCCCCCTCCTCACCTGAGGGCACCGCGCACCCCCTCTCTGTTGTGTGGAGCCTCCAAGAGGCTTCCATGAGACCAGTAAGAGTAGAGAGGTTCTTGCAGCCTCTCGCACCTCAGGGGACCACCCAGCTCCCCCAAGTGTGCCACAGCAGCATCGCGGGCACTCCATACAGTGCTCCAGTCCCCTGGGACACAGTGATTTTCCTCAGGCAGCTCCTCCTATGCGCTGAAAACAGCAAGGGAAATGAAGCACTCTTTCAGCACTTCAACACTAGAATGCCTCCTGGAGCTGTGCCCCGGTACATGCACTCACCAGCACCAGATCTGGTGCGCAAGTAATTTTCGGATCCCTGGGCCACTGCTGGGAATTCCAGCCAATAGTTGGTGCTTGCCTGTGCCCCAGAGGCACTCCTTATAGGTCTCCAGTCCCAATGGGGCACAACATAAAGCACATTCTGACATGCTAGACCCACCCGGGTCATGGCAGTGATTTTCTTGTGGCATCGCCTCCTCATAAAGTTGCAGTGGGGCCACAGCACCCAGCCCCTGGAGACAGCAAGAGTGGGGCACAAGGCAGTAGCGCCTAGTCAAACAGCCCATCACAAGGGGCTGCAGTCAGTGGCAGTTACTCCTAGTGACCCAGCAGGTCACAGGTCTGCACAACAGCAGCAGTCCATGGTGAGTCTCTCCAGCACCATTCTGTGTCCATTTCAATTGTTCAAGAATGTCTCACTTAACATGGGGGAAACCCCCTGTACTTATACTCAGTGTTGCACAAGTTTTCTCAAAGAGGGGGAGAAGAGGTTCCAACTGGTTTTAGGAGTGTCCCCATTGTCCAGCACAGGCTCCAGACATCTGATACGGGTAAACAAGCCCTTTGTGTGAGGCCAGGGCACAGCCTTTACAAATGCAGGTGTGCCCTGCCTCTCCTTCACCCAGCCCAGGAGGACCATTCAATATGCAGATGCACCTCTATGACACCACCAGCCTCCCTGTGTACAGGCTGTCTTAAAAGTATGCATAAAGCCCAGCTGTCACTCTGCCCAGACGTGGATTGGAGTCAAGCTGCAAAACACCAGAGTCGTAAGCACAGAGAAATGCTCACTTTCAAGAAGTGGCATTCCTATAATGGTAATAAAAAATCCACCTACACCAGTAAGCAGCATTTCTCACTACAATTACAACCATACCAAACACGCATACGCTACTCCTCATAGATCAGACAAAAAACCCTGGACACGAGGCAGGGCATTTCCAATACAATCCTATATGCAAGGAAGCACTCACAGCAGTGAGAAACCAAATAGGCTGTTTGTCACTACCAGGACAGGCCACACAACCAGGCGCATGTCCTGCCTTCCACATACATGTGTGCCCATAGGGCTAGCTAGGGCCTATCTTTGGGGGGACTTACATGTAGTGAAAGGGGAGTTCCAGGCCTGGCAAGTAAATTTAGATGCCAGATCCCTGTGGCAGTAAACTGTGCACGCAGTCCCTGAGCTAGTGAAAGGCTACTTCTGTGGGTGGCGCAAACAGCACTGCAGGCCCACTAGCAGCATTTAACTTACAGGCCCTGAGTATAGAGATACCACTTTACAAGGGACTTACAGGTAAATAAAATGTGCCAATTAGGTTCAAGCCAATCATACCAAGTTTAGAAGAGAGAGCACCTGCACTTTAACACTGATCAGCAGTGATAAAGGGCTCAGAGTCCTAGAGCCAACAACAAAAGGTCAGAAAAAATAGGAGGAGGAAAGCAAAAAGTATGGGAATAACAGGGAAAAAAGGGCTAGGTCCAACACTGTTGGATCATTATTAAAATTTCAGCAGCAGCTCAGAGTTGGGATAACCTGTTTTTTTTATAAATGGAGTTAAACAGAGTTTTACAAATAGCTGAGTTCTCTTTTAAATATTTTATTTTGTGCAACAGCAACACAATTGAACATTGAAAGAAAGCGGTTTATTAACTGAGGTGGATGGTAGTCCACCAGAAGTAAAAAAAGTCACTAACCAGTTATGTGATGGTGAAGGTAACAACAATTCAAACCTGAGCTCAACCCTTGTTAGTTGAGGAACAGACAGGCTTATCATAAAGAAAATGTGTTAATCATTTAGAAGTATTATAACAGTTAAAAGATCAAAAACACAACTCAGTGAAAATCCCACTCCAATACACATAAAAAGAGAAAATGTAATAATCAAAATTATGCAAAAATTACAATATTTCGATAATTGGAACAGAATATTTGAATTTTTAAATATTCAATGCAAAAAGCTCAAAGAAAACTATAGCACCAATCTGTGGTCACCATTCACAATTGACTGTGACCTGCTCATGATTTTAGGCCTGCCACGATAGAGCATAGATCAGATACAGCAATGACATTTATCCTGGTAAGAGATTTTAGCACCTGAGTTAGTCTCTGAAACTGAATTTGAAATCCTCTGGCAGGGCAAGTTTGTAGGTTTTATTCGCCAAACTCCTCCCAAAGCTTGATAGCTGCTGAACAAGGTTGCGCTGGAGGTATTGGTTTTAGTGGTAAAAGCTCAGAGGAGGAGAAAATCAAAGTTGTCCTGCTGGGTGGGCTATTTTGTATGCCTTCACCTGGACAAGATTTCGATCATTGGATTTAGAGCAAAGGGCCTCATTACAACCCTGGCGGTCAAAGACCACCAGGGCTATTCTGGAGGTTGCACCGCCAACAAGCTGGTGGTGCAAACTTGCACATTACGAACGCAGAGAAAGCGATGCGGTTGCACCGCCGGGACTGCCGGTTTTCCACCACGTTGGTCCGAGGGGATTGCAAGTCCCCCTCCCGACAAACCTTTTCATGGCGGTAAGAACTGCCATGCAAAGGCTAGCGGAAAGGGGAGTCGCGGGGCCCTTTAGGCATGGGCAGTTCAGGGGCCCCCTGGCACAGCCTCATGAAGCTTTTCACTGTCCATTTGGAGCCGGTTCCTATGTTGCAGCCGTCATCCCCGCTGGGCCAGTGGGCGGAAACTCGGTTTCTGCCCGCCGGCCCAGCGGGGTTGTCGAAATGGCCACTGCGGGAGTGCACCTCATTGGCGGCCGCGCAGCGGTTACAACTTGGCAGGGGCGGTTGCCGCCCGCCAAGGTTGTAATGAAGGCCAAAGTGTTAGTGTGAGATTTACTACCCTATGCAAATTGGGGTGTGCATTGGATGGTATCCCAAAGTAGCACAAAGTTGTGCTAGATAGACCGCACCCAGACCATCCTGTCACAAGGCCTAAGTCATGGTCCCGCTGTGGGACCGTTAAGGTGAATCACTAGCAGGGGCATCTGTTGGATGAGTAATGTAAATTTGCCTCAAGCGCTTCATGCAGAGAAAAAGATACATTTCTAAAAGTTATTTTTCCAATTGTATCATTCAAAATCTAATATTACAATTGTATTGAATTTTTTAATAAATATTAAACTTAGTCATTTAATCATTTATATAGCTTTCCCCAAACCTGTTAGTAAAATTAATATATAATTCTGTAAGCTAATTTCCCTCACAAGGCAGCCAGAGTCTTACACTGTGAAAATAGCTTTTCCAGGCACCTTACTGTAGGGACATGACAACATGAAACTTACAGCCTCAATACAAGCCTAGCAGTCCTACGACCACCAGCCTCACGGAGGTGGTTGAACTGCTGCAACGGTGAGAGTCCAACCACCAAATACAACCCTGTCAGGCAGACCCACCAGGAGACCGGAGTCTCCACCTGGAACATGGTTCCCGAATGGGTGATGGTGGTCTGAGTTGTTTTCAGATAGGACAGCACTGAACTCAGTGCCACCTGGCTGATTACAACTCACCTCCTTCCCATGGCTGTCTGACCGCTATGGAAAGGCTGGTGGCAAGGATGTGCTGGTGGGCCATAAGGGGGTGCTCTGCACTGCCCATGCCCATGGCATGGGCACTGTAGAGCCCCCCTACACATCACCATCTGAATGCTCACTGTCTGCTTTGCAGACAGTGTACATTCCAATGTTGTGGGGTGCTATGGTATTGGCCTCAGCTCCCTCAAAGGAGCTGAGGCCAGTATCGTAGCACTTTTCCCGCTGGTCAGTCCAGCAGGAATGTATATTACAATGTTCTCACCGGTCAGCCCGGAGGAAGCATTGTAATATGCTCGGGGAGGATGCCACTGGTATGAGGGTAGCATCCTTACCACAGCTTTGGCGGGATGCTTTTAGGGCTGTCAAGGTCATAATAAGACCCTTATGCATGTTCCACTTTTAGTATCATGCACCCTACCATGTGACCAACAAGGTTTACATAATGATTATTTATTAATATTTAAAAAGAAAGTTTTTTCCCTGTCAAAAGCAGTACTTTGACTCTTATGGCTACAGGTTTAGGCAGCAGCAGTCAGTCTATAATGGAAGGTCTCAAGCCATGTTTTCCTTTGTCACCTTAGCGGATGGCACAACATGTACTGTAGTGCACAGGTGATATTTAACTGTTCATTCTCTATAGACAATTTAAATATGTCTAATGTAGCATCCTCTCCAGCTTGGGTATCCCCCAATAACAACAGAGCTGAATATTACATGTCTTAATATCTGCATGTAACTGTAAACTAAACATTCAAAGCCAAGATTTCATTGCATTCTGCTCTAACAACTATGTCACACTTCTATGGAGTCTGTTTGGAGCCAAAAGGGTTTCATCATAAAACTCGCAAGATACTACATCTCCCCGTCTGCTAAATAAAAAATGTTTTTTTTTTCGAAATCCGTATACACATATAATTAAGCATGTACAACAACATCTTTACAATCAACCTTCTTGGCTCTTTGATTAGTCAACCTGATCTGATTACTAGAAGCTGGGAGCTGTCGTCTTCAGGGTTAGAGTTTTTAGAAAACTGTGAAGAGGTAACAGGAGTCATTGAGTTCTCAGGTTCAGTCTTTCCTTTGCCAACTCAATTTGAAGACCGATGAATCAAAGGCCTAAATAGAGAAGTGACTGGTAAAAGACTTCCAAGGGCGCTGGGTAGTCTCCATGTGTTCCTTGGTAGACACCATGTGGAAATGTTCAGCATCATATGGAGCATCAGATTTTCATCTTTGCATCTGTTTGGCACTCACTAAAACCCCTCTCTTAAAAGTGTTATTCCTTGCATGTTGCTCTGTCTGCGTGTGGTTTCATTTTCTGCTTGTTCACCTAATTCCTTGTATGAATTATGTTCCCGCTTCTTTCTCTCTTGTTGGTCCATTGAGGTAATTTGGTTGTCTTTGCTCTCCTGAACATCAAAGTGGCAGGATTTTTGCCTGTGGTTGAGTGAGGTGATGGACAATACGCTTGTAGGGTTGAATTTCTTTAAGTTTTCAAACTGAGCTCCTCAAGAGTTGCATGCTGTACTGCTTTCTTTATTGTACTCATAGAATGATCATCAAGTCTGTTGACATGATGACTCTAACAACAAGGTTATATTTGCTTCGGATCACCTAGCCATCATGAACCTAAGCTCTCTACAACAGTGATTGACAGCTACCCTGCCGGAAAGGCCCCTGGCCAGGACTGATTCCCTGTTGATGTCTTTAAATCAAACTTATACGTTTGGGGACCTGTAGTCACTAAAGTGCTGAGAAGCGCTATCTGTGGGCCTTTAGAGCAAATATGGGAGAAGGCCACAATGGTGCCAAATTTTAAATGGGGAGAGAATAGGCAACCCACATGCTACCACCAACTTTGTTTTTAGATGGCCTTGTCAAGATCTTGGGAAGGGTGCTCTTGGTGAAGTTGAAAATCTGGGCTGCTCAGAATCATGGACTCCCAGATCTTCAGTTTGGTTTCCATCCAGGTCTTGGCCTAGTTGAACAGGCTCTAAACCTGTCCATAGTAATTAAAAAGTACACCAAGGTTAAAAAAAACAGCCTGCATTTAACATTCATGGACCTGACTTGTGCATTTGACTCAGTAGACTGTGTTAAGCTATGGGGGATAATGTCACAGATAGGCATGGATAGTGCAATTATCTCTCATTACATGCACACACCTCTGCCAGAGTATGGTATACTAGGCAGGGAGATGTCACAGAAGATTTTCCAGCAGTTATTGGTGTGAGACAGGGTTGTGTACTGGCCCCATTTCTTTTTCTGATTTATATCAACAGTCTGGAGGATCATTTGACTGGGGCTTGAACTTATGTCCACAAACTCGGTGACTGGGAGAGATACCAGTCTTACTCTAAGCAGATGACGCTGTCTAATTAGCCCATGCAGCCAATGGTCTACAGGCCCTGCTGAATGCCTTTCACTCTTTTTTGGTGCATTTAGGCCTAGCAGTTAATCGCACTAAGTCTTTCATAATGAACTGTGTTCCGAAATTGCCTAACAAGAACGTTTTTGCACGCTGGAGAAGAAATTAAGAAAATTCCTCATTGTTTTTATTTACGTTTGACAATGATCTTAATTGGGGGGTTTTAATGAATAGAGGGGTTTTGCAATTCCTGAGAACTATAGATGCTGTTTTTAGGTTCTCGAAAAGGTTTGGCCATAAGCCTGTAACAGAGTTACTAGAGTTACAAGAGCAAATGTGTGTTTATTGGTTCATTTGGTACTGGCATCTGGGGTATGTCGATTGCACATCACTGCAGATCATACAAAATTAGTTTATATGTAGGCTGCTGTCAATCCCACAGTCTACAGCTGTATCTTTTTGCCACCACGAGGTGGGATTGTCACGATTAGACAATTGTATCCAAATGCAACCCCTTTTGCTATGGACACAAGTTTAGAAGAATCCAGAGGCTTATTTGAGTAGGCTCATCCTGGTAGATTGCATGAATTAGGATAACGCCTCAGAAATCCTATCGCTGGCCTATGTTCAGAAGAGCTTTGGGAGGCTGGTTACTTCCAAATTGTATTATAATCCAGATAGCCTCCTGAATATTTCTATTAGCAAAATTGAAAGGCTTTTGTAAGAATCTATGTGCAGTATTCATAGCCGAGTCGGTATCGAGGGAGGGAAGGTCTAATCAGGGTTGGGCCAGCACGACCAGCACTTTTACTGCAAGTAGTTGATGGGAAATGGCATAAATTGCTTTTAATGAGATTCCAACTCAATACACTACACTCAATACATTACATTTTATATTGGGTTTATCTAACAGGGGGATGTGTTTTTTAAATTTGCTGCCTTGCCATTGTGAAGCTCCAGCAGTACAATCTACCGTGCATGCAACTTTGTTTTCCACGTATTACTCATACAAAATGGATGTGCATGGATTCTCTTGTCTTTAGGCTGCCAGCTTCTCCTTTCAGGGTCCCAGGAACTGGATGGGCACCACAGGGCAGAGTAGGAGTCTCTCCAAAGACTCCAGGTGCTGGCAGAGAGAAGTCTTTGCTGTCCCTGAGACTTCAAACAACAGGGGGCAAGCTCTAGATCAAGCCCTTGGAGATTTCTTCTCAAGATGGAAGGCACACAAAGTCCAGTCTTTGCCCTCTTACTCTGGCAGAAGCAGCAACTGCAGGATAGCTCCACAAAGCACAGTCACAGTCAGGGCAGCTCTTCTTCCTCAGCTATACAGCTCTTCTCCAGGCAGAGGTTCCTCTTGGTTCCAGAAGTGTTTCTAAAGTCTGTGGTTTTGGGTGCTCTTCTTATACCCAATTTCTCCTTTGAAGTAGGCCTATTTCAAAATAAAGTCTCTTTTGAATGTGAAATCCTGCCTTGCCCAGGCCAGGCCCCAGACACTCACCAGGGTGTTGGAGACTGCATTGTGTGAGGGCTGGCACAGCCCTTTCAGGTGTGAGTGACCATTCCTCCCCTCCCTCCTAGCACAGATGGATCATCAGGATATGCAGGCTACCCCCCAGCTCCTTTTGTGTCACGGTCTAGTGTGAGGTGCAACCAGCCTAACTGTCAAACTGAGACAGACAGGGAATCCACAAACAGGGAGAGTCACAGACATGGTATAAGCAAGAAAATGCCCACTTTCTAAAAGTGGCATTTTCAAACACACAATCTTAAAATCAACTTTACTAAGAGATGTATCTGTAAATTGTAAGCTCAGAGATCCCAAACTCCACATGTCCATCCGCTCCCAAAGGGAATCTACACTTTAATCAGATTTAAAGGTAGCCCCCATGTTAACCTATGAGAGGAACAGGTCTTACAACAGTGAAAAACAAATTTAGCAATATTTCACTGTCAGGACATATAAAACACATTACTATGGGGGTCATTACAACATTGGCGGTAAAAGCCGCTTACCACCGTGCAGAAGACCGCCAACACACTGCTGCGGCCGTGGAATTCCACCACGGTCATTATGACCTAAAGGCTGGAATCCACCAAAATCTAGACACCCACACAAGTCCACCACACCAAAGGCGATAAGAAATCCTCCACGTCATGTCAACAGGAATACGCCCACACTATCACGACCCATGAATCGACACGGCGGTCTTTCAACCATGGTATTCCATTGGCAGTACACACCGCCGCGCTCAAAACACACACACATTTACAAAACACTACCACATTTGACAATTCGAAATACACACACCTGATACCCATACACACACCACTCCCACACACCCAATACAATATAAAACACCCACCCACATCACCCACAAACCCCTATGACAACAATTGCCACTGAAGGCCAGAGAGAGACACCACCATCTACAAATTCGCATCCACAGGCACTCACACCATCACCCACATAACATCCACGCACCTCACACAACACACCACTAAATATCACCCCACACATCACAACACACACCACCCCACACATCACCCACACCACCCCATGGCACAGCAAAGACACCCCAGGTTATCTGAGGAGGAGCTCAGGGTCATGGCGGAGAAAATCATCCGGGTAGAGCCACAGCTATTCGGATCACAGGTGCAGCACACCTCCATAGCTAGGAAGATGGAGCTATAGCGATGAATCGTGGACAGGGTTAATGCAGTGGGACAGCAACCAAGAAATAGGGATGACATCAGGAAGAGGTGGAATGACCTACGGGGGAAGGTGCGTTCCGTGGTCTCCAGACACCACCTTGCGGTACAGAGGACTGGCGGTGGACCCCCACTAGCTCCCCCACAACTAACAACATGGGAGGAGTAGGTCTAGGCTATTCTGCGTTCTGATGGCCTCGCAGGAGTAGCTGGAGGAATGGACTCTGGTAAGTCAAATCTTTACTACTATATCCCCCACCCTAACTGCATGCCATCACATACCCCCACCCTCGCCCTCACCCCCATCACTCCTACTCCTCACACATGTCCCAATATCACAAACCACTCATCCCAACACCAAGCCCTGCATGCAACACCAAAGCATGGACACCCATCACCAAAGCATGGCCACTGCACATACCCATACACCCCCCTAAACCATCATCACCCAAGGTCCTACACAGGAATGCAAGCACTGGGGTACACGGTCACCCACCCATTGCACACCATGGCACACACTGAAGCAATAAGTATGCTTTTACACCCTTGCAGGACCCCTAGCCAACGTCACCGGACAGGAGGGTCCAGACATGTCCACTCCACCCACAGAGGAGGCCGAGTGATAACAGCAGATCTGTCCAACTGGATCTAGACGACCAGCCCGGCCCATCTGGGACCTCGGGACAGTCGGTTCCCCTCACACTGGCACAAGCCACTACAGGGCTTCCCCCCTCTGGAAACACCAGCACAGCACCCACCCATCGGGCGCATACCTCTGTCCCCAGGACACGTTAAGCAGCAGTGTGTCCACCACTACAGGGAACCCAGGCTAACCCACCACCCCAACAACAACAGGGACCTGGGGGCAGTGGCAGTGGGCACACGTTTCAGGGGACAGAGGCACAGGAACACAGGGGAACTGGGAGGGCTGCTGTGCGACAGGGGGAGGACAGGCCCAGGGAACCCACTCTCCACGAGGCCCTCTCCAACATCATGGGAGCCACCACCATTCCCAGGAGACGATGGCAACGGTACTGGCCAAGTTTCAGGAGACCCAGCGGCTGCAGGAGGAACAGTATTTGGGCTTCAGGGAGGAACTCAAATCCATCAATTCCACACTAGCCTGGATGATGAACTGCCCACCACCTCCGCCGGCGCAAGTGGACAGGAGGCACGGCCACAGAACCACCACACCAGCATCCCACCTCCTGCAGAGGAAGAAACACCCTGCAAACAGTCCCTGAGATCCAGGACAAAGACAGAGAACGATGCCAAGACCCAAGCCAAGAAATGAGACCACCCTGATTGTCATCCTACTGTCCCACTTTGTCACCCTGTCCATACTTTAACTGCCCCAGCTCCACTTCCTATGCCCCTTTGGACAGTGCACCTGTGAGACTAATAGACTGGACTCTGCCATGGACATTCCTCCACCATCACCCCTCACCATTTTACACCCCACTCCAATATTGAGCACTTAAATAAACTCCCTTAAAGCACAAAACAATCTGGAGTCTGTCTGTGATTTCGAAATAGTGTATTATCAATTACAGTGGCAAAATGTTCTTTCAAATGTAATGTCAACATACCTATGTCACACAGCTCTAGTCCATGAGGAAACAAAGCAGATGTCACACAGTGGAACCCACATCTGTGAAATCGTAAGGGAAAGTGACAACTCAGTGACCATACACTGGGTGAAAATGACAGACAGTAGAGAGGTAGTAGATTTAAATTAGATGTGTTGTCTTCTTACCTGTGTCTCTCTGGAAATATTGCAGGATCACCGTGTTCCTGTTGTCGATGTCCTCTTCTTCTGCTTCCTCGTCTTCACTGTCCACCGGCTCCACAGCTGCCACAACACCTCCATCTGGACCATCCTCCTGCAGAAAAGGCACCTGTCGTCGCAAAGCCAAGTTGTGAATCATACAGCAGGCCACGATGATCTGGCATACCTTCTTTGGTGAATAGAATAGGGAACCACCTGTCATTTGGAGGCACCGGAACCTGGCCTTCAGGAGGCCGAAAGTCCGCTCTATAATCCTCCTAGTTCGCCCATGGGCCTCATTGTAGCGTTCCTCTGCCCTTGTCCTGGGATTCCTCACTGGGGTCAGTAACAGAGTCACCTGCAAATGGCGAGGGACAACTGTTAGACACACACTAACTCATAGGGACATCCACAGACCCAGACAACTATTCCCGCTGTATTGAGTCCATGTGCTCACCAAATAGCCACACCCCGTGCCTCTGGAGTTGCCCCATCACATAAGGGATGCTGCTATTCCGCAGGATGTAAGCGTCATGCACTGAGCCAGGGAATTTTGCATTAACGTGGGGGATGTACTGGTCTGCCAAACACACCATTTGCACATTTATGGAATGATAACTCTTCCAGTTTCTGTACACCTGTTCACTCCTGCGGGGTGGTACCAAGGCCACATGTGTCCCATCAATGGCACCTATGATGTTGGGGATATGTCCCAGGGCATACAAATCACCTTTTATTGTAGGCAAATCCTCCACCTGTGGGAAAACGATGTAGCTCCGCATGTGTTTCAGCAGGGCAGACAACACTCTGGACAACACGTTGGAAAACATAGGCTGGGACATCCCTGATGCTATGGCCACTGTTGTTTGAAAAGACCCACTTGCTAGGAAATGGAGTATTGACAGCACCTGCACTTGAGGGGGGATTCCTGTAGGATGGCGGATAGCTGACATCAGGTCTGGCTCCAACTGGGTACACAGTTCTAGGATTGTAGCACGATCAAGCCTGTAGGTGATGATCACATGTCTTTCCTCCATTGTCGACAGTTCCAACAGCGGTCTGTACACCGAAGGATGCCGCCATCTCCTCACATGCCTCAGCAGACGGTGCCTATGGAGAACAGCGAGCAGAGAGTCAACCAACTCTGAGGTATGTAAACATACTCTGAAAATATTCATAAATCGAAATTTGCCTGTATGAGTGTTTTGGCAAGGCCTAGGTATGTGTGACACAGTCAAAAATAATGCCATGTGGCCCCCTGAAATGGTGGCTGCCTGACTTGTAAGGTGGGACAAGGGGATATGAGGTAACTGCGCTGGCGTTGTACATCGTCGCGGTAAGCGGTCAAAGACCGCTGAGCCATTCTGCATTGGTTAACATTGGACCCTATGGGTCCCAGGAGCCAATGACGATGTACGCCGGCGTTGATGGTACGCACCACCGCGGACGTGACCGCCATTTTCTCTCTGTTCAATCATTCGATACCTGATCTTCGACAGGAGAGGACCTACACTGCAAGTGATGCTGTGACCTCAGTTTGGAAGAGACAATGGCTCGTGTGTCTGGGGAAAGGGCCCCTGCCTTCAGCATGGAGGAGTTGGAGAAATTCGTGGATGGGGTCCTCCCCCAGTACACGCTACTCTACGGTCCTCCAGACAAACAGGTAAGTACACTGTGAGCATGCTGTATGGGCAATGCCTGTGTGGAGTGGGGTGGATAAAAGATAGGGGGGGTGAGAATGAGGCGTGCATGAAACAACGGTGAGTGCATGTGCGTCATGGCAAGGGTAGGAATGGGGGCCAATGACTGTGATGGTGCAGTTGGTAATTACTTCTCTTTTTCCCCTGTACAATTTCTGTAGGTCAGCGCCAACCAGAAGAAGGACATCTGGCGTGCCATCGCCAAGGAAGTCCAGACCCTGCGGGTCTACCACAGACGGAGCACCCGCTGCCGGAAAAGATGGGAGGACATTCGCCGCTGGAGCAAGAAGACGGTGGAGGCCCAGCTGGGGATGGCCTCCTAACGTGGGAGGGGTGTCTGTCGCACCATGACCACCCTGATGTTCAGGATCCTGGCGGTGGCCTACCCGGAGTTGGATGGGTGCTTGAGGGCATCACAGCAGCAACAAGGGGGTGAGTGCACTCTCATTCTGCTGATTCAGTGCGCATTGTCAGTGTCTGGGTGTGGGAGGTGGGCTGTGGGTTCCCCTAGGCCAGGGCGAGTTTGGTAGTTAAGTTCCCTTATTCAGGCTGGCCCTGTGGCACCCCACCCCACCTGTGTACAGTGCCAACTACACCTAGTCAGGCTCCTGTGACATCCATGTGTGCAGAAATCGGCCATAGCCTTGTAAGCCATGTCCCAGGGAATTGAATAGTGCCCCCCAAGTGCGTGGCGTAGTGCAGGGGGCTTCTGTGTCTGTCGTGTCCGCCAACGGTATCGGTATTGCATGCACTGAACATGTCTTTCTTCTGTCTCCCCCCTCCCTTTTTTGTGGTCTCCCTGTTCTTGTGTGCATTAGCATCATCAGGCGGAGGAGCAGTGACACCGGAGCAGGAGGGAGCTGCATCCCACATGGCCCTGGAGGGCGAGACTACGGACTCCGAAATTCACCAGTGGGATGGAGGGCGAGGGGAGCTCCACGGCGGGGACAGGAGCTGACACCAGCGATACGGACTCCTCCTCTGATGGGAGTTCCATTGCGGTGGTGGCCCCCACATCTACAGGTACAGCCGCCACCCCCACTACCAGCACCGCCCTCCCAGCAACCCCTCAGCGTTTGCCCTGTGCCCGCTCACCCAAGAGGGTGGGCATCACCTTCGCCCCTGGCACCTCAGGCCCTGCCCCAGTCACCCCTGCTGCCCTCAGTGAGGAGGCCATTGACCTCCTCAGGTCCCTCACTGTTGGGCAGTCTACCATTTTGAATGCCATCCAGGGTGTAGAGAGGCAGTTGCAACAAACCAATGCATACCTGGAGGGCATTCACTCTGGTCAGGCAGCCCTTGAGCGAGCTTTTCATACTCTGGCCTCAGCACTGATGGCAGCCATTGTCCCTGTCTCTGGCCTCCCCCCTCCAACTTTCTCCACCCAGACCCACACCCCTGTACCTCAGCCTATCCCAAGCACACCATCATACCAGCATGCACACACCTCAACACACAAGGGAAGCTCTGGCAAACATAGGCACCACACATCCCACAGGAACTCACACAAGCATCAGACACATGCAGACACACCAACATCCACTGCCTCCACTGTGTCCCCCTCCTCCTCGTCTCCCTCGTCCCTCCCTGTCTCGTCTCCACTCACACCTGCATGCACTACATCCTCGGCCACTATGTCCATCACCTGCACACCCACCACCACACCCCGCTCACGTGCAGTCACCACCCCCACTACCATTCACACATCCCCTGTGTCCTCTCCCAGTGTGTCTGTGAGACCACCTCCCAAGGTACACAAACGCAGCCACACACCCACCCAACAGCCATCCACCTCACAACAGCCTCCCGCCCATGCACCTTCACCCAAAGTCAGAAAACGTACACCTCCTACAACCACTACCTCTTCCTCCACTCCCAAACCCCCTCCAGCTACCCGTCCCAGTGTTCCTAAGAAACTTTTCCTGGCCAGCCTTGACCTCTTTCCCTCACCTCCCCCCCCCCTTCAGTCTCCTAGGGCCCGACTCTCCAGGTCCCAACCTAGCACCTCGGACACAACATCGGCAGGGCCAGTGGTGACAGTAGTCACCGGATTATGGAGTGCACCAGGCAGCAAGGAGCCAGAGCATGGACAGTCCCCCACCTGTCAAGCATAAAAAGTTGGCCAGTGCCTGGCGGGAGAGGGGAAAGAAATCAGCCACCAAAGCCGCTCCCAGGAGTACAGTTGGGAGTGTGGAGACAGCTGCAACACCATCCAAGGTGGGGAAGGGGCACATTAAAACCGGCAAGTCTGGGAAGATCAGCACGGCGGACAAGACCGCCAGCAGCCCCGCTGCCCAGTAGAAGACTGCCAGCAGCAGCCCCGCTGGCCAGGAGAATCCCGCTAGCAGCAGCCCCGCTGCCCAAGACAGGACCACCAGCAGCAGCACCGCTACCCAAGACAGGACAGCCAGCAGCTCCGCTGCCCAGGAGAAGACCACCAGTAGTAGCCCGTTGCCCAGGAGAAGCCCGCCAGCAGCAGCCCCGCTTCCCAAGACAGGACCGCCAGCAGCCCCTCTGCCCAGGAGAAGACCACCAGCAGCAGCCCCGCTGCCCAAGACAGGACCGCCAGCAGCAGCCCCGCTGCCCAGGAGAAGACCGCCAGCAGCAGCCCCGTTGGCCAAGACAGGACCGCCAGCAGCTGCCCAAGACAGGACCGCCAGCAGCAGCCCCGCTGCCCATGTCAGGACCGCCAGCAGCAGCCACTCTGCCCAAGACAGGACTGCCACCAGCTGAACCGCTGCCCAGGACACCGCCGCCAGCAGCCCCGCTGCCCAGGAGAAGACCGCCACCAGCTGAACCACTACCCAGGACACCGCTGCCAGCAGCACCGCAAGCCAGGACAAGACCACCACCAGCTGAACCGCTGCCCAGGACAACGCCACCACCAGCACCGGAGGCCAGGACAAGACCGCCACCAACTGAACCGCTGCCCAGTACACCGCCGCCAGCAGCACCGCAGGCCAGTGAGTGCCAATGATTCTGACGCTACTGAGGCCGCCACGGGCAGGATGAAGCACTCTGGGCCCCGAGCCCCCTCCAGAACCAGTAGAGAGTTACATCCACTACCTCATTCCTTGGCAGGATGAAGCACTCTGGGCACCAAGCCCCCTCCAGAACCAGTGGAGACTGTTATCCACTTGAGAGTCTGTGGCTTTGCACTCCCCAGGATGCAGCAGTGGGCAAACCATCCACTGTAGACACTTGAGAGACTGTGGCTTTGCACTCCCCAGGATTGAACAGTGGGCAAACCACCCACTGTAGAGACTTGAGAGACTGTGGCTTTGCACTCCCCAGGATTGAACAGTAGGCAAACCACCCACTGAAAGGACTTGAGAGACTGTGGCTTTGCACTCCCCAGGATTGAACAGTGGGCAAACCACCCACTGAAAAGACTTGAGGGACTGTGGCTTTGCACTCCCCAGGATAAAGCAGTGGGCAAACCACCCACTGTAGAGACTTGAGAGACTGTGGCTTTGCACTCCCCAGGATTGAACAGTAGGCAAACCACCCACTGAAAAGACTTGAGAGACTGTTGGTTTGCACTCCCCAGGATTGAACTGTGGGCATGGAGCCCCCTCGTGGATCTTGCATCATGCACTCAACCGGCTGAGGTGCCCCCACTTCTCTTCCCCCTGAGGTGCCTGTTTTATTTCTAACTGATGCCCCTACAGTGTTCTCTCCATCTTGTTTGGGTATTGAGTGTGGGCCTCGCACATGCCTTTTGGGCCCAGTGATCCACGGACTATGATGGTGGAATCCCTTGGACTTGTGTTCTTGGTGTCTATAATTGTATATAGTATAAATGTATATATTTGTAAGTATTTTTGATGTATGTTATTGAATATATCACAATTATTCGACTCATTTCCTTTTGTCCTTGCATTCTTCCAAGGGGTTTGGGGGGTGTAACTGTAATGTATCAATATGTATTATCGTGTGTGTTGTAGTGGGTGAGGTTGGGGGCGAGGGTGTTGCGTGTTGCATGTGTGGGTCACAGTTTTTTCCCTCCCCCTCCCCTCTGTCGTAGGTGCAGTACTCACCGTGGTCTTCGCTGCCGGCGTTCGTGGTCCTGGTAGAGGAGCAGGAAGATAAAGGCTGGCAGAATCTGGAGCTCGGGTTCCATGGCATCCTGATTCCTTGTGGTGTGTGTAGAGGTGAGCGTTTTCCCTTCAAAGTCCTGTTTCCGCCGTGTTTTGTTTGCGGTGAATCCGCCCCGTAAAAGGTGGTTTGGTGGGTTGTAATAGTGTGGGCAGTACATTGTTCTCCACCTGTCTGTTGGCGGTTACCGCCGCGGTGTTTGTTTGTACCGCAGTGGCAGTCAGAGTGTTAAAGTGGCTGTCTATGTTGGCGGTTCCCGCCACAGTCGTGATTCCATTGTTTTTACCGCCGGCCTGTTGGCGGTTTTACCGCCGCTTTAACACCAACTGCAGGGTTGTAATGACCACCTATATGTCCTACCTTAACCATACACTGCACCCTGCCCTTGGGGCTACCTAGGGCCTACCTTAGGGGTGTCTTACATGTAAGAAAAGGGAAGGTTTAGGCCTGGCAAGTGGGTACACTTGCCAAGTCTAATTTACAGTTAAAACTGCACACACAGACACTGCGGTGGCAGGTCTGAGACATGATTACAGAGCTACTTATGTGGGTGGCACAACCAGTGCTGCAGGCCCACTAGTAGCATTTGATTTACAGGCCCTGGGCACCTCTAGTGCACTGTACTAGGGACTTACTTATAAATCAAATATACCAATCATGGATAAGCCAATCACATACAATTTTGCACAGAGAGCATATGCACTTTAGCACTGGTTAGCAATGGTAAAGTGCCCAGAGTTCAAAGGGCAACAGCAACAGGTCAGAAAAAATAGGAGGCAAAAAGATTGGAGATGACCCTGCATAATCAAAAAAGTCCAACACCAAGGGAATAGTGGTAACCAATCCCGGTCTGATTCCAAAAGGAAAGGTTTTACTGACCATAAGACAGGGAGGTTTGTACCCCAATATGCAGAGTGCAATAAGTATGGGCACTCTGAGGGATACTCTAAGTGTCCCAAGAGGGCACAGCCCCACAAAGGAGGGCAGACACCTGGGTTGGCTAGCGTAGCGCTCGGGGAGGAGATTGTCCCAGGAAGTTTTGGGGAGCCAACATAGGTAACCCTAGTGTCCCTGGGAGAAGCAGAGATGGTGCCAAAAATCCACATGCCTGCCAATACCTCCAATTATAGGCAGTGGGTCACCATCAATGGGAAAAGGGTGGAGGCTCTGTGTGACACAGGAGCCAGCATGACTCCTGTTAAGGGTCAGCTGGTGTCAGCAGAGCAGGTCCTCTCAAATACATACCACCAAGTCATAGTTGCTGACAATCGTCCGCTAGCTACCGGTATCTCTGGTTCCCTTTGAGTAGGAGGTGTGTCTCTGGTGCTCTAAAAGTAGCTGTGAGTCCTGCCTTGCCTGTAGATTGTCTGTTAGGCAATGACCTTGAGCACACTACCTGGAAGGAGGTAGAGATAAGGTCTCACTTGGAGATGTTAGGTTTGCATGAGTGGGTCTGCATGACCACATGGTCCGTGGGTGCCCGGGAAGGAAATCAAGGGCGTCTGGAGCCTTGAATAACGCCCCAGACAACTGCCAAGAGGAGGGGCAAGGGGTGCAGAAATCCAGTCCCAGAAGTTCCCGCAGTGGTTGACGGGGTTTCTGAGGAGGAGGCCCCCGAGCAGACTGGGGAAGACATTGTCGCCCTAGGTGACATACCTGAGCGTGCTGGCTGGCAAGCTGAGGGTGGTCCCACCAGGGAGGAATTCTGCAAGGTGCAGAAAGAATGTCCCTCTCTAGAGGGCATGAGGAAGGAAGCCTCAGCCCAGGCAGCAGGTGGATCCTCTGACGATCACCACATATATTGGGAGAATGATCTCCTTTACAGTGAGCCTAAGGTTCCGGCCATTGGGGCAGCGCGTGCGCTGGTGGTCCCCCAGTGTTACCGGACATTCCTACTGGGTCTGGCTCACGACATTACCCTGGCAGGACATTTGGGGCAAGACAAGACCTTTGCCAGGCTTGTCACCCACTTCTATTGGCCCAGAAGGAGGACAAACTCAGATACGTTCTGTAGGTCCTGTCCTACCTGCCAGGCCAGTGGTAAAACAGGAAAAAGGATTAAGGCCTCCCTGATCCCACTTCCTGTTGTTTGCACCCCCTTTGAAAGGGTGGGCATCGACATTGTTGGTCCATTGGACCCCAAAACTGCCCTAGGCAACAGGTTCATCCTGGTTTTGGTGGACCATGCATCCCGTTACCCAGAGGCAATCCCTCTGAGGACCATAAATGCACCGGTGGTGACCAGAACTCTAATGGGCATATTTACCCGTGTGGGATTCCCAAAGGAGATAGTGCCTGACAGAGAAACTAACTTCATGTCTGCATACATGAAGTCTATGTGGGATGCGTGTGGTGTAACCTACAAGTTCACCACACTGCATCACCCCCAATATAATGGTCTTGTGGAGAGATTCAACAAGACCTTGAAAGGTATGATCACGGGCCTTGCTGAGGCCCTGAGGCGTAAGTGGGATGTCCTCTTACCATGCCTTCTCTTTGCTTACAGAGATGTACCACAGAAGGGTTTGCAGTTCAGTCCCTTTGAGCTTCTCTATGGGTACCCTGTCAGGGGACCCTTAAGTATTGTCAAAGAGGGGTTGGAGAAAGCTCCAAAGGCACCCCTTCAGGATTTGGTCAGATACATGCTGGCCCTCTGCTACCAGATGCACCGCTCCTGGAAAATGGGCAAAAGTAAGCTTGAGGCCAGTCAAGAGGTAATGAAACGCTGGTATGACTAGAAGACCACCCTGGTAGAGTTCTAACCTGGAGACAAAGAGGGTCATTCTGACCCTGGCGGCCGGTGGCCGCCAGGGCCACCGACCACGGGAGCACCGCCAACAGGCTGGCGGTGCTCCAACGAGCATTCTGACCGCGGCGGTTCAGCCGCGGTCAGAAGCGGAAAGTCAGCGGTCTCCCGCTGACTTCCGCTGCTCGTGTGAATCCTCCATGGCTGCGGAGCGCGCTCCGCAGCCATGAGGATTCTGACCCCCCTACCGCCATCCTGTTCATGGCGGGAAAGCCGCCATGAACAGGATGGCGGTAGGGGGGGTCGCGGGGCCCCCGTAAGAGGGCCCCGCAAAGTATTTCAGTGTCTGCCTTGCAGACACTGAAATACGCGACGGGTGCCACTGCACCCGTCGCACCTTCCCACTCCGCCGGCTCGATTACGAGCCGGCATCCTCGTGGGAAGGTCGTTTTCCCCTGGGCTGGCGGGCGGTTTTTCAGCAACCGCCCGCCAGCCCAGGGGAAAACTTGTAATACCCGCCGCGGTCTTTTGACCGCGGCGCGGTATTTTGGAGGGCGGCATCCTGGCGGGCGGCCTCCGCCGCCCGCCAGGGTCATAATGAGGCCCAAAGTGTGGGTAATTGAGCCAGTAGAGCCTAGAGCTCTTGAGCACCGCTGGTCTGGCCCATTTGAAGTGAAGGAGCAGGTGAAGGAGGCCACTTATCTAGTTGACCTCCAATCCCCTAGGAACACCCTAAGGGTGCTCCATGTCAACCGACTGAAGCCTCACTTTGAGAGGACCGAAGTCAACATGCTTCTGAAGACAGATGAGGGTATGGAAGAGGAGAGTGAACCTCTCCCCGACCTCCTCGCTGCCAAGGAAGGTGATAGGTCAGTGGAGGGTGTCATTCTCTCTGACTCCCTGACCCTAGATCAGAGAGGGGGCTGCTACCAGTTACTGGAACTGTACTCCTCCCTGTGTTCCCTCATTCTTCGACTCACACAATTGTGTGTCCATGATATTGACACAGGAGACAGTCCCCCTGTAAAGAACAACATTTACAGGTTGTCAGACAAGGTGAAGGCCAGCATCAAAGAGGAAGTCTCCAAGATGTTGGCTCTAGGGGATATTGAGAAGTCTAGTAGTCCCTGGGCCAGCCCTGTGGGGCTGGTACCCAACGCTGCTGCACCCGGTGCCAAGCCAGAACTTCGGTTCTGTGTGGACTACCGGGGTCTCAATTCAGTCATGCGGATTGATGCTCACCCCATCCCCCAAGCTGATGAGCTCATAGACAGACTAGGTGCTGCCAAATTCCTCAGTACTTTTGATCTCACATGAGGGTACTGGCAGATAGCCTTCACTGAGGGGGCTAAAGAGTGATTAGCATTTTCCACACCAGAGGGCCATTACCAATTCCGGTTGATGCCCTTTGGGTTGAAAAATGCCCCTGCTCCCTTCCAACGGTTGTTTAACGGGGTCCTAGCTGGCAAGGATGCCTTCTGCGCAGCCTACCTGTCCGACATTGCCGGCTACAGTCACAGCTGGGTGGAACAGCTGCTCCAACTCAAGGAGGTGCTTCAGGCAGTGTAACAGGCACGCCTGACCATCAAGGCCAATAAGTGCCAGCTTGGGCAGGGTTCCATGGTGTACTTGAAACACCAAGTAGGTGGTGGCAAGGTGTAGCCCCTCCAGGCCAAGATTAAAACTATCAAGGCCTGGCAGTCAACTAGAACCCAAACAGAGATGAGAGCCTTCTTTGGCCTCATTGGGTATTACTGCAGATTTGTCAAGGGCTATGGGACCATGGTGACACCCGTGACAGAACTCACATCCAAAAAGCAACCTAGGTTGGTGAATTAGACAGAGGCTTGTCAGAAAGCCTTTGACTCCCTGAAGGAACCCATGTACAAGGCCCTGTGCTCAAGGCTCCTGACTACTCCAAGGAATTTATCATGCAGACAGACGCTACAGAGCATCGCATAGGGGCGGTCTTAGCACAGCTAAATGAGGAGGGCCCAGACTAACCAGTAGTCTTTATTAGCAGAAGACTATTGCCGCGGGAACAGAGGTGGAGTGCTATTGAAAGAGAAGCATTCGCTGTGGTCTGGGCAGTGAAGAAGCTGAGACCATACCTGTTTGGGACTCACTTCCGGGTTCAGACAGACCACAGGCCCCTCAGATGGCTCATGCAGATGAGGGGTGAGAATCCTAAACTCTTGAGGTGGTCCATTTCCCTACAGGGGATGGACTTTACAGTGGAGAATGGACCGGGGATTGACCACGCCAATGCTTATGGTCTCTCCAGATACTTCTGCCTTAGCGATGAGAGCTCCCAGGAGGTTGGGTAGCTCTCCCCACTTTCAGCGGGGGGGACACATGTTAGACCTGACAGCCTTAGGGTGGTCACCCCTAACTTTTTGACTGCCTCCCTCCACTTTTGAGATACTGTTTTTGCTGGGTTTTAGACTCTGCGCACTTTAGCACTGCTAACCAGTGCTAAAGTTCATATGCTTTCTCCCTTTAAACATGGTAACATTGGATCACACACAATTGGGCTATTTGATTTACTTATAAGTCCCTAGTAGAGTTCACTATATGTGCCCATGGCCTGTAGATTAAAAGCTGTTAGTGGGCCTGCAGCACTGATTGTGCCACCCACTTCAGTAGCCCCTTAACCTTGTCCCAGGCCTGCCATTGCAAGGCCTGTGTGCAGTCTCACTGCCAAATTCGACTTGGCATTTAAAAGTACTTGCCAAGTCTAAAACTCCCCTTTTTCTACACATAAGCCACCCCTAAGGTGTGCCCTAGGTAACCCCTAGGGCAGGGTGATGTGTAGGTGAAAGACAGGACATGTACCTGTGTAGTTTACATGTCCTGGTAGTGTAAAACTCCTAAATTCATTTTTTTCACTACTGTGGAAACTGCTCCCTTCATAGACTAACATTGGGGCTGCCCTCATACATTGTCTGAGTGGAAGCTGCTGATCGGAAAGTAGGAGGAAGGTCATATTTAGTATGGCCAGAAAGGTAATACAAAATCCTGCTGACTGGTGAAGTTGGATTTAATATTACTATTTTAGAAATGCCACTTTTAGAAAGCGAGCATTTCTCTGCACTTAAATCTTTCTGTGCCTTACAATCCACGTCTCGCTGGGTTTAGTTGACAGTTCCTTGTGCATTCACTCAGACACACCCCAAACACAGAATACTCAGCCTCACTTTCATACCTCTGCATTTTGAATGTGTCTTCCTGGGCTGGTAGGGTGGAGGGCCTGCTCTCACACAAAGGACTGCCACAACCCCTACTGGGACCCTGGCAGACAGGATTGAACTGAAAGGGGACTTGGTGCACTTCTAAGCCACTCTTTGAAGTCTCCCTCACTTCAAAGGCACATTTGGGTAAGAAAACAGGACCTCTGCTCTACCACCTCAGACAATTCCTGGAGAAGAAACCAGAACCTGCACTGTGACAGGAAGAACTGCCTGGCTGCCTAAAGGACTCACCTGACTGCTTTCTGAAGAGGACTGCTGCCTTGCTGTTGCCCTGCTGTCTTGCTGCTCTCTTGCTTTGCTGCAAAAGTGCTTTCCAAGGGCTTGGATAGAGCTTGTCTCCTGTTCCCTAAAGTCTCAGGACCAAAAAGACTTCTCTCCTGCAGCTGAAATCCCTGTGCGGTGAAAATTTGATGCACCGCCTGCCAAGAACGACGCACAGCCTGCTCCCGGTGAAAAATTCACTGCACGCTGAGTCCAGAACAACGCAGCCCGACTTCACGACAGAAGATCAACGCAGTGCCAGTGATGCGACCGTAACTTTGATGCACGGCCCTACTGGATCGACGCAAGCTGACTCAGAACAACGTTACCCGACTTACTGAGAGGAATCGACGCAGCGCCTGCCGTGCGGCTGAAAATTTCACGCATTGCCTACCGGAATCGACGCAGCCCCTGTGATTTCGCTCCGCAAGCCCAGGATTCTACGCATCGTCGCCTGGGCATCTGAAAACCCCACAACCTGAAGAGGATCCAAGTCAGCGCAGCAGAAATTGACGCAACATCTTCCCCGTGTGGAAAATAACAACACAAGTGCGTGTGCGAAGGGGCGAGACCGGAGCACACTCACCGTTTTCCACGCATCTCCTCCTTTGCGAACTCTTGTGACGATTTTTCAGCGCAATCCAGGAACTTTGCCCTGCAAGAGACACTTGTTGTTTCTAGAACTTAATACACTTTTTATTGCTTTTACAGTAATATTTCAACTCAAAGACACTTGATATCACTTTCAGTGATACCCCTACATTTGCTTATTTCATTTTTAATCGTTTTGACCTGCATTTATCCAGATAAATATTATATATTTCTCTAAACACTGTGTGGTGTATTTTTGTGGTGTTATATTGTGGTATTGGATGATTTATTGCACAAATACTTTACACATTGCCTTCTAAGTTAAGCCTGACTGCTCAGTGCCAAGCTACCAGAGGTTGGGCACAGGATAATTTGGATTGTGTGTGACTTACCCTGACTAGAGTGAGGGTTCTTGCTTGGACAGGGGGTAACCTGACTGCCAACCAAAGATGCCATTTCTAGCACGCAGCAATTATCCAGGGCTTGCACCCCCACCCCTGAAATGGCATCTGCCTTTCCTGTGTGGATGGACAGGTGGAAGTGAGGTAATTCCGCTGAGGTTGGGTGCCGTTGCAGGAGGGAGTCGAGAACCACCATGCAACTCCTCATTGGGTAACATTGGGCCCTATTGGTTACAGTGGCCAATGGTGATCTACGCCGATGGTGACTGGATACACCGCCATGGATGTGACTGCCATTTTCTATCTGATTCCTCACTTGCTACCTGACCTTCAACAGGAGAGGACCTACACTGCATATGCTGCTGTGACCTGTGTCTGGAACCTACCATGGCCCGTGTGACTGGGAAAGGGCCCCTGCCTTCACTTCAGTGGAGTTGGAGAGACTGGTGGATGAGGTCTTACCCCAGTACAGACTGCTGTATGGGCCTCCAGACCAACAGATGAGTACATTGTGGGCACAATACATGTAGCATGAATGCATAGGGCGGTGTGTGAAGGCCTCGTGTAAGTGGGGAGGGTGGATGTCCTCTAGGTGGTGTATTGGTTGTGTGCTGGGCCATGTGTGTGCAAATGGTGATGTGAAGGGGTATGGTGGGCCATAAGTGTAACAGGGAGGACTTTTTGACTAATACTATTTTCCTGTCAGTATTGTCTCTGCAGGTCAGCGCCCATCAAAAGAAGGGTATATGGCGTGCCATCACCAAGGAGGTGAGGACCCTGGGGGACTACGGCAGGCAGAGCACCCACTGTCGGAATCGGTGGGAGGACTTGAGACGCTGGGCACGGAAGACGGCGGAGGCCCAGCTGGGGATGGCCTCCCAACGAGGAAGGGATGCCCATCGAACCCTGACCCCCCTGATGGCCCATATACTGATTGTGGCCTATCCAGAGGTGGATGGGTGCTTGAGGGCATCACAGCAGCCACATGGGGCTGAGTAAAGTGCCCATCATTACTGCTAACACCTGGTGCGGAGGTATCAAGGTGGTGGATGTGTGTCAGTGGGTGCCCCCAGGCCAGGCCTGAAATTGCAGCTTAGGTCCCCTGGTGGCTAGGGTGCAGAAGGGCAAATTTAGCTACCTAGCTCGTAGGCATCCTCTAGTGGTCAGGGCAGTGTGGGTTCCAGGTGTGCTAAATGTACCGGTGTGTGCCCCTCCCCATGCCTTGGTGGCTAGCAATATCACTGGCAGTGCAATGCATAGGGTGTAGGGCTGTTCCCTGTAAGGGTGCTGTGTACTCCAACGGTGATGTTGGTGCAGCCATTGACTAAGTGTATCCTTTGTCTCTTTGGCCCCCTTCTTGTTATGTCACCCTATCCTATTGTGCATTAGCATCATCTGGTGGAGGAGCAGAGGCACCGGTGATGGAGGGAGCTGCATCCCACAAGACCCAGGAGGCAGAGTCCACCAGTGGGACAGAGTGCGAGGGGAACACCACAGCGGAGAATAGAGGGGACAGTTCTGACACAGATACCTCCTCCGATGGAAGCTCCCTGGTGGTGGCGGACACCTCTGTGACCACTCCAGCTACAGGTACAGCCTCCACCCTCTGTACCAGCACCGCCGTACCAGGAGCCGTTCATCAAGTTGCCTGTGCCTGCTCACCCAGGAGGGGGGCATCTCCTTCACCCCAGGCACCTCAGGCCCTGCCCCAGTGAGCCCTGCTGCCCTGCCATCTCTATAGGGCAGTCAACCATTGTGAATGCCATACATGGGCTGGTACATAGATGCAACAGAGTACTGCTTTACTGAAGGGCATTCACACTATATAAATTATTATTTATACTGTGTTGATCTTATTATACTCACTTTAGTAAATTTGTTTTGTCCTTACATTATTCAGCCGATTTAGGGGAATTAACTGGTTTTCTTGTGCATCTGGTTGTGTGTATGGGGTGTATATGTCGGGTGTGTATGGTGCGTGTTTGTGTCACTGTCATTTTCCTCCCTCCCTCCCTTGTGTGCTAGGTAGCTGTACTAACCGTCGTCGTCTTCGCCGTCATTGGTGTTAATGGTGGAGCAGCGCGTAGAAGACCATGGGTAAGACATGCAGCTCGGGCTCCATGGCGGCTTGGTTGTTCCCTGTGTCTCAAATGGGGAGTCCTTTCACTTCTGTGCAGTGTTTCCACCAGGCTTTTGATGTCATTGGTACCGCCCTGGAACAGGTGGCGAATTGGCATGTCATAATATGGTGGGTGGAACACTGACTTCCATCTGGCTGTAGACGACTACTGCCGTGGTGCCTGTTGTTTCCGCCCTGGCAGTCAGTGTGGTAAAATGGCTGTCTATCGCAGATCTATCCGCCATGGTCATAATTTGCCGGTAATTACCGCCAGCCTGTTGGCGGCATTACCTCCACTTTTACACCAACCACCAGGGTTGTAATGAGGGCCGATGTCTTTTAACTTCAGCATGCCACTGTCATGGCTTGTGGCAGTTATAATATGGGCTAACCAGATAGCAGCTGAGGCATTTCACTTTACAATGAAATTAATGTGGACTTCATCCATCTGCACGCTGGAAAAATAGTCAGCAGGATTTTGATCCTTCTTTGGAAGATGCACAGTGGTGTAACTGTACTCTTGTAATCGTAGTTTCCATTGTTCAATGCGAGGAGTCTTCTTGGCGCTCGATTGCCAAAGAAAGTTAGCGCTGCCTGATGATTAGATACCAGTGTAAAAGGCTTTCTGCACAGGAATACATCAAATGTTCACAAGCCCATACTACGGATAAACTTTCATTTTCAGGTTGTAGAACTTTCTGCTATGTACAAACTTCTAATAGCATATGCCATGATACACCTTCAAGCATTTGGATGTCCACTGTGCTGTGCAAGGATAACGTCTTATCCAACTGGGCTAGCATCAACAACAACCTCTGCCTAAAGCTTTGGACTGAAGTATGGCATTTCTGGAGCATTTTCAATGCCTTGTTTGATTCTCTTGAAGCTGCATTCACATTCTTGTGACCATTGAAATGAAACATTTCCTTCATCGAGTTTAGTAATGGAGCACTGTTAGTAGCAAAGTCTTGTATGTATCTTGATCAGTGACTGGCCATGCTTAGAAATGAAAGTACCATAGAAACATCTTGTGGGGGATCAACATTTGACAGTGCTTGTACTTTCGCAGGATCGGGTGTCATTCCCCCATCAGATAAAATATGGCTAAAGAATTTGAACTTCGTCTTGAGAAACTCACATTTGTTTGCATTCAGAGAAAAATCTGCATCAGAAAGTAAATAACTGTTAGAAATGAGGTCTTTGTTTGGCAGTCAGGTTACCCCCTGCCCAAGCAAGGACCCTCACTCTAGTCAGGGTAAATCACACACAATCCAAATTATCCTGAGCCCCCCATCTGGTAGCTTGGCACTGAGCAGTCAGGCTTAACTTAGAAGGCAATGTGTAAAGTATTTGTGCAATAAATCATATAATAACACAATATAGCACCACAAAAATACACCACACAGTGTTTAGAAAAATGTATAATATTTATCTGGATATTCGCAGGTCAAAACGATCAAAGATGCAATAAGTAGATGTTGAGATATCACTGTAAAAGTGATAAAAAGTGTCTTAAGTCTTTTAAAAAACAAGTAAATGTCTCTTAGAAATAATAAAGGTCTCTTGCAAGCACAAAGTACCTGGATTGTGTTAAAAAATCTCTGCAAGGGTCCGCAGAGGAGGTGATGCGTGGAAAACGGGGAGGTGTGCGTCAGTTTCGCCCCTTCGCACACTGACTTGCGTCGTTATTTTCCTTCGCAGGGGAAGGCTTTGCGTCGTTTTCGGCACACGGACTTGGTTCCTCTTCGGGTTATGGGGTTTTCTGGCTCCCTGGGGTCTGTGCGGGAAATCCTGGGCTTGCAGAGCGAAGTCACAAGGGCTGCATCGATCCAGTGGGTGTTGCGTGGAATTTTCTCCCGCACAGCAGACGCTGCGTCAATTCCTCTCTGGAAGTCAGGCTGCGTCATCCCAGGTCGGCTGTGCATTGATCCGGTGGGCCGTGCGTCAAAGTTCCGGTCGCAACACAGGCGCTGCATCGATCTTCTCCTTGCGAAGTCACGGTGCATCATTCCGGTTCGACGTGCAGTTAATTTTTCACCGCGAGCAGGCTGTGCATCGTTTTTGGCAGGCTGTGCATCATAATTTTGCCGCACAAGGAGTCCAGCTGCAGGAGTGAAGTCTTTTTGGTCCTGAGACTTCAGGGAACAGGAGGCAAGCTATAGCCAAGCCCTTGGAGAGCACTTCTTAGCACAGCCAGATAGCAGCAAGGCAACAGGGCAACAGCAAGGCAGTAGTCCTTGGCAGAAAAGCAGTCCCAGTGAGTCTTTTGGGCAGCCAGGCAGTTCCTCTTGGCAGGTCTGGTTCAGGGATTCTTCACCAGCAGATTTCTTGTCCAGAAATGTCTGTGAGGTAGAGTCTCTCCCCCAAGAAGTGTCTAAAGGCTGTTGTTTTGGGTCCTCTTCTTATACCCATTTTGGCCTTTGAAGTAGGCTTACTTCAAAGGAAAGTCTCACTTGATTGTGAAATCCTGCCTTGCCCAGGCAAGGCCCCAGACACACACCAGGAGGTTGGAGTATGCATTGTGTGAGGGCAGGCATAGCCTTTTCAGGTGCGAGTGGCCACTCCTCTCCTCTCTCCTAGCACAGATGGCTCATTGGAATATGCAGGCTACACCCCAGCCCCCTTTGTGTCACTGTCTGGAGAGAGGTGCAAACAGCCCAACTGTCAAGCTAACCCAGACAGGGAATCCACAAACAGACAGAGTCACAAAATGGTTCAAGCAAGAAAATGCCCACTTTCTGAAAGTGGCATTTCCAAACACACAATCTCAAAACCAACTTTACTAAAAGATGTATTTTTAAATTGTGATTTCAGAGGTTCCAAACTTCACATGTCTATCTACTCTCAACGGGAAGCTATGCTTTAATCATGCGTAAAGCAGCCCCCAGGTTAACCTATGAGAGAGATAGGCCTTGCAACAGTGAAAACCGAATTTGGCAGTATTTCACTGCCAGGACATATAAAACACATTATTATATGTCCTACCTTAACCCTACAGTGCACCCTGCCCATGGGGCTACCTAGGGCCTACCTTAGGGGTGTCTTACATGTAGGAAAAGGGTAGGGTTAGGCCTGGCAAGTGGGGAAACTTGCCAAGTCAAATTTACAGTTTAAAACTGCACACACAGACACTGCAGTGGCAGGTCTGAGACATGGTTACAGTGCTACATATGTGGGTGGCAAATCAGGACTGCATGCCCACTAGTAGCATTTGATTTACAGGCCCTGGGCACTTCTAGTGCACTTTACCAGGGACTTACTAGTAAATCAAATATGCCAATCATGGATAAACCAATCAACCGTACAATTTACACTGAGAGCATATGCACTTTAGCACTGGTTAGCAGTGGTAAAGTGCTCAGAGTTCAAAAGCCAACAAAAACAGGTCAGGAAAAATAGGAGGAAGGAGGCAAAAAGTTTGGGGGATGACCATGTAAAAAGGGCCCGGTCCAACAATTACATACTAGTGTGAGAGCCTTATCGTGCTCCTTCTGAGTAGCTCCAAAACTGAATATGTCATTGCTATAATAAAAAGCATTCACAACAAGATTTATGATATGTCGAATGACATCTTGGAAAAGTTCTGCAACTTATGACACACCAAAATAAGGTGGTCATTATGACATTGGCGGTCAGGTGATAACCACGCCAGTGATGGCAGTAGTACCACTACCTGGCTGGCGGTAATGACCACCAAATTATGATCATGGCAGTGATCCCTCCCATAGACAGCCAATGTACTGCCCCAACCTCCAGTGCGGTACGACCACTGAACACGGCGGTAGCAATCTCCTGACAGGCGGAAGACAAGGTTCCACACACCATATTATGACATAGCAGACCGCCAGGATTTCCGGGGTGATAGCAACGCCACGAAAATCCTGGCGGAAACACATCATATAAAAGGAGACACTCACCTCCAGGGACACAGAGGAGTCCGCGGCAACCATGGAACCAGAACTGGAAGTCTTCCCGATGCTGTACCATGCAATGGACGTCCAGGAGCACCAACGCAGATGAGGACGACAATGGTGAGTATAGCCGCCTAGCACAGAAGGGAGGGAGGGAGGGAGGGGAGAGTGACACACACACCCACAACTATCTTCAGAGTAAATTGACAGTAACAGAACCCAGGAGCAAAGAAAGATAGGACACATACCTCTGTTCCAACCACTACAATCCTGTCAGATGAAGATCCCAAATTCAAACACTACAGAAATACATATTTACAGGCAGGGCCAGTGGCCTTTCCAAAGTCAGAAAATGCCCACAGAGCAAAGTCCAAGGCCCAAATTGACTCTTGACAACATTGGGACTACACTCTGCAGGAGCATCGTGTTGGAAATAGGCAGGCACCTCAGGGGTGGGGAGCTTCTTTTTGGGAGGGGGGTCCTTGGTTTTGGGTTTGGGAGGGGGCAGGTCTTTAGCCTTACATTTTAGGGGCCAAAGAGTGGGCTTGGAGTGGGGAGTCGATGTACCACTCATATGCCCCTTAATGGCAGCTGAAGTCTTAGGGGGTGGAACAGGGATTTATTTGGTGCTGGAGGTACTGGGTTGGGGATCTGTGACTTTTCTTTTATGGGAAGGATGGGGGAGGAGGAGGGAAGAGGTCAAGGCGTGAAAGAAGAAGCTTTTTAGGATCAGTGGGGTGGGCTGTGGGAGGAGATTTGGGAGTGGAGGTAGAGGGAGTAGTTGTAGGAGGAGAAGGTGTGCTGTACTTGGGTGCAGGTGCAAGGACAGTGTGCGTGTGTGAGATGGGTGGCTGTCAGGGGTCTGAGTGCGAGTGTTTGTGTGTTTTTGGAGGGGCAGACAGGGTGGGGAAGGTCAAACAGGATGTGTGGATGGATGTTATGGTCGTGTCTGCAAGTGAGGTGGGTGTGCTGCATGAGGTGGTGATGGTGGTGGGGGTGACTGTGCATGTGATGTGTGGGGTGCATGTCTGTAGGTCTGCTGTCATGGTGACTGTGGGCAAGGCTGTGTAGGTGGCAGGTTCTGGGACTATTAATGCTGTGAATGCAGGTGTGAGTGCTGATGTGACTGTGAAGGAGGAGGAGGGGGGGAGATATTGGAGGCAGTGGCTGGTGTTGTGTGTGCTTCTGTATGTTGGCTGTGTGTGTGCTTGTGGAGTGAAGTGTGCTGTTGTGTTTGTCTGTGCGGGTCTTTTCTGTTGCTTTGGGTGCATGCTTGTCACAATGTGTGCATGGGATGTGTTTGGGGAAAGGAGACTGTGACTGGGAAGTGGTAATTGGAGGTGGAAAGGAAGAAACAGAGACACTGACTGCCATCAGAGTGGAGGCCAGACCCTGAAATTATCTATTTAGGGCAGCCGAGCCACTGTAAATGCCGTCTAGGAAGGCATTGCATTGCTGCATCTGGGATGTGAGCACCTGGATGGAATTCACTATGGTTGCCTGCCCTACAGAGATGGATCTTGGGAGGTCAATAGCCTCCTCACTGAGGGCAGCAGGGCTGACTGGGACAGGGCCTAAGCTGCCTGGGGCGAAGGAGACACCCACCCTCCTGTGTGAGCGGGCACAGGCAACTTGGTGGGGGGATACTGGGAGGGCGGTGCTAGTACGGGGGTTGGCAGACGATCATGTAGCTGGGGTGGTCCCAGAGGTGTCTGCCACCACCAGGGAGCTCCCATCGGAGGAGGAATCAGTCAGTTGTGTCAGCTCCTGCCCCCCATGGTGCTCCCCTCGCCCTCTGTTCCACTGGTCCCCTCGCATCGGTGGACTCTGCCTCCTGGGTCCCGTTGGCTGCAGCTCCCTCAGTCGCCAGTGCCCCTGCTTCTTCGCCAGATGATGCTAATACACACATGGACAGGATGACAATAGGAGAGGGGGAAGAAAGAAAGAAGGGGAGCACAGGGTCAATCACAACACCATACACATCACTATCACTTACTGGGACTAAGAATGGGCAGTATGGACCACATTGGCATACCATTGGCTAGGTACTATAGCAGGTAGGACCCAAACACTGCCATCTGCACACCTACTAGGACCAACTAAGCCCTGTCCGCCATAGAAAGCCAGCTACCTACCTACCAAAAATATACATTACACTCAAAATACCTAAGATGGTGCACACCAAAATGTCTAAACTGGCATATTGGGATATCCACTGACTAGAACCCTGCACCCAAATTTCATGCCAGGCAACAAATGATAGTTGTCACACACACAACCAACCCACTTGTGGCTGCTGTGATGCCCTCAAGCGACCATCCAGCTCTAGGTAGGCCACCGTCAGTATGCAGGCCATTGGGGGGGGGGGGTCAGGTTCCGACGTGTACCCCTTCCTCATTGGGAGGCCAACCCCAGCTGGGCTTCTGCTGTCTTCTCGGCCCAGCGTGTTAAGTCCTCCCACCGTTTCCTGCAGTGGGTGCTCCACCAGCTATGGACCCCCAGGGTCCGAACGTCCTTGGCGATGGACCACCACAACCCCTTCTTTTGATGGACGCTGACCTGCAGAGGATACACAGACAGAGGGGCACCATGAACCATACAATCCAGCCTGTCACAACTATGGCCTACATACTGAATTTGCCCCTCATCAAGCACACACTTGACCCGTACCTCTGCATTAACAGTGCCACCACCTATACCCCCAAATTACACACTTCCAGCAAACACACACATTTACATGCAGCCATGTCACATGCAACGTACCCATGATGTACTCACCTGTTGCTCTGGATCCCCATACAACTGACCATACAGGGGTAGGACCCAAACCACGAGCCTCCTCATCTCTTCTGACGTGAAGGTTGGAGCCCTTTCCCCTGTAGCACGGGCCATGGCAGGTACCAGACACAGGTCACAGCAGCACACACAGTGGAGATGTAGTCCAGTGGAAGGTCAGTAATCAAGTGAAGTAGTAGGAAGGAAATGGCGGTCATATCTGTGTCGGTGAACACCATCACCGCTGACGTTGATCATCATTGGTTCTTGAACTCCATAGAGCCCCATGTTAGCCAATGAGGAATTGCACAGTGGTGCAGACCGCCTCCAGCCACAATGCCAAACGTAAGCGGAGTGAGGTCACTTTCACCTGTCCCTGCATACAGGACAGGCGGTTGCCATTTTCTACTGCTAGTGCACATGTATTGATTTAAAAGTGCATCATTGGAGTCCACTGTACACACCTAAACAATTCCAGTGCCCAACATACAAACATGCTCTGTGTACTCTGATGTTGTGTGTCCCTAGTCCTGATGTCACTCCCTTCTTACTTTTGGGTCACTTAGGTACCAACCACTGCGGAGGAATAGGAGGAAGAGGCAAACATCCGTGTACAGACCCCTTGTGGACTTGGCTACACTGGAGGACAGGCATATCTTACTCACCTATCGTCTGGACAGGGCCACAATCACAGAGCTGTGTGCACAATTGGAGCCTGATCTGATACCTGCTATCCGTTGTACCACAGTAATACCCCGCTTGTGAAGGTACTTTCAGTGCTTCATTTCCTGGCAACAGGCTCTTTCCAGGTGACAGTGGGCTTGGCTGCAGGAATGTCACAGACAATGTTCTCTAATGAGCTTGCAAGGGTTTTGTCTGCCTTGCTCAAACAAATGTGCTGCTACATCGCATTCCCCCAGTTAGATGATTTTCCCACTGTGAAGGCTGGAATCTATGCAATGGGACACATACCATATGTGATTGGGGCCATTGACGGCACCCGTATTGCCTTAATCCCCCCCAGGGCCAATGAACAGTTGCATAGGAATAGAAAGAGTTTCCACTCACTCAATGTCCAGATGTTGTGCCTTGCTGACCAGTACATCTCCCACGTCACTACCAAGTATCCTGGGTCGGTGCATGATGCCATTATCGTGAAGAAAACAGCATCCCACAGCTGATGGCACAACTACAGAGGCATAGAGTGTGGCTTATCGGTGAGTTTGAGTCCCTACCCAGTTTATGTCAGGGTATGCCTTCAGGAGTCATACCCCATGCCATTGTGCAAGGCTAATGTGTGTCCCTCACTTCTTCCAGGTGACTCCAGCTACGCAAACCTGTCCTGGCTCTTGACCCTCGTTAGGAATCCGAGAACAGTGGCTGAGAAGAGGTAGAATGATGCTCATGGGCATACCAGGAGGATTGTTGAAAGGACCTTCGGTCTCCTAAAGGCCAGGTTCAGGTGCCTCTATCTGACAGGTGGATCCCTATGCTACTCCCCTGCGAAGGTCTGCAAGATTGTTGTTGTGTGCTGCATATGACAATGCACCTGTGGCAGCAGTGGACAGTGAGGACAGTGAGTACAGAGAGGAGGAGGAAGATGAGGAGGATATGGACAACAGGACACATATAATACAGCAATAATTCCAATGATACTCAGGTTAGACTGTTGAACTAAATATTTCTCTATTTAAATGTTGTTCTGCGTGGCTGTAGCATAATGCCAGTCACTACCTTTGGATCCCAACTGACTGTCACCTATGCCTTCCCTTATTGCAGACGTTGGTGTGGTTACAACAGTGTAATGTTGTGATGTGTACAGACTGCAGAGACACATATGTAGGATGGATCAGCATATTACAGATTTGCACAGGATCATGCAGTTCAATACAGTTAAATATATGGTACATTTCCTTCAGATAAAGCAATATTACTCAAGTTGTATCCAAGGGTGTTTATTAATAAATCAGGTATACAATGCAAAGTTGAATAGAGTGGGGTGATGGTTGGGAAAAGTACAGTGTAGTGGGCCAGTCTGTTTGTTGCACAGGTCCAGTGTCCAAGGGGCCATAGCAAGGGGAACAATGGAAGTTGAAAGTGGACATGGTGACGCAGTGTAACACAAAGGGGACATTCTGGAGGGGCTCATTTCCTGGCTGTGGTCATGGTCTTGGCAACTGTCACTGGCGCCTGTCTGGGCCACAGGCAACATTTGTGGGGTGGTTCTCCTTCTGCTGGGGGAGGGGTGCTGGTGACCTGTGGGTCCTGTGGCAGGTTCTCCTGTCCACTAGCTGCAGCAGATGTGGAGGGCTGGTCAGTACACTGGCTAGTGTTAAGGGCCCGCTGGTGTGTTGTGTACTCCTGCATGATGTTTTCCGTGTCACCCAGTACCCCTGCAATGGAGGCCATGGTGGTATTCAAGGCCTGCAATTGTTGCACGACCTCCTGGTGGAGTTCCCCCTGCAGGTGCTGGTTCTCCTACATGATGTTGAGCACCTGACCAATCCTGTCCTGGGATTGTTGGTATGCCCCAAGACATTTGTGAGTGCCTCCTGGACAGTAGGTTCCCTGGGCCCGACCCCCACCCCGGTGCACAGCTGTCCTGTGACTGTCCCTGGCCCCCAGTGCTGTGTCCTTCTGGATAGTGTGCCCACTCCTACTGATACCAGGACCCTCATTGTCTTGCCTATGTGGTGTGGACTCAGTCCCTGTACAGCTGAGCACACTAGTGATTGACATGTCCTGGTGTTAGATTCTGAGAGGGGGGCTCTGTGGTCGACTGGCTGTGGGATGGGATAGCCGACTGACCAGAAGTCCCTGAAGGGCCATGGAGTTCATCCATATCCAGAGCTCCTGATTTGCTGTCATCATTGGGGGCATCTTCTGTTGGGGGACTGGGTAGCCATGGCACCTCCTCACCACTGACATTGGCTGGCAAACCGTGGGAATGTAAGTGATGTGTTATGGTACATGTCTGTGATTTATTCTGCATTCCTAGCTTTCCCAATGATAAAGTTGTTGTCCTCCCACCTGTGGTGGTGCATGTTGATGGATTGTGGGATTGTTAGTTCTCCGTGCTGTGCATGCAATGGTGGTGTGCATTCAGAGCTGGAAGGGATGTGCATGCAGGGAGTATGGCATGCAGGGCTTGGCATTTAGGTTTGGTAGTTGGGGTGGTGCACTGTGTGGAATGGAGTAGGGTGAAGGGAGTCAGGTTGAGGGGTCGAGATGGCATGCAGGTATCGGCGGGTGATAGGTTGTAAATGGTGACTCACCAGTGTCCAGTCCTCCGGGTACTCCAGTGAGGTCCTCAAGATGCAGTATTGCCAAGACATGCTCGTCCCATGCTGTCGGCTGTGGGGGAAGAGGTGGGGGTCCACCACCAGTCCTCCTGATGGCGAGCTGGTGCCTTGCTGCAATAGAATGCACCATCCTCCGTAGGTCTTTCCACCTCTTCCTTACGTTTTCCCTTGTGCGTGGATGTTCTCCCATGGCATTCACCATGTCCATGATTCTCCGCCATAGCGCCATCTTCCTGGCAATGGAGACCTGCTGTACCTGTGCTCCAAAGAGCTGTGGCTCTACCCAGACTATTTCCTCCACGATGACCCTCAACTCCACATCAGTGAACCGGGGATGCCTTTGTGGGGACATGGGTGTTCTGTGGTGTGCAGAGGGTAATGTGTGAAGTGGTAGGGTGCGTGGTATGTGACAGAGGAACGGATAGTTGTAGTGTGTGTGTGCAGTTCTCTCTGGGATTAGCGTGCAAAGTGTAGTGGTCTTCTTGTGTTTGCAAAGGTTTCTGGATGATGTGGGGTGGTGTTTTATAATGCTGTTGGTGGGTGTGTGTATTTGAGTCAGGTGTGGGATTTTGGCTCTGGTCAATGTTGTCTTGTTTTGTTTTTGGGTGGCCATGTCCGCCTTGGCGGTGTGCATCTACAATAGTTTACCACTATTAGATGTCCGCTATGGTGATTCGTGGGTCATTATTTGAAGGGCGTTGTTTTGGTGTGGTAACGGTGTGGGTGGTAGATCCAACAGTTTATTGCATTCAGTGAGTCTGGCGGATTTGTGGTTGTGACAGTTTTCTATCAGTTTTGTGTGTATGTGTCATAATCTGGCAGACGGATTCCTGCCTCTGCGATGGTATGTTGGTGGCAGTCACTGCAATGGTATTCAGAATTTACTGCCAATGTCATAATGAGGGCCTAAGTCTTTTGTATCTAAACAGACTAACTCGTGTAGAAAAGGTTGTAATGCATCTGCAATTTCTTTTAAGTTCCAACTAAAGATAACCTTTAGTTAAATCAAGGCAAGAGAAGACCTTTGCACCATTTAGTTGCGGTATCAGGTTACCATTGTGTGGACCTGAATGTTGTTCTCATTCAATTGCCTTAACCTCTTAGCTGCTGGGCATTCCCCCCCCCCTCCCATCCCCCTCTCCCAGTGATGAGCTCTTTTTTGGCTATATGGGGTAGTTTGCACTTAGGCCTTCATAACTTTTTGTCCACATTAGCTACGCATGCCAAATTTGCATCCCTTTTTTCCAACATCCTAGGGATTCTATGGGTACCCAGAGTTTGTGGTTTCCCCTGGAGGAGATCAAGAAATTAGCCAAAATAGAGCAAACATTTTTTTTTTTTAAATGGAAGAAAGGGCAGCAGAAGAAGGCTTGTGGTTTTTCCCCTTAAAATGGCATCAACAAAGGGTTTGCGGTGCTAATATCACCAGCTTCCCAGCTTTCAGGAAAAGGCAGACTTGAATCAGAAAACCACATTTTTCAACAAAAGTTTGGCATTTTTCTGAGACATTTTTAAAAAAAATTGTGCTTTCAGCCTCCTTCCAGTTAGTGACAAAAATGGGTGTGAAACCAATGCTGGATTCCAGAAAGCTAAATATTTTTGAAAAATAAACAAAATTCTGAATTCAGCAAACGTTCATTTGTGTAGATCCTACAAGGTTTTCCTCCAGAAAATAACAGCTGAAATAAAAAACATAGTGAAATTGAGCTGAAATCAACAGCCATTTTTCTTCATCTTTTACTCTGTAACTTTTTACTGCAATGTCAGATTTTTTAAAGCAATATACCGTTATGTCTGCTGGACTCTTCTGGTTGCGGGGATATATAGGGCTTGTAGGTTCATCAAGAACCCAGAGCCAATAAATGAGCCTGCATCTGCAGTGGGTTTTCATTCTGTACCGGGTATACAGCAATTCATTTGCTGAAATATAAAGAGTGAAAAATAGGTTTCAAGAAAACCTTTGTATTTCCAAATTGGGCACAAGATAAGGTATTGAGGAACAGTGCTTATTTGCACATCTCTGAATTCCGGGGTGCCCATACTAGCATGTGAATTACAGGGCATTTCTCAAATAGATGTCTTTTTTACACACTCTCTTATATTTGGAAGTAAAAAAGTAGAGAAAGACAAGGGGCAATAATACTTGTTTTGCTATTCTATGTTCCCCCAAGTCTCCCAATAAAAATGGTACCTCACTTGTGTGGGTAGGCCTAGCGCCTGCGATGGGAAATGCCTCAAAACACAACGTGGACACATCACATTTTCCCAAAGAAAACAGAGGTGTTTTTTGCAAAGTGCCTACCTGTGGATTTTGGCCTCTTGCTCAGTCGGCCCCTAGGAAAACCTACCAAACCTGTGCATTTTTGAAAACTAGAGACCTAGGGGAATTCAAGATGGGGTGACTTGTGGGGCTCTCACCAGGTTCTGTTAACCAGAATCATTTGCAAACCTCAAAATTTGGCTAAAAAACCACTTTTTCCTCACATTTCGGTGACAGAGAGTTCTGGAATTTGAGAGGAGACACAAATTTTCTTCCACCCAGCGTTCCCCCATGTGTCCCGATAAAAATGGTACCTGACTTGTGTGGGTAGGCCTAGTGCCTGCGTCAGGAAATGCCCCAAAACACAAAGTGGACACATCACATTTTCTCAAAGAAAACAGAGGTGTTATTTGCAACGTGCCTACCTGTGGATTTTGGCCTTTTGCTCAGCCGTCACCTTTGGAAACCTACCAAACCAGTGCATTTTTGAAAACTAGAGACCTAGGGGAATCCAAGATGAGGTGACTTGAGGGGCTCTCACCAGGTTCTGTTACCCAGAATCCTTTGCAAACCTCAACATTTGGCTACAAAAATCCTTTTTCCTCACATTTCGGTTACAGAAAGTTTTGGAATCTGAGAGGAGCCACAAATTTCCTTCCACCCAGCGTTCCCTCAAGTCTCCCGATAAAAATGATATCTCAATTGTGTGGGTAGGCCTTGTGCCCGCGACGGGAAAAGCCCCAAACACAACGTGGGCACATCACATTTTTCCACAGAAAATATAGGTGTTTTTTGAAAGGGCCTACCTGTGGTTTTTGGCCTCTAGCTTAGCCGGCACCTAGGGAAACCTACCAAACCTGTGCATTTTTTAAAACTAAAGACCTAGGGGAATCCAAGATGGGGTGACTTGTGGGGCTCTCACCAGGTTCTTTTACCCAGAATCCTTTGCAAACCTCAAAATTTGGCAACAAAAAACACTTTTTCCTCACATTACGGTGACAGAGAGTTCTGGAATCTGAGAGGAGCCACAAATTTCCTTCCACCCAGCGTTCCCCCAAGTGTCCCGATAAAAATGGTACCTCACTTGAGTGGGTAGGCCTAGTGCCCGCGACAGGAAATGCCCCAAAACACAAAGTGTACACATCACACTTTCTCAAAGAAAACGGAGGTGTTATTTGCAAAGTGCCTACCTATGGATTTTCGCCTCTTGCTCAGCCAGCACCTAGGGAAACCTACCAAACCTGTGCATTTTTTTTAACTAGAGACCTAGGGGAATCCAAGATGGGGTGACTTGTGGGGCTCTCACCAGGTTCTGTTACCCAGAATCCTTTGCAAACCTAAAAATGTGGCTAAAAAAACACTTTTTCCTCACATTTCGGTGACAGAGAGTTCTGGAATCTGAGAAGAGCCACAAATTTCCTTCCACCCAGTGTTTCCCCAAGTGTCCCGATAAAAATGGTACCTCACTTGTGTGGGTAGGCCTAGTGCCCGCGACAGGAAATGCCCCAAAACACAAAGTGGACACATCACATTTTCTCAAAGAAAACAGAGGTGTTTTTTGCAAAGTGCCTACCTGTGGATTTTGGCCTCTTCCTCAGCCGGCACCTACGAAAACCTACCAAACCAGTGCATTTTTGAAAACTAGAGACCTAGGGGAATCCAAGATGAGGTGACTTGTGGGGCTCTCACCAGGTTCTGTTACACAGAATCCTTTGCAAACCTCAAGATTTGGCCTAAAAAACACTTTTTCCTCACATTTCGGTGACAGAAAGTTCTGAAATCTGAGAGGAGCCACGAATTTCCTTCAAATCCAGCGTTCCCTCAAGACTCCCAATAAAAATTATATCTCACTTGTGTGGGTAGGCCTTGTTCCCGCAACAGAAAAAGCCCCAAAACACAATGTGGACACATCACATTTTTCCACAGAAAACAAAGGTCTTTTTTGCAAAGTGCCTACCTGTGGATTTTGGCCTCTAGCTCAGCCGGCACCAAGGGAAACCTACCAAACCTGTGCATTTTTTAAAACTAGAAATGGTACCTCAGTACTGTGGGTAGGCCTATTGCCCACGACAGGAAATGTCCCAAAACACAAAGTGGACACATCACATTTTCTCAAAGAAAACGGAGGTGTTTTTTGCAAAGTGCCTATCTGTGGATTTCGGCCTCTTGCTTAGCCGTTACCTTCGGAAACCTACCAAACCAGTGCATTTTCGAAAATTAGAGACCTAGGGGAATTCAAGATGAGGTGACTTTTTGGGCTCTCTCCAGGTTCTGTTACCGAGAATCCTTTGCAAACCTCAAAATTTGGCTAAAAAAAAAATTTGTCCTCATATTTCGGTGACAGAGAGTTCTGGAATCTGAGAGGACCCACAAATTTCCTTCCACCCAGCGTTCCCCCAAGTGTCCCATTAAAAATGGTACCTCACTTGTGTGGGTAGGCCTAGTGCCCGCGACAGGAAATGCCCCAAAACACAAAGTGGATGCATCACATTTTCTCAAAGAAAACAGAGGTGTTATTTGCAAAGTGCCTACCTGTGGATTTTGGCCTCTTGCTCAGCCGGCACCTAGTGAAACCTACCAAACCTGTGCATTTATGAAAACTAGAGACCTAGAGGAATCCAAGATGGAGTGACTTGTGGGGCTCTCACCAGGTTCTGTTACCCAGTATCCTTTGCAAACCTAAAAATTTGGCTAAAAAATCAGTTTTTCCTCATATTTCGGTGACAGAGAGTTCTGGAATCTGAGAGGAGCCACAAATTTCCTTCCACCCAGCGTTCCCCCAGTGTCCCGATAAAAATGGTACCTCACTTGTGTGGGTAGGCCTATTGCCCACGACAGGAAATGCCCCAAAACACAAAGTGGACACATCACATTTTCTCAAAGAAAACAGAGGTGTTTTTTGCAAAGTGCCTATCTGTGGATTTTGGCCTTTTGCTTAGCCGTCACCTTTGGAAACCTACCAAACAAGTTCATTTTGAAAACTAGAGACCTAGGGGAATTCAAGATGAGGTGACTTGTGGGGCCCTCACCAGGTTCTGTTACCCAGAATCCTTTGCAAACCTCAACATTTGGCTAAAAAAAACACTTTTTCCTCACATTTCGGTTACAGAAAGTTCTGGAATCTGAGAGGAGCCATAAATTTCCTTCCACCCAGCGTTCCCATAAGTCTCACGATAAAAATGATACCTCACTTGTGTGGGTAGGCCTTGTGCCCGCGACAGGAAAAGCCCCAAACACAACGTGCACACATCACATTTTTCCACAGAAAATATAGGTGTTTTTTGCAAAGGGCCTACCTGTGGTTTTTGGCCTCTAGCTCAACCGGCACCGAGGGAAACCTACCAAACCTGTGCATTTTTTTAAACTAAAGACCTAGGGGAATCCAAGATTGGGTGACTTGTGGGGCCAGGTTATTTTACCCAGAATCCTTTGCAAACCTCAAAATTTGGCTACAAAAAACACTTTTCCCTCACATTACGGTGACAGAGAGTTCTGGAATTTGAGAGGAGCCACAAATTTCCTTCCACCCAGCGTTCCCCCAAGTGTACCGATAAAAATGGTACCTCACTTGTGGGTAGGCCTAGTGCCCGCGACAGGAAATGCCCCAAAACACAAAGTGGACACATCACACTTTCTCAAAGAAAACGGAGGTGTTATTTGCAAAGTGCCTACCTGTGGATTTTGGCCTCTTGCTCAGCCAGCACCTAGGGAAACCTACCAAACCTGTGCATTTTTTTAAACTAGAGACCTAGGGGAATCCTAGATGGGGTGACTTGTGGGGCTCTCACCAGGTTCTGTTACCCAGAATCCTTTGCAAACCTAAAAATGTGGCTAAAAAACCACTTTTTCCTCACATTTCGGTGACAGAGAGTTCTGGAATCTGAGAAGAGCCACAAATTTCCTTCCACCCAGTGTTTCCCCAAGTGTCCCGATAAAAATGGTACCTCACTTGTGTGGGTAGGCCTAGTGCCCGCGACAGGAAATGCCCCAAAACACAAAGTGGACACATCACATTTTCTCAAAGAAAACAGAGGTGTTTTTTGCAAAGTGCCTACCTGTGGATTTTGGCCTCTTCCTCAGCCGGCACCTACGAAAACCTACCAAACCAGTGCATTTTTGAAAACTAGAGACCTAGGGGAATCCAAGATGAGGTGACTTGTGGGGCTCTCACCAGGTTCTGTTACACAGAATCCTTTGCAAACCTCCAGATTTGGCCTAAAAAACACTTTTTCCTCACATTTCGGTGACAGAAAGTTCTGAAATCTGAGAGGAGCCACGAATTTCCTTCAAATCCAGCGTTCCCTCAAGACTCCCAATAAAAATGATATCTCACTTTTGTGGGTAGGCCTTGTTCCCGCAACAGAAAAAGCCCCAAAACACAATGTGGACACATCACATTTTTCCACAGAAAACAAAGGTCTTTTTTGCAAAGTGCCTACCTGTGGATTTTGGCCTCTAGCTCAGCCGGCACCAAGGGAAACCTACCAAACCTGTGCATTTTTTAAAACTAGAGACCTAGGGAAATCCAAGATGGGGTGACTTGTGGGGCTCTCAACAGGTTCTGTTACCCAGAATCCTTTGCAAACCTCAAAATTTGGCTAAAAAAACACTTTTTCCTCACATTTCGGTGACAGAGAGTTCTGGAATCTGAGAGGAGCCACAAATTTCCTTCCACCCAGCGTTCCCCCAAGTGTCCCAATAAAAATGGTACCTCACTTGTGTGGGTAGGCCGAGTGCCCACAACAGGAAATGCCCCAAAACACAAAGTGGACATATCACATTTTCTCAAAGAAAACAGAGGTGTTTTTTGCAAAGTGCCTATCTGTGGATTTTGGCCTCTTGCTTAGCCGTTACCGTCGGAAACCTACCAAACCAGTGCATTTTCGAAAATTAGAGACCTAGGGGAATTCAAGATGAGGTGACTTTTGGGGCTCTCACCAGGTTCTGTTACCGAGAATCCTTTGCAAACCTCAAAATTTGGCTAAAAAAACAATTTGTCCTCATATTTCGGTGACAGAGAGTTCTGGAATCTGAGAGGACCCACAAATTTCCTTCCACCCAGCGTTCCCCCAAGTGTCCCGTTAAAAATGGTACCTCACTTGTGTGGGTAGGCCTAGTGCCCACAACAGGAAATGCCCCAAAACACAAAGTGGACACATCACATTTTGTCAAAGAAAACAGAGGTGTTATTTGCAAAGTGCCTACCTGTGGATTTTGGCCTCTTGCTCAGCCGGCACCTAACGAAACCTACCAAACCTGTGCATTTATGAAAAGTAGAGACCTAGAGGAATCCAAGATGGGGTGACTTGTGGGGCTCTCACCAGGTTCTGTTACCCAGTATCCTTTGCAAACCTAAAAATTTGGCTAAAAAAACACTTTTTCCTCATATTTCGGTGACAGAGAGTTCTGGAATCTGAGAGGAGCCACAAATTTCCTTCCACCCAGCGTTCCCCCAAGTGTCCCGATAAAAATGGTACCTCACTTCTGTGGATAGGCCTATTGCCCACGACAGGAAATGCCCCAAAACACAAAGTGGACACATCACATTTTCTCAAAGAAAACGGAGGTGTTTTTTGCAAAGTGCCTATCTGTGGATTTTGGCCTCTTGCTTAGCCGTTACCTTCGGAAACCTACCAAACCAGTGCATTTTCGAAAATTAGAGACCTAGGGGAATTCAAGATGAGGTGACTTTTGGGGCTCTCACCAGGTTCTGTTACCGAGAATCCTTTGCAAACCTCAAAATTTGGCTAAAAAAACAATTTGTCCTCATATTTCGGTGACAGAGAGTTCTGGAATCTGAGAGGACCCACAAATTTCCTTCCACCCAGCGTTCCCCCAAGTGTCCCGTTAAAAATGGTACCTCACTTGTGTGGGTAGGCCTAGTGCCCGCGACAGGAAATGCCCCAAAACACAAAGTGGACATCACATTTTCTCAAAGAAAACAGAGGTGTTATTTGCAAAGTGCCTACCTGTGGATTTTGGCCTTTTGCTTAGCCGTCACCTTCGGAAACCTACCAAACAAGTTCATTTCGAAAACTAGAGACCTAGGGGAATTCAAGGTGAGGTGACTTGTGGGGCCCTCACATGGTTCTGTTCCCCAGAATCCTTTGCAAACCTCAACATTTGGCTAAAAAAAACACTTTTTCCTCCCATTTCGGTTACAGAAAGTTCTGGAATCTGAGAGGAGCCATAAATTTCCTTCCACCCAGCGTTCCCATAAGTCTCCCGATAAAAATGATACCTCACTTGTGTGGGTAGGCCTTGTGCCCGCGACAGGAAAAGCCCCAAACACAACGTGCACACATCAAATTTTTCCGCAGAAAATATAGGTGTTTTTTGCAAACCTGTGGTTTTTGGCCTCTAGCTCAACCGGCACCGAGGCAAACCTACCAAACCTGTGCATTTTTTTAAACTAAAGACCTAGGGGAATCCAAGATTGGGTGACTTGTGGGGCCAGGTTCTTTTACCCAAAATCCTTTGCAAACCTCAAAATTTGGCTACAAAAAACACTTTTTCCTCACATTACGGTGACAGAGAGTTCTGGAATCTGAGAGGAGCCACAAATTTCCTTCCACCCAGCGTTCCCCCAAGTGTACCGATAAAAATGGTACCTCACTTGTGTGGGTAGGCCTAGTGCCCGCGACAGGAAATGCCCCAAAACACAAAGTGGACACATCACACTTTCTCAAAGAAAACGGAGGTGTTATTTGCAAAGTGCCTACCTGTGGATTTTGGCCTCTTGCTCAGCCAGCACCTAGGGAAACCTACCAAACCTGTGCTTTTTTAAAAACTAGAGACCAAGGGGAATCCAAGATGGGGTGACTTGTGGGGCTCTCACCAGGTTCTGTTACCCAGAATCCTTTGCAAACCTAAAAATGTGGCTAAAAAAACACTTTTTCCTCACATTTCGGTGACAGAGAGTTCTGGAATCTGAGAGGAGCCACAAATTTCCTTCCACCCAGCGTTCCCCCAAGTGTCCCGATAAAAATGGTACCTCACTTCTGTGGATAGGCCTATTGCCCACGACAGGAAATGCCCCAAAACACAAAGTGGACACATCACATTTTCTCAAAGAAAACGGAGGTGTTTTTTGCAAAGTGCCTATCTGTGGATTTTGGCCTCTTGCTTAGCCGTTACCTTCGGAAACCTACCAAACCAGTGCATTTTCGAAAATTAGAGACCTAGGGGAATTAAAGATGAGGTGACTTTTGGGGCTCTCACCAGGTTCTGTTACCGAGAATCCTTTGCAAACCTCAAAATTTGGCTAAAAAAAATTTTTTTCTCATATTTCGGTGACAGAGAGTTCTGGAATCTGAGAGGACCCACAAATTTCCTTCCACCCAGCGTTCCCCCAAGTGTCCCGTTAAAAATGGTACCTCACTTGTGTGGGTAGGCCTAGTGCCCGCGACAGGAAATGCCCCAAAACACAAAGTGGACACATCACATTTTCTCAAAGAAAACAGAGGTGTTATTTGCAAAGTGCCTACCTGTGGATTTTGGCCTTTTGCTTAGCCGTCACCTTCGGAAACCTACCAAACAAGTTCATTTCGAAAACTAGAGACCTAGGGGAATTCAAGGTGAGGTGACTTGTGGGGCCCTCACATGGTTCTGTTCCCCAGAATCCTTTGCAAACCTCAACATTTGGCTAAAAAAAACACTTTTTCCTCCCATTTCGGTTACAGAAAGTTCTGGAATCTGAGAGGAGCCATAAATTTCCTTCCACCCAGCGTTCCCATAAGTCTCCCGATAAAAATGATACCTCACTTGTGTGGGTAGGCCTTGTGCCCGCGACAGGAAAAGCCCCAAACACAACGTGCACACATCAAATTTTTCCGCAGAAAATATAGGTGTTTTTTGCAAACCTGTGGTTTTTGGCCTCTAGCTCAACCGGCACCGAGGCAAACCTACCAAACCTGTGCATTTTTTTAAACTAAAGACCTAGGGGAATCCAAGATTGGGTGACTTGTGGGGCCAGGTTCTTTTACCCAAAATCCTTTGCAAACCTCAAAATTTGGCTACAAAAAACACTTTTTCCTCACATTACGGTGACAGAGAGTTCTGGAATCTGAGAGGAGCCACAAATTTCCTTCCACCCAGCGTTCCCCCAAGTGTACCGATAAAAATGGTACCTCACTTGTGTGGGTAGGCCTAGTGCCCGCGACAGGAAATGCCCCAAAACACAAAGTGGACACATCACACTTTCTCAAAGAAAACGGAGGTGTTATTTGCAAAGTGCCTACCTGTGGATTTTGGCCTCTTGCTCAGCCAGCACCTAGGGAAACCTACCAAACCTGTGCTTTTTTAAAAACTAGAGACCAAGGGGAATCCAAGATGGGGTGACTTGTGGGGCTCTCACCAGGTTCTGTTACCCAGAATCCTTTGCAAACCTAAAAATGTGGCTAAAAAAACACTTTTTCCTCACATTTCGGTGACAGAGAGTTCTGGAATCTGAGAAGAGCCACAAATTTCCTTCCACCCAGCATTTCCCCAAGTGTCCCGATAAAAATGATACCTCACTTGTGTGGGTAGGCCTAGTGCCCATGACAGGAAATGCCCCAAAACACAAAGTTGACACATCACATTTTCTCAAAGAAAACAGAGGTGTTTTTTGCAAAGTGCCTACCTGTGGATTTTGGCCTCTTCCTCAGCCGGCACCTACGAAAACCTACCAAACCAGTGCATTTTTGAAAACTAGAGACCTAGGGGAATCCAAGATGAGGTGACTTGTGGGGCTCTCACCAGGTTCTGTTACACAGAATCCTTTGCAAATCTCAAAATGTGGCCTAAAAAACACTTTTTCCTCACATTTCGGTGACAGAAAGTTCTGGAATCTGAGAGGAGCCACGAATTTCCTTCAAATCCAGCGTTCCCTCAAGACTCTCGATAAAAATTATACCTCACTTGTGTGGGTAGGCCTTGTTCCCACAACAGAAAAAGCCCCAAAACACATTGTGGACACATCACATTTTTCCACAGAAAACAAAGGTGTTTTTTGCAAAGTGCCTACCTGTGGATTTTGGCCTCTAGCTCAGCCGGCACCAAGGGAAACCTACCAAACCTGTGCATTTTTTAAAACTAGAGACCTAGGGAAATCCAAAATGGGGTGACTTGTGGGGCTCTCAACAGGTTATGTTACCCAGAATCCTTTGCAAACCTCAAAATTTGGCTAAAAAAACACTTTTTCCTCACATTTCGGTGACAGAGAGTTCTGGAATCTGAGAGGAGCCACAAATTTCCTTCAACCCAGCGTTCCCCCAAGTGTCCCGATAAAAATGGTCCCTCACTTGTGTGGGTAGGCCTGTTGCCCACGACAGGAAATGCCCCAAAACACAAAGTGGACACATCACATTTTCTCACAGAAAACAGAGGTGTTTTTTGCAAAGTGCCTATCTGTGGATTTTGGCCTCTTGCTTAGCCGTTACCTTCGGAAACCTACCAAACCAGTGCATTTTCGAAAATTAGAGACCTTGGGGAATTCAAGATGAGGTGACTTTTGGGGCTCTCACCAGGTTCTGTTAGCGAGAATCCTTTGCAAACCTCAAAATTTAGCTAAAAAAACAATTTGTCCTCATATTTCGGTGACAGAGAGTTCTGGAATCTGAGAGAACCCACAAATTTCCTTCCACCCAGCGTTCCCCCAAGTGTCCCGTTAAAAATGGTACCTCACTTGTGTGGGTAGGCCTAGTGCCCGCGACAGGAAATGCCCCAAAACACAAAGTGGACACATCACATTTTCTCAAAGAAAACAGAGGTGTTATTTGCAAAGTGCCTACCTGTGGATTTTGGCCTCTTGCTTAGCCGTCACCTTCGGAAACCTACCAAACTAGTTCATTTCGAAAACTAGAGACCTAGGGGAATTCAAGATGAGGTGACTTGTGGGGCCCTCACTAGGTTCTGTTACCCAGAATCTTTTGCAAACCTCAACATTTGGCTAAAAAAAACACTTTTTCCTCACATTTCGGTTACAGAAAGTTCTGGAATCTGAGAGGAGCCACAAATTTCCTTCCACCCAGCGTTCCCTCAAGTCTCCCGATAAAAATGATACCTCACTTGTGTGGGTAGGCCTTGTGCCCGCGACAGGAAAAGCCCCAAACACAATGTGGACACATCACATTTTTCCACAGAAAATATAGGTGTTTTTTGCAAAGGGCCTACCTGTGGTTTTTGGCCTCTAGCTCAGCCGGCACCTAGGGAAACCTACCAAACCTGTGCATTTTTTTAAACTAAAGACCTAGGGGAATCCAAGATGGGGTGACTTGTGGGGCTCTCACCAGGTTCTTTTACCCAGAATCCTTTGCAAACCTCAAAATTTGGCTACAAAAAACACTTTTTCCTCACATTACGGTGACAGAGAGTTCTGGAATCTGAGAGGAGCCACAAATTTCCTTCCACCCAGCGTTCCCTCAAGTCTCCCGATAAAAATGATACCTCACTTGTGTGGGTAGGCCTTGTGCCCATGACAGGAAAAGCCCCAAACACAATGTGGACACATCACATTTTTCCACAGAAAATATAGGTGTTTTTTGCAAAGGGCCTACCTGTGGTTTTTGGCCTCTAGCTCAGCCGGCACCTAGGGAAACCTACCAAACCTGTGCATTTTTTCAAACTAAAGACCTAGGGGAATCCAAGATGGGGTGACTTGTGGGGCTCTCACCAGGTTCTTTTACCCAGAATCCTTTGCAAACCTCAAAATTTGGCTACAAAAAACACTTTTTCCTCACATTACGGTGACAGAGAGTTCTGGAATCTGAGAGGAGCCACAAATTTCCTTCCACCCAGCGTTCCCTCAAGTCTCCCGATAAAAATGATACCTCACTTGTGTGGGTAGGCCTTGTGCCCGTGACAGGAAAAGCCCCAAACACAATGTGGACACATCACATTTTTCCACAGAAAATATAGGTGTTTTTTGCAAAGGGCCTACCTGTGGTTTTTGGCCTCTAGCTCAGCCGGCACCTAGGGAAACCTACCAAACCTGTGCATTTTTTAAAACTAAAGACCTAGGGGAATCCAAGATGGGGTGACTTGTGGGGCTCTCACCAGGTTCTTTTACCCAGAATCCTTTGCAAACCTCAAAATTTGGCTACAAAAAACACTTTTTCCTCACATTACGGTGACAGAGAGTTCTGGAATCTGAGAGGAGCCACAAATTTCCTTCCACCCAGTGTTCCCCCAAGTGTCCCGGTAAAAATGTTACCTCACTTGTGTGGGTAGGCCTAGTGCCCGCGACAAGAAATGCCCCAAAACACAAAGTGGACACAACACATTTTCTCAAAGAAAACGGAGGTGTTATTTGCAAAGTGCCTACCTGTGGATTTTGGCCTCTTGCTCAGCCAGCACCTAGGGAAACCTACCAAACCTGTGCATTTTTTTAAACTAGAGACCTAGGGGAATCCAAGATGGGGTGACTTGTGGGGCTCTCACCAGGTTCTGTTACCCAGAATCCTTTGCAAACCTAAAAATGTGGCTAAAAAAACACTTTTTCCTCACATTTCGGTGACAGAGAGTCCTGGAATCTGAGAAGAGCCACAAATTTCCTTCCACCCAGTGTTTCCCCAAGTGTCCCGATAAAAATGGTACCTCACTTGTGCGGGTAGGCCTAGTGCCCGCGACAGGAAATGCCCCAAAACACAAAGTGGACACATCACATTTTCTCAAAGAAAACAGAGGTGTTTTTTGCAAAGTGCCTACCTGTGGATTTTGGCCTCTTCCTCAGCCGGCACCTACGAAAACCTACCAAACCATTGCATTTTTGAAAACTAGAGACCTAGGGGAATCCAAGATGAGGTGATTTGTGGGGCTCTCACCAGGTTCTGTTACACAGAATCCTTTGCAAACCTCAAGATTTGGCCTAAAAAACACTTTTTCCTCACATTTCGGTGACAGAAAGTTCTGAAATCTGAGAGGAGCCACGAATTTCCTTCAAATCCAGCGTTCCCTCAAGACTCCCAATAAAAATTATATCTCACTTGTGTGGGTAGGACTTGTTCCCGCAACAGAAAAAGCCCCAAAACACAATGTGGACACATCACATTTTTCCACAGAAAACAAAGGTCTTTTTTGCAAAGTGCCTACCTGTGGATTTTGGCCACTAGCTCAGCCGGCACCAAGGGAAACCTACCAAACCTGTGCATTTTTTAAAACTAGAGACCTAGGGAAATCCAAGATGGGGTGACTTGTGGGGCTCTCAACAGGTTCTGTTACCCAGAATCCTTTGCAAACCTCAAAATTTGGCTAAAAAAACACTTTTTCCTCACATTTCGGTGACAGAGAGTTCTGGAATCTGAGAGGAGCCACAAATTTCCTTCCACCCAGCGTTCTCCCAAGTGTCCCAATAAAAATGGTACCTCACTTGTGTGGGTAGGCCTAGTGCCCACAACAGGAAATGCCCCAAAACACAAAGTGGACACATCACATTTTCTCAAAGAAAACAGAGGTGTTTTTTGCAAAGTGCCTATCTGTGGATTTTGGCCTCTTGCTTAGCCGTTACCGTCGGAAACCTACCAAACCAGTGCATTTTCGAAAATTAGAGACCTAGGGGAATTCAAGATGAGGTGACTTTTGGGGCTCTCACCAGGTTCTGTTACCGAGAATCCTTTGCAAACCTCAAAATTTGGCTAAAAAAACAATTTGTCCTCATATTTCGGTGACAGAGAGTTCTGGAATCTGAGAGGACCCACAAATTTCCTTCCACCCAGCGTTCCCCCAAGTGTCCCGTTAAAAATGGTACCTCACTTGTGTGGGTAGGCCTAGTGCCCACAACAGGAAATGCCCCAAAACACAAAGTGGACACATCACATTTTCTCAAAGAAAACAGAGGTGTTATTTGCAAAGGGCCTACCTGTGGATTTTGGCCTCTTGCTCAGCCGGCACCTAGCGAAACCTACCAAACCTGTGCATTTATGAAAGTAGAGACCTAGAGGAATCCAAGATGGGGTGACTTGTGGGGCTCTCACCAGGTTCTGTTACCCAGTATCCTTTGCAAACCTAAAAATTTGGCTAAAAAAATACTTTGTCCTCATATTTCGGTGACAGAGAGTTCTGGAATCAGAGAGGAGCCACAAATTTCCTTCCACCCAGCGTTCCCCCAAGTGTCCCGATAAAAATGGTACCTCACTTCTGTGGGTAGGCCTAGTGCCCGCGACAGGAAATGCCCCAAAACACAAAGTGGACACATCACATTTTCTCAAAGAAAACAGAGGTGTTATTTGCAAAGTGCCTACCTGTGGATTTTGGCCTCTTGCTCAGCCGGCACCTAGGGAAACCTACCAAACCTGTGCATTTATGAAAACTAGAGACCTAGAGGAATCCAAGATGGAGTGACTTGTGGGGCTCTCACCAGGTTCTGTTACCCAGTATCCTTTGCAAACCTAAAAATTTGGCTAAAAAACACTTTTTCCTCATATTTCGGTGACAGAGAGTTCTGGAATCTGAGAGAAGCCACAAATTTCCTTCCACCCAGCGTTCCCCCAGTGTCCCGATAAAAATGGTACCTCACTTGTGTGGGTAGGCCTATTGCCCACGACAGGAAATGCCCCAAAACACAAAGTGGACACATCACATTTTCTCAAAGAAAACAGAGGTGTTTTTTGCAAAGTGCCTATCTGTGGATTTTGGCCTTTTGCTTAGCCGTCACCTTCGGAAACCTACCAAACAAGTTCATTTCGAAAACTAGAGACCTAGGGGAATTCAAGGTGAGGTGACTTGTGGGGCCCTCACATGGTTCTGTTCCCCAGAATCCTTTGCAAACCTCAACATTTGGCTAAAAAAAATACTTTTTCCTCACATTTCGGTTACAGAAAGTTCTGGAATCTGAGAGGAGCCATAAATTTCCTTCCACCCAGCGTTCCCATAAGTCTCCCGATAAAAATGATACCTCACTTGTGTGGGTAGGCCTTGTGCCCGCGACAGGAAAAGCCCCAAACACAACGTGCACACATCAAATTTTTCCACAGAAAATATAGGTGTTTTTTGCAAAGGGCCTACCTGTGGTTTTTGGCCTCTAGCTCAACCGGCACCGAGGCAAACCTACCAAACCTGTGCATTTTTTTAAACTAAAGACCTAGGGGAATCCAAGATTGGGTGACTTGTGGGGCCAGGTTCTTTTACCCAAAATCCTTTGCAAACCTCAAAATTTGGCTACAAAAAACACTTTTTCCTCACATTACGGTGACAGAGAGTTCTGGAATCTGAGAGGAGCCACAAATTTCCTTCCACCCAGCGTTCCCCCAAGTGTACCGATAAAAATGGTACCTCACTTGTGTGGGTAGGCCTAGTGCCCGCGACAGGAAATGCCCCAAAACACAAAGTGGACACATCACATTTTCTCACAGAAAACAGAGGTGTTTTTTGCAAAGTGCCTATCTGTGGGTTTTGGCCTCTTGCTTAGGCGTTACCTTCGGAAACCTACCAAACCAGTGCATTTTCGAAAATTAGAGACCTAGGGGAATTCAAGATGAGGTGACTTTTGGGGCTCTCACCAGGTTCTGTTAGCGAGAATCCTTTGCAAACCTCAAAATTTAGCTAAAAAAACAATTTGTCCTCATATTTCGGTGATAGAGAGTTCTGGAATCTGAGAGGACCCACAAATTTCCTTCCACCCAGCGTTCCCCCAAGTGTCCCGTTAAAAATGGTACCTCACTTGTGTGTGTAGGCCTAGTGCCCGCGACAGGAAATGCCCCAAAACACAAAGTGGACACATCACATTTTCTCAAAGAAAACAGAGGTGTTATTTGCAAAGTGCCTACCTGTGGATTTTGGCCTCTTGCTTAGCCGTCACCTTCGGAAACCTACCAAACTAGTTCATTTCGAAAACTAGAGACCTAGGGGAATTCAAGATGAGGTGACTTGTGGGGCCCTCACTAGGTTCTGTTACCCAGAATCTTTTGCAAACCTCAACATTTGGCTAAAAAAAACACTTTTTCCTCACATTTCGGTTACAGAAAGTTTTGGAATCTGAGAGGAGCCACAAATTTCCTTCCACCCAGCGTTCCCTCAAGTCTCCCGATAAAAATGATACCTCACTTGTGTGGGTAGGCCTTGTGCCCGCGACAGGAAAAGCCCCAAACACAATGTGGACACATCACATTTTTCCACAGAAAATATAGGTGTTTTTTGCAAAGGGCCTACCTGTGGTTTTTGGCCTCTAGCTCAGCCGGCACCTAGGGAAACCTACCAAACCTGTGCATTTTTTTAAACTAAAGACCTAGGGGAATCCAAGATGGGGTGACTTGTGGGGCTCTCACCAGGTTCTTTTTCCCAGAATCCTTTGCAAACCTCAAAATTTGGCTACAAAAAACACTTTTTCCTCACATTACGGTGACAGAGAGTTCTGGAATCTGAGAGGAGCCACAAATTTCCTTCCACCCAGTGTTCCCCCAAGTGTCCCGGTAAAAATGGTACCTCACCTGTGTGGGTAGGCCTAGTGCCCGCGACAAGAAATGCCCCAAAACACAAAGTGGACACATCACATTTTCTCAAAGAAAACGGAGGTGTTATTTGCAAAGTGCCTATCTGTGGTTTTGGCTTCTTGCTCAGCCGTTACCTTCGGAAACCAACCAAACCAGTGCATTTTCGAAAATTAGAGACCTAGGGGAATTCAAGATGAAGTGACTTGTGGGGCTCTCACCAGGTTCTGTTACCGAGAATTCTTTGCAAACCTCAAAATTTGGCTAAAAAAACAATTTGTCCTCACATTTCGGTGACAGAAAGTTCTGGAATCTGAGAGGAGCCACAAATTTCCTTCCACCCAGCGTTCCCTCAATTCTCCCGATAAAAATGATACCTCACTTGTGTGGGTAGGCCTTGTGCCCGTGACAGGAAAAGCCCCAAACACAACGTGGACACATCACATTTTTCCACAGAAAATATAGGTGTTTTTTTAAAGGGCCTACCTGTGGTTTTTGGCCTCTAGCTCAGCCGGCACCTAGGGAAACCTACCAAACCTGTGCATTTTTTAAAACTAAAGACCTACGGGAATCCAAGATGGGGTGACTTGTGGGGCTCTCCAGGTTCTTTTACCCAGAATCCTTTGCAAACCTCAAAATTTGGCTACAAAAAACACTTTTTCCTCACATTACGGTGACAGAGAGTTCTGGAATCTGAGAGGAGCCACAAATTTCCTTCAACCCAGCGTTCCCTCAAGTCTCCCGATAAAAATGATACCTCACTTGTGTGGGTAGGCCTTGTGCCCGTGACAGGAAAAGCCCCAAACACAATGTGGACACATCACATTTTTCCACAGAAAATATAGGTGTTTTTTGCAAAGGGCCTACCTGTGGTTTTTGGCCTCTAGCTCAGCCGGCACCTAGGGAAACCTACCAAACCTGTGCATTTTTTAAAACTAAAGACCTAGGGGAATCCAAGATGGGGTGACTTGTGGGGCTCTCACCAGGTTCTTTTACCCAGAATCCTTTGCAAACCTCAAAATTTCTCTACAAAAAACACTTTTTCCTCACATTACGGTGACAGAGAGTTCTGGAATCTGAGAGGAGCCACAAATTTCCTTCCACCCAGTGTTCCCCCAAGTGTCCCGGTAAAAATGGTACCTCACTTGTGTGGGTAGGCCTAGTGCCCGCGACAAGAAATGCCCCAAAACACAAAGTGGACACAACACATTTTCTCAAAGAAAACGGAGGTGTTATTTGCAAAGTGCTTACCTGTGGATTTTGGCTTCTTGCTCAGCCGTTACCTTTGGAAACCTACCAAACCAGTGCATTTTCGAAAATTAGAGACCTAGGGGAATTCAAGATGAAGTGACTTGTGGGGCTCTCACCAGGTTCTGTTACCGAGAATTCTTTGCAAACCTCAAAATTTGGCTAAAAAAACAATTTGTCCTCACATTTCGGTGACAGAAAGTTCTGGAATCTGAGCGGAGCCACAAATTTCCTACCACCCAGCGTTCCCTCAATTCTCCCGATAAAAATGATACCTCACTTGTGTGGGTAGGCCTTGTGCCCGCGACAGGAAAAGCCCCAAACACAACGTGGACACATCACATTTTTCCACAGAAAATATAGGTGTTTTTTGAAAGGGCCTACCTGTGGTTTTTGGCCTCTAGCTCAGCCGGCACCTAGGGAAACCTACCAAACCTGTGCATTTTTTAAAACTAAAGTCCTACGGGAATCCAAGATGGGGTGACTTGTGGGGCTCTCACCAGGTTCTTTTACCCAGAATCCTTTGCAAACCTCAAAATTTGGCTACAAAAAACACTTTTTCCTCACATTACGGTGACAGAGAGTTCTGGAATCTGAGAGGAGCCACAAATTTCCTTCCACCCAACGTTCCCCCAAGTGTCCCGATAAAAATGGTACCTCACTTGTATGGGTAGGCCTAGTGCCCGCAACAGGAAATGCCCCAAAACACAAAGTGGACACATCACACTTTCTCAAAGAAAACGGAGGTGTTATTTGCAAAGTGCCTACCTGTGGATTTTGGCCTCTTGCACAGCCAGCACCTAGGGAAACCTACCAAACCTGTGCATTTTTTAAAACTAGAGACCTAGGGGAATCCAAGATGGGGTGACTTGTGGGGCTCTCACCAGGTTCTGTTACCCAGAATCCTTTGCAAACCTAAAAATGTGGCTAAAAAAACACTTTTTCCTCACATTTCGGTGACAGAGAGTCCTGGAATCTGAGAAGAGCCACAAATTTCCTTCCACCCAGTGTTTCCCCAAGTGTCCCGATAAAAATGGTACCTCACTTGTGCGGGTAGGCCTAGTGCCCGCGACAGGAAATGCCCCAAAACACAAAGTGGACACATCACATTTTCTCAAAGAAAACAGAGGTGTTTTTTGCAAAGTGCCTACCTGTGGATTTTGGCCTCTTCCTCAGCCGGCACCTACGAAAACCTACCAAACCAGTGCATTTTTGAAAACTAGAGACCTAGGGGAATCCAAGATGAGGTGACTTGTGGGGCTCTCACCAGGTTCTGTTACACAGAATCCTTTGCAAACCTCAAGATTTGGCCTAAAAAACACTTTTTCCTCACATTTCGGTGACAGAAAGTTCTGAAATCTGAGAGGAGCCACGAATTTCCTTCAAATCCAGCGTTCCCTCAAGACTCCCTATAAAAATTATATCTCACTTGTGTGGGTAGGACTTGTTCCCGCAACAGAAAAAGCCCCAAAACACAATGTGGACACATCACATTTTTCCACAGAAAACAAAGGTCTTTTTTGCAAAGTGCCTACCTGTGGATTTTGGCCTCTAGCTCAGCCGGCACCAAGGGAAACCTACCAAACCTGTGCATTTTTTAAAACTAGAGACCTAGGGAAATCCAAGATGGGGTGACTTGTGGGGCTCTCAACAGGTTCTGTTACCCAGAATCCTTTGCAAACCTCATAATTTGGTTAAAAAAAACCATTTTCCTCACATTTCGGTGACAGAGAGTTCTGGAATCTGAGAGGAGCCACAAATTTCCTTCCACCCAGCGTTCTCCCAAGTGTCCCAATAAAAATGGTACCTCACTTGTGTGGGTAGGCCTAGTGCCCACAACAGGAAATGCCCCAAAACACAAAGTGGACACATCACATTTTCTCAAAGAAAACAGAAGTGTTTTTTGCAAAGTGCCTATCTGTGGATTTTGGCCTCTTGCTTAGCCGTCACCTTCGGAAACCTACCAAACTAGTTCATTTCGAAAACTAGAGACCTAGGGGAATTCAAGATGAGGTGACTTGTGGGGCCCTCACTAGGTTCTGTTACCCAGAATCTTTTGCAAACCTCAACATTTGGCTAAAAAAAACACTTTTTCCTCACATTTCGGTTACAGAAAGTTCTGGAATCTGAGAGGAGCCACAAATTTCCTTCCACCCAGCGTTCCCTCAAGTCTCCCGATAAAAATGATACCTCACTTGTGTGGGTAGGCCTTGTGCCCGCGACAGGAAAAGCCCCAAACACAATGTGGACACATCACATTTTTCCACAGAAAATATAGGTGTTTTTTGCAAAGGGCCTACCTGTGGTTTTTGGCCTCTAGCTCAGCCGGCACCTAGGGAAACCTACCAAACCTGTGCATTTTTTTAAACTAAAGACCTAGGGGAATCCAAGATGGGGTGACTTGTGGGGCTCTCACCAGGTTCTTTTACCCAGAATCCTTTGCAAACCTCAAAATTTGGCTACAAAAAACACTTTTTCCTCACATTACGGTGACAGAGAGTTCTGGAATCTGAGAGGAGCCACACATTTCCTTCCACCCAGTGTTCCCCCAAGTGTCCCGGTAAAAATGGTACCTCACCTGTGTGGGTAGGCCTAGTGCCCGCGACAAGAAATGCCCCAAAACACAAAGTGGACACATCACATTTTCTCAAAGAAAATGGAGGTGTTATTTGCAAAGTGCCTATCTGTGGTTTTGGCTTCTTGCTCAGCCGTTACCTTCGGAAACCTACCAAACCAGTGCATTTTCGAAAATTAGAGACCTAGGGGAATTCAAGATGAAGTGACTTGTGGGGCTCTCACCAGGTTCTGTTACCGAGAATTCTTTGCAAACCTCAAAATTTGGCTAAAAAAACAATTTGTCCTCACATTTCGGTGACAGAAAGTTCTGGAATCTGAGAGGAGCCACAAATTTCCTTCCACCCAGCGTTCCCTCAATTCTCCCGATAAAAATGATACCTCACTTGTGTGGGTAGGCCTTGTGCCCGTGACAGGAAAAGCCCCAAACACAACGTGGACACATCACATTTTTCCACAGAAAATATAGGTGTTTTTTTAAAGGGCCTACCTGTGGTTTTTGGCCTCTAGCTCAGCCGGCACCTAGGGAAACCTACCAAACCTGTGCATTTTTTAAAACTAAAGACCTACGGGAATCCAAGATGGGGTGACTTGTGGGGCTCTCACCAGGTTCTTTTACCCAGAATCCTTTGCAAACCTCAAAATTTGGCTACAAAAAACACTTTTTCCTCACATTACGGTGACAGAGAGTTCTGGAATCTGAGAGGAGCCACAAATTTCCTTCAACCCAGCGTTCCCTCAAGTCTCCCGATAAAAATGATACCTCACTTGTGTGGGTAGGCCTTGTGCCCGTGACAGGAAAAGCCCCAAACACAATGTGGACACATCACATTTTTCCACAGAAAATATAGGTGTTTTTTGCAAAGGGCCTACCTGTGGTTTTTGGCCTCTAGCTCAGCCGGCACCTAGGGAAACCTACCAAACCTGTGCATTTTTTAAAACTAAAGACCTAGGGGAATCCAAGATGGGGTGACTTGTGGGGCTCTCACCAGGTTCTTTTACCCAGAATCCTTTGCAAACCTCAAAATTTCTCTACAAAAAACACTTTTTCCTCACATTACGGTGACAGAGAGTTCTGGAATCTGAGAGGAGCCACAAATTTCCTTCCACCCAGTGTTCCCCCAAGTGTCCCGGTAAAAATGGTACCTCACTTGTGTGGGTAGGCCTAGTGCCCGCGACAAGAAATGCCCCAAAACACAAAGTGGACACAACACATTTTCTCAAAGAAAACGGAGGTGTTATTTGCAAAGTGCTTACCTGTGGATTTTGGCTTCTTGCTCAGCCGTTACCTTTGGAAACCTACCAAACCAGTGCATTTTCGAAAATTAGAGACCTAGGGGAATTCAAGATGAAGTGACTTGTGGGGCTCTCACCAGGTTCTGTTACCGAGAATTCTTTGCAAACCTCAAAATTTGGCTAAAAAAACAATTTGTCCTCACATTTCGGTGACAGAAAGTTCTGGAATCTGAGCGGAGCCACAAATTTCCTACCACCCAGCGTTCCCTCAATTCTCCCGATAAAAATGATACCTCACTTGTGTGGGTAGGCCTTGTGCCCGCGACAGGAAAAGCCCCAAACACAACGTGGACACATCACATTTTTCCACAGAAAATATAGGTGTTTTTTGAAAGGGCCTACCTGTGGTTTTTGGCCTCTAGCTCAGCCGGCACCTAGGGAAACCTACCAAACCTGTGCATTTTTTAAAACTAAAGTCCTACGGGAATCCAAGATGGGGTGACTTGTGGGGCTCTCACCAGGTTCTTTTACCCAGAATCCTTTGCAAACCTCAAAATTTGGCTACAAAAAACACTTTTTCCTCACATTACGGTGACAGAGAGTTCTGGAATCTGAGAGGAGCCACAAATTTCCTTCCACCCAACGTTCCCCCAAGTGTCCCGATAAAAATGGTACCTCACTTGTATGGGTAGGCCTAGTGCCCGCAACAGGAAATGCCCCAAAACACAAAGTGGACACATCACACTTTCTCAAAGAAAACGGAGGTGTTATTTGCAAAGTGCCTACCTGTGGATTTTGGCCTCTTGCACAGCCAGCACCTAGGGAAACCTACCAAACCTGTGCATTTTTTAAAACTAGAGACCTAGGGGAATCCAAGATGGGGTGACTTGTGGGGCTCTCACCAGGTTCTGTTACCCAGAATCCTTTGCAAACCTAAAAATGTGGCTAAAAAAACACTTTTTCCTCACATTTCGGTGACAGAGAGTCCTGGAATCTGAGAAGAGCCACAAATTTCCTTCCACCCAGTGTTTCCCCAAGTGTCCCGATAAAAATGGTACCTCACTTGTGCGGGTAGGCCTAGTGCCCGCGACAGGAAATGCCCCAAAACACAAAGTGGACACATCACATTTTCTCAAAGAAAACAGAGGTGTTTTTTGCAAAGTGCCTACCTGTGGATTTTGGCCTCTTCCTCAGCCGGCACCTACGAAAACCTACCAAACCAGTGCATTTTTGAAAACTAGAGACCTAGGGGAATCCAAGATGAGGTGACTTGTGGGGCTCTCACCAGGTTCTGTTACACAGAATCCTTTGCAAACCTCAAGATTTGGCCTAAAAAACACTTTTTCCTCACATTTCGGTGACAGAAAGTTCTGAAATCTGAGAGGAGCCACGAATTTCCTTCAAATCCAGCGTTCCCTCAAGACTCCCTATAAAAATTATATCTCACTTGTGTGGGTAGGACTTGTTCCCGCAACAGAAAAAGCCCCAAAACACAATGTGGACACATCACATTTTTCCACAGAAAACAAAGGTCTTTTTTGCAAAGTGCCTACCTGTGGATTTTGGCCTCTAGCTCAGCCGGCACCAAGGGAAACCTACCAAACCTGTGCATTTTTTAAAACTAGAGACCTAGGGAAATCCAAGATGGGGTGACTTGTGGGGCTCTCAACAGGTTCTGTTACCCAGAATCCTTTGCAAACCTCATAATTTGGTTAAAAAAAACCATTTTCCTCACATTTCGGTGACAGAGAGTTCTGGAATCTGAGAGGAGCCACAAATTTCCTTCCACCCAGCGTTCTCCCAAGTGTCCCAATAAAAATGGTACCTCACTTGTGTGGGTAGGCCTAGTGCCCACAACAGGAAATGCCCCAAAACACAAAGTGGACACATCACATTTTCTCAAAGAAAACAGAAGTGTTTTTTGCAAAGTGCCTATCTGTGGATTTTGGCCTCTTGCTTAGCCGTCACCTTCGGAAACCTACCAAACTAGTTCATTTAGAAAACTAGAGACCTAGGGGAATTCAAGATGAGGTGACTTGTGGGGCCCTCACTAGGTTCTGTTACCCAGAATCTTTTGCAAACCTCAACATTTGGCTAAAAAAAACACTTTTTCCTCACATTTCGGTTACAGAAAGTTCTGGAATCTGAGAGGAGCCACAAATTTCCTTCCACCCAGCGTTCCCTCAAGTCTCCCGATAAAAATGATACCTCACTTGTGTGGGTAGGCCTTGTGCCCGCGACAGGAAAAGCCCCAAACACAATGTGGACACATCACATTTTTCCACAGAAAATATAGGTGTTTTTTGCAAAGGGCCTACCTGTGGTTTTTGGCCTCTAGCTCAGCCGGCACCTAGGGAAACCTACCAAACCTGTGCATTTTTTTAAACTAAAGACCTAGGGGAATCCAAGATGGGGTGACTTGTGGGGCTCTCACCAGGTTCTTTTACCCAGAATCCTTTGCAAACCTCAAAATTTGGCTACAAAAAACACTTTTTCCTCACATTACGGTGACAGAGAGTTCTGGAATCTGAGAGGAGCCACACATTTCCTTCCACCCAGTGTTCCCCCAAGTGTCCCGGTAAAAATGGTACCTCACCTGTGTGGGTAGGCCTAGTGCCCGCGACAAGAAATGCCCCAAAACACAAAGTGGACACATCACATTTTCTCAAAGAAAATGGAGGTGTTATTTGCAAAGTGCCTATCTGTGGTTTTGGCTTCTTGCTCAGCCGTTACCTTCGGAAACCTACCAAACCAGTGCATTTTCGAAAATTAGAGACCTAGGGGAATTCAAGATGAAGTGACTTGTGGGGCTCTCACCAGGTTCTGTTACCGAGAATTCTTTGCAAACCTCAAAATTTGGCTAAAAAAACAATTTGTCCTCACATTTCGGTGACAGAAAGTTCTGGAATCTGAGAGGAGCCACAAATTTCCTTCCACCCAGCGTTCCCTCAATTCTCCCGATAAAAATGATACCTCACTTGTGTGGGTAGGCCTTGTGCCCGTGACAGGAAAAGCCCCAAACACAACGTGGACACATCACATTTTTCCACAGAAAATATAGGTGTTTTTTTAAAGGGCCTACCTGTGGTTTTTGGCCTCTAGCTCAGCCGGCACCTAGGGAAACCTACCAAACCTGTGCATTTTTTAAAACTAAAGACCTACGGGAATCCAAGATGGGGTGACTTGTGGGGCTCTCACCAGGTTCTTTTACCCAGAATCCTTTGCAAACCTCAAAATTTGGCTACAAAAAACACTTTTTCCTCACATTACGGTGACAGAGAGTTCTGGAATCTGAGAGGAGCCACAAATTTCCTTCCACCCAGCGTTCCCTCAAGTCTCCCGATAAAAATGATACCTCACTTGTGTGGGTAGGCCTTGTGCCCGTGACAGGAAAAGCCCCAAACACAATGTGGACACATCACATTTTTCCACAGAAAATATAGGTGTTTTTTGCAAAGGGCCTACCTGTGGTTTTTGGCCTCTAGCTCAGCCGGCACCTAGGGAAACCTACCAAACCTGTGCATTTTTTAAAACTAAAGACCTAGGGGAATCCAAGATGGGGTGACTTGTGGGGCTCTCACCAGGTTCTTTTACCCAGAATCCTTTGCAAACCTCAAAATTTCTCTACAAAAAACACTTTTTCCTCACATTACGGTGACAGAGAGTTCTGGAATCTGAGAGGAGCCACAAATTTCCTTCCACCCAGTGTTCCCCCAAGTGTCCCGGTAAAAATGGTACCTCACTTGTGTGGGTAGGCCTAGTGCCCGCGACAAGAAATGCCCCAAAACACAAAGTGGACACAACACATTTTCTCAAAGAAAACGGAGGTGTTATTTGCAAAGTGCTTACCTGTGGATTTTGGCTTCTTGCTCAGCCGTTACCTTCGGAAACCTACCAAACCAGTGCATTTTCGAAAATTAGAGACCTAGGGGAATTCAAGATGAAGTGACTTGTGGGGCTCTCACCAGGTTCTGTTACCGAGAATTCTTTGCAAACCTCAAAATTTGGCTAAAAAAACAATTTGTCCTCACATTTCGGTGACAGAAAGTTCTGGAATCTGAGCGGAGCCACAAATTTCCTACCACCCAGCGTTCCCTCAATTCTCCCGATAAAAATGATACCTCACTTGTGTGGGTAGGCCTTGTGCCCGCGACAGGAAAAGCCCCAAACACAACGTGGACACATCACATTTTTCCACAGAAAATATAGGTGTTTTTTGAAAGGGCCTACCTGTGGTTTTTGGCCTCTAGCTCAGCCGGCACCTAGGGAAACCTACCAAACCTGTGCATTTTTTAAAACTAAAGTCCTACGGGAATCCAAGATGGGGTGACTTGTGGGGCTCTCACCAGGTTCTTTTACCCAGAATCCTTTGCAAACCTCAAAATTTGGCTACAAAAAACACTTTTTCCTCACATTACGGTGACAGAGAGTTCTGGAATCTGAGAGGAGCCACAAATTTCCTTCCACCCAACGTTCCCCCAAGTGTCCCGATAAAAATGGTACCTCACTTGTATGGGTAGGCCTAGTGCCCGCAACAGGAAATGCCCCAAAACACAAAGTGGACACATCACACTTTCTCAAAGAAAACGGAGGTGTTATTTGCAAAGTGCCTACCTGTGGATTTTGGCCTCTTGCACAGCCAGCACCTAGGGAAACCTACCAAACCTGTGCATTTTTTTAAACTAGAGACCTAGGGGAATCCAAGATGGGGTGACTTGTGGGGCTCTCACCAGGTTCTGTTACCCAGAATCCTTTGCAAACCTAAAAATGTGGCTAAAAAAACACTTTTTCCTCACATTTCGGTGACAGAGAGTCCTGGAATCTGAGAAGAGCCACAAATTTCCTTCCACCCAGTGTTTCCCCAAGTGTCCCGATAAAAATGGTACCTCACTTGTGCGGGTAGGCCTAGTGCCCGCGACAGGAAATGCCCCAAAACACAAAGTGGACACATCACATTTTCTCAAAGAAAACAGAGGTGTTTTTTGCAAAGTGCCTACCTGTGGATTTTGGCCTCTTCCTCAGCCGGCACCTACGAAAACCTACCAAACCAGTGCATTTTTGAAAACTAGAGACCTAGGGGAATCCAAGATGAGGTGACTTGTGGGGCTCTCACCAGGTTCTGTTACACAGAATCCTTTGCAAACCTCAAGATTTGGCCTAAAAAACACTTTTTCCTCACATTTCGGTGACAGAAAGTTCTGAAATCTGAGAGGAGCCAAGAATTTCCTTCAAATCCAGCGTTCCCTCAAGACTCCCTATAAAAATTATATCTCACTTGTGTGGGTAGGACTTGTTCCCGCAACAGAAAAAGCCCCAAAACACAATGTGGACACATCACATTTTTCCACAGAAAACAAAGGTCTTTTTTGCAAAGTGCCTACCTGTGGATTTTGGCCTCTAGCTCAGCCGGCACCAAGGGAAACCTACCAAACCTGTGCATTTTTTAAAACTAGAGACCTAGGGAAATCCAAGATGGGGTGACTTGTGGGGCTCTCAACAGGTTCTGTTACCCAGAATCCTTTGCAAACCTCATAATTTGGTTAAAAAAAAACATTTTCCTCACATTTCGGTGACAGAGAGTTCTGGAATCTGAGAGGAGCCACAAATTTCCTTCCACCCAGCGTTCTCCTAAGTGTCCCAATAAAAATGGTACCTCACTTGTGTGGGTAGGCCTAGTGCCCACAACAGGAAATGCCCCAAAACACAAAGTGGACACATCACATTTTCTCAAAGAAAACAGAAGTGTTTTTTGCAAAGTGCCTATCTGTGGATTTTGGCCTCTTGCTTAGCCGTCACCTTCGGAAACCTACCAAACTAGTTCATTTCGAAAACTAGAGACCTAGGGGAATTCAAGATGAGGTGACTTGTGGGGCCCTCACTAGGTTCTGTTACCCAGAATCTTTTGCAAACCTCAACATTTGGCTAAAAAAAACACTTTTTCCTCACATTTCGGTTACAGAAAGTTCTGGAATCTGAGAGGAGCCACAAATTTCCTTCCACCCAGCGTTCCCTCAAGTCTCCCGATAAAAATGATACCTCACTTGTGTGGGTAGGCCTTGTGCCCGCGACAGGAAAAGCCCCAAACACAATGTGGACACATCACATTTTTCCACAGAAAATATAGGTGTTTTTTGCAAAGGGCCTACCTGTGGTTTTTGGCCTCTAGCTCAGCCGGCACCTAGGGAAACCTACCAAACCTGTGCATTTTTTTAAACTAAAGACCTAGGGGAATCCAAGATGGGGTGACTTGTGGGGCTCTCACCAGGTTCTTTTACCCAGAATCCTTTGCAAACCTCAAAATTTGGCTACAAAAAACACTTTTTCCTCACATTACGGTGACAGAGAGTTCTGGAATCTGAGAGGAGCCACACATTTCCTTCCACCCAGTGTTCCCCCAAGTGTCCCGGTAAAAATGGTACCTCACCTGTGTGGGTAGGCCTAGTGCCCGCGACAAGAAATGCCCCAAAACACAAAGTGGACACATCACATTTTCTCAAAGAAAACGGAGGTGTTATTTGCAAAGTGCCTATCTGTGGTTTTGGCTTCTTGCTCAGCCGTTACCTTCGGAAACCTACCAAACCAGTGCATTTTCGAAAATTAGAGACCTAGGGGAATTCAAGATGAAGTGACTTGTGGGGCTCTCACCAGGTTCTGTTACCGAGAATTCTTTGCAAACCTCAAAATTTGGCTAAAAAAACAATTTGTCCTCACATTTCGGTGACAGAAAGTTCTGGAATCTGAGAGGAGCCACAAATTTCCTTCCACCCAGCGTTCCCTCAATTCTCCCGATAAAAATGATACCTCACTTGTGTGGGTAGGCCTTGTGCCCGTGACAGGAAAAGCCCCAAACACAACGTGGACACATCACATTTTTCCACAGAAAATATAGGTGTTTTTTTAAAGGGCCTACCTGTGGTTTTTGGCCTCTAGCTCAGCCGGCACCTAGGGAAACCTACCAAACCTGTGCATTTTTTAAAACTAAAGACCTACGGGAATCCAAGATGGGGTGACTTGTGGGGCTCTCACCAGGTTCTTTTACCCAGAATCCTTTGCAAACCTCAAAATTTGGCTACAAAAAACACTTTTTCCTCACATTACGGTGACAGAGAGTTCTGGAATCTGAGAGGAGCCACAAATTTCCTTCCACCCAGCGTTCCCTCAAGTCTCCCGATAAAAATGATACCTCACTTGTGTGGGTAGGCCTTGTGCCCGTGACAGGAAAAGCCCCAAACACAATGTGGACACATCACATTTTTCCACAGAAAATATAGGTGTTTTTTGCAAAGGGCCTACCTGTGGTTTTTGGCCTCTAGCTCAGCCGGCACCTAGGGAAACCTACCAAACCTGTGCATTTTTTAAAACTAAAGACCTAGGGGAATCCAAGATGGGGTGACTTGTGGGGCTCTCACCAGGTTCTTTTACCCAGAATCCTTTGCAAACCTCAAAATTTCTCTACAAAAAACACTTTTTCCTCACATTACGGTGACAGAGAGTTCTGGAATCTGAGAGGAGCCACAAATTTCCTTCCACCCAGTGTTCCCCCAAGTGTCCCGGTAAAAATGGTACCTCACTTGTGTGGGTAGGCCTAGTGCCCGCGACAAGAAATGCCCCAAAACACAAAGTGGACACAACACATTTTCTCAAAGAAAACGGAGGTGTTATTTGCAAAGTGCTTACCTGTGGATTTTGGCTTCTTGCTCAGCCGTTACCTTCGGAAACCTACCAAACCAGTGCATTTTCGAAAATTAGAGACCTAGGGGAATTCAAGATGAAGTGACTTGTGGGGCTCTCACCAGGTTCTGTTACCGAGAATTCTTTGCAAACCTCAAAATTTGGCTAAAAAAACAATTTGTCCTCACATTTCGGTGACAGAAAGTTCTGGAATCTGAGCGGAGCCACAAATTTCCTACCACCCAGCGTTCCCTCAATTCTCCCGATAAAAATGATACCTCACTTGTGTGGGTAGGCCTTGTGCCCGCGACAGGAAAAGCCCCAAACACAACGTGGACACATCACATTTTTCCACAGAAAATATAGGTGTTTTTTGAAAGGGCCTACCTGTGGTTTTTGGCCTCTAGCTCAGCCGGCACCTAGGGAAACCTACCAAACCTGTGCATTTTTTAAAACTAAAGTCCTACGGGAATCCAAGATGGGGTGACTTGTGGGGCTCTCACCAGGTTCTTTTACCCAGAATCCTTTGCAAACCTCAAAATTTGGCTACAAAAAACACTTTTTCCTCACATTACGGTGACAGAGAGTTCTGGAATCTGAGAGGAGCCACAAATTTCCTTCCACCCAACGTTCCCCCAAGTGTCCCGATAAAAATGGTACCTCACTTGTATGGGTAGGCCTAGTGCCCGCAACAGGAAATGCCCCAAAACACAAAGTGGACACATTACACTTTCTCAAAGAAAACGGAGGTGTTATTTGCAAAGTGCCTACCTGTGGATTTTGGCCTCTTGCACAGCCAGCACCTAGGGAAACCTACCAAACCTGTGCATTTTTTTAAACTAGAGACCTAGGGGAATCCAAGATGGGGTGACTTGTGGGGCTCTCACCAGGTTCTGTTACCCAGAATCCTTTGCAAACCTAAAAATGTGGCTAAAAAAACACTTTTTCCTCACATTTCGGTGACAGAGAGTCCTGGAATCTGAGAAGAGCCACAAATTTCCTTCCACCCAGTGTTTCCCCAAGTGTCCCGATAAAAATGGTACCTCACTTGTGCGGGTAGGCCTAGTGCCCGCGACAGGAAATGCCCCAAAACACAAAGTGGACACATCACATTTTCTCAAAGAAAACAGAGGTGTTTTTTGCAAAGTGCCTACCTGTGGATTTTGGCCTCTTCCTCAGCCGGCACCTACGAAAACCTACCAAACCAGTGCATTTTTGAAAACTAGAGACCTAGGGGAATCCAAGATGAGATGACTTGTGGGGCTCTCACCAGGTTCTGTTACACAGAATCCTTTGCAAACCTCAAGATTTGGCCTAAAAAACACTTTTTCCTCACATTTCGGTGACAGAAAGTTCTGAAATCTGAGAGGAGCCACGAATTTCCTTCAAATCCAGCGTTCCCTCAAGACTCCCTATAAAAATTATATCTCACTTGTGTGGGTAGGACTTGTTCCCGCAACAGAAAAAGCCCCAAAACACAATGTGGACACATCACATTTTTCCACAGAAAACAAAGGTCTTTTTTGCAAAGTGCCTACCTGTGGATTTTGGCCTCTAGCTCAGCCGGCACCAAGGGAAACCTACCAAACCTGTGCATTTTTTAAAACTAGAGACCTAGGGAAATCCAAGATGGGGTGACTTGTGGGGCTCTCAACAGGTTATGTTACCCAGAATCCTTTGCAAACCTCATAATTTGGTTAAAAAAAAACATTTTCCTCACATTTCGGTGACAGAGAGTTCTGGAATCTGAGAGGAGCCACAAATTTCCTTCCACCCAGCGTTCTCCTAAGTGTCCCAATAAAAATGGTACCTCACTTGTGTGGGTAGGCCTAGTGCCCACAACAGGAAATGCCCCAAAACACAAAGTGGACACATCACATTTTCTCAAAGAAAACAGAAGTGTTTTTTGCAAAGTGCCTATCTGTGGATTTTGGCCTCTTGCTTAGCCGTCACCTTCGGAAACCTACCAAACTAGTTCATTTCGAAAACTAGAGACCTAGGGGAATTCAAGATGAGGTGACTTGTGGGGCCCTCACTAGGTTCTGTTACCCAGAATCTTTTGCAAACCTCAACATTTGGCTAAAAAAAACACTTTTTCCTCACATTTCGGTTACAGAAAGTTCTGGAATCTGAGAGGAGCCACAAATTTCCTTCCACCCAGCGTTCCCTCAAGTCTCCCGATAAAAATGATACCTCACTTGTGTGGGTAGGCCTTGTGCCCGCGACAGGAAAAGCCCCAAACACAATGTGGACACATCACATTTTTTCCACAGAAAATATAGGTGTTTTTTGCAAAGGGCCTACCTGTGGTTTTTGGCCTCTAGCTCAGCCGGCACCTAGGGAAACCTACCAAACCTGTGCATTTTTTTAAACTAAAGACCTAGGGGAATCCAAGATGGGGTGACTTGTGGGGCTCTCACCAGGTTCTTTTACCCAGAATCCTTTGCAAACCTCAAAATTTGGCTACAAAAAACACTTTTTCCTCACATTACGGTGACAGAGAGTTCTGGAATCTGAGAGGAGCCACACATTTCCTTCCACCCAGTGTTCCCCCAAGTGTCCCGGTAAAAATGGTACCTCACCTGTGTGGGTAGGCCTAGTGCCCGCGACAAGAAATGCCCCAAAACACAAAGTGGACACATCACATTTTCTCAAAGAAAACGGAGGTGTTATTTGCAAAGTGCCTATCTGTGGTTTTGGCTTCTTGCTCAGCCGTTACCTTCGGAAACCTACCAAACCAGTGCATTTTCGAAAATTAGAGACCTAGGGGAATTCAAGATGAAGTGACTTGTGGGGCTCTCACCAGGTTCTGTTACCGAGAATTCTTTGCAAACCTCAAAATTTGGCTAAAAAAACAATTTGTCCTCACATTTCGGTGACAGAAAGTTCTGGAATCTGAGAGGAGCCACAAATTTCCTTCCACCCAGCGTTCCCTCAATTCTCCCGATAAAAATGATACCTCACTTGTGTGGGTAGGCCTTGTGCCCGTGACAGGAAAAGCCCCAAACACAACGTGGACACATCACATTTTTCCACAGAAAATATAGGTGTTTTTTTAAAGGGCCTACCTGTGGTTTTTGGCCTCTAGCTCAGCCGGCACCTAGGGAAACCTACCAAACCTGTGCATTTTTTAAAACTAAAGACCTACGGGAATCCAAGATGGGGTGACTTGTGGGGCTCTCACCAGGTTCTTTTACCCAGAATCCTTTGCAAACCTCAAAATTTGGCTACAAAAAACACTTTTTCCTCACATTACGGTGACAGAGAGTTCTGGAATCTGAGAGGAGCCACAAATTTCCTTCCACCCAGCGTTCCCTCAAGTCTCCCGATAAAAATGATACCTCACTTGTGTGGGTAGGCCTTGTGCCCGTGACAGGAGAAGCCCCAAACACAATGTGGACACATCACATTTTTCCACAGAAAATATAGGTGTTTTTTGCAAAGGGCCTACCTGTGGTTTTTGGCCTCTAGCTCAGCCGGCACCTAGGGAAACCTACCAAACCTGTGCATTTTTTAAAACTAAAGACCTAGGGGAATCCAAGATGGGGTGACTTGTGGGGCTCTCACCAGGTTCTTTTACCCAGAATCCTTTGCAAACCTCAAAATTTCTCTGCAAAAAACACTTTTTCCTCACATTACGGTGACAGAGAGTTCTGGAATCTGAGAGGAGCCACAAATTTCCTTCCACCCAGTGTTCCCCCAAGTGTCCCGGTAAAAATGGTACCTCACTTGTGTGGGTAGGCCTAGTGCCCGCGACAAGAAATGCCCCAAAACACAAAGTGGACACAACACATTTTCTCAAAGAAAACGGAGGTGTTATTTGCAAAGTGCTTACCTGTGGATTTTGGCTTCTTGCTCAGCCGTTACCTTCGGAAACCTACCAAACCAGTGCATTTTCGAAAATTAGAGACCTAGGGGAATTCAAGATGAAGTGACTTGTGGTGCTCTCACCAGGTTCTGTTACCGAGAATTCTTTGCAAACCTCAAAATTTGGCTAAAAAAACAATTTGTCCTCACATTTCGGTGACAGAAAGTTCTGGAATCTGAGCGGAGCCACAAATTTCCTACCACCCAGCGTTCCCTCAATTCTCCCGATAAAAATGATACCTCACTTGTGTGGGTAGGCCTTGTGCCCGCGACAGGAAAAGCCCCAAACACAACGTGGACACATCACATTTTTCCACAGAAAATATAGGTGTTTTTTGAAAGGGCCTACCTGTGGTTTTTGGCCTCTAGCTCAGCCGGCACCTAGGGAAACCTACCAAACCTGTGCATTTTTTAAAACTAAAGTCCTACGGGAATCCAAGATGGGGTGACTTGTGGGGCTCTCACCAGGTTCTTTTACCCAGAATCCTTTGCAAACCTCAAAATTTGGCTACAAAAAACACTTTTTCCTCACATTACGGTGACAGAGAGTTCTGGAATCTGAGAGGAGCCACAAATTTCCTTCCACCCAACGTTCCCCCAAGTGTCCCGATAAAAATGGTACCTCGCTTGTATGGGTAGGCCTAGTGCCCGCAACAGGAAATGCCCCAAAACACAAAGTGGACACATCACACTTTCTCAAAGAAAACGGAGGTGTTATTTGCAAAGTGCCTACCTGTGGATTTTGGCCTCTTGCACAGCCAGCACCTAGGGAAACCTACCAAACCTGTGCATTTTTTTAAACTAGAGACCTAGGGGAATCCAAGATGGGGTGACTTGTGGGGCTCTCACCAGGTTCTGTTACCCAGAATCCTTTGCAAACCTAAAAATGTGGCTAAAAAAACACTTTTTCCTCACATTTCGGTGACAGAGAGTCCTGGAATCTGAGAAGAGCCACAAATTTCCTTCCACCCAGTGTTTCCCCAAGTGTCCCGATAAAAATGGTACCTCACTTGTGCGGGTAGGCCTAGTGCCCGCGACAGGAAATGCCCCAAAACACAAAGTGGACACATCACATTTTCTCAAAGAAAACAGAGGTGTTTTTTGCAAAGTGCCTACCTGTGGATTTTGGCCTCTTCCTCAGCCGGCACCTACGAAAACCTACCAAACCAGTGCATTTTTGAAAACTAGAGACCTAGGGGAATCCAAGATGAGGTGACTTGTGGGGCTCTCACCAGGTTCTGTTACACAGAATCCTTTGCAAACCTCAAGATTTGGCCTAAAAAACACTTTTTCCTCACATTTCGGTGACAGAAAGTTCTGAAATCTGAGAGGAGCCACGAATTTCCTTCAAATCCAGCGTTCCCTCAAGACTCCCTATAAAAATTATATCTCACTTGTGTGGGTAGGACTTGTTCCCGCAACAGAAAAAGCCCCAAAACACAATGTGGACACATCACATTTTTCCACAGAAAACAAAGGTCTTTTTTGCAAAGTGCCTACCTGTGGATTTTGGCCTCTAGCTCAGCCGGCACCAAGGGAAACCTACCAAACCTGTGCATTTTTTAAAACTAGAGACCTAGGGAAATCCAAGATGGGGTGACTTGTGGGGCTCTCAACAGGTTCTGTTACCCAGAATCCTTTGCAAACCTCATAATTTGGTTAAAAAAAAACCTTTTCCTCACATTTCGGTGACAGAGAGTTCTGGAATCTGAGAGGAGCCACAAATTTCCTTCCACCCAGCGTTCTCCCAAGTGTCCCAATAAAAATGGTACCTCACTTGTGTGGGTAGGCCTAGTGCCCACAACAGGAAATGCCCCAAAACACAAAGTGGACACATCACATTTTCTCAAAGAAAACAGAGGTGTTTTTTGCAAAGTGCCTATCTGTGGATTTTGGCCTCTTGCTTAGCCGTTACCGTCGGAAACCTACCAAACCAGTGCATTTTCGAAAATTAGAGACCTAGGGGAATTCAAGATGAGGTGACTTTTGGGGCTCTCACCAGGTTCTGTTACCGAGAATCCTTTGCAAACCTCAAAATTTGGCTAAAAAAACAATTTGTCCTCATATTTCGGTGACAGAGAGTTCTGGAATCTGAGAGGACCCACAAATTTCCTTCCACCCAGCGTTCCCCCAAGTGTCCCGTTAAAAATGGTACCTCACTTGTGTGGGTAGGCCTAGTGCCCACAACAGGAAATGCCCCAAAACACAAAGTGGACACATCACATTTTCTCAAAGAAAACAGAGGTGTTATTTGCAAAGGGCCTACCTGTGGATTTTGGCCTCTTGCTCAGCCGGCACCTAGCGAAACCTACCAAACCTGTGCATTTATGAAAGTAGAGACCTAGAGGAATCCAAGATGGGGTGACTTGTGGGGCTCTCACCAGGTTCTGTTACCCAGTATCCTTTGCAAACCTAAAAATTTGGCTAAAAAAATACTTTGTCCTCATATTTCGGTGACAGAGAGTTCTGGAATCAGAGAGGAGCCACAAATTTCCTTCCACCCAGCGTTCCCCCAAGTGTCCCGATAAAAATGGTACCTCACTTCTGTGGGTAGGCCTAGTGCCCGCGACAGGAAATGCCCCAAAACACAAAGTGGACACATCACATTTTCTCAAAGAAAACAGAGGTGTTATTTGCAAAGTGCCTACCTGTGGATTTTGGCCTCTTGCTCAGCCGGCACCTAGGGAAACCTACCAAACCTGTGCATTTATGAAAACTAGAGACCTAGAGGAATCCAAGATGGAGTGACTTGTGGGGCTCTCACCAGGTTCTGTTACCCAGTATCCTTTGCAAACCTAAAAATTTGGCTAAAAAACACTTTTTCCTCATATTTCGGTGACAGAGAGTTCTGGAATCTGAGAGAAGCCACAAATTTCCTTCCACCCAGCGTTCCCCCAGTGTCCCGATAAAAATGGTACCTCACTTGTGTGGGTAGGCCTATTGCCCACGACAGGAAATGCCCCAAAACACAAAGTGGACACATCACATTTTCTCAAAGAAAACAGAGGTGTTTTTTGCAAAGTGCCTATCTGTGGATTTTGGCCTTTTGCTTAGCCGTCACCTTCGGAAACCTACCAAACAAGTTCATTTCGAAAACTAGAGACCTAGGGGAATTCAAGGTGAGGTGACTTGTGGGGCCCTCCCATGGTTCTGTTCCCCAGAATCCTTTGCAAACCTCAACATTTGGCTAAAAAAAACACTTTTTCCTCACATTTCGGTTACAGAAAGTTCTGGAATCTGAGAGGGGCCATAAATTTCCTTCCACCCAGCGTTCCCATAAGTCTCCCGATAAAAATGATACCTCACTTGTGTGGGTAGGCCTTGTGCCCGCGACAGGAAAAGCCCCAAACACAACGTGCACACATCAAATTTTTCCACAGAAAATATAGGTGTTTTTTGCAAAGGGCCTACCTGTGGTTTTTGGCCTCTAGCTCAACCGGCACTGAGGCAAACCTACCAAACCTGTGCATTTTTTTAAACTAAAGACCTAGGGGAATCCAAGATTGGGTGACTTGTGGGGCCAGGTTCTTTTACCCAAAATCCTTTGCAAACCTCAAAATTTGGCTTCAAAAAACACTTTTTCCTCACATTACGATGAGAGAGAGTTCTGGAATCTGAGAGGAGCCACAAATTGCCTTCCACCCAGCGTTCCCCCAAGTGTCCCGATAAAAATGGTACCTCACTTGTGTGGGTAGGCCTAGTGCCCGCGACAGGAAATGCCCCAAAACACAAAGTGGACACATCACACTTTCTCAAAGAAAACGGAGGTGTTATTTGCAAAGTGCCTACCTGTGGATTTTGGCCTCTTGCTCAGCCAGCACCTAGGGAAACCTACCAAACCTGTGCTTTTTTAAAAACTAGAGACCAAGGGGAATCCAAGATGGGGTGACTTGTGGGGCTCTCACCAGGTTCTGTTACCCAGAATCCTTTGCAAACCTAAAAATGTGGCTAAAAAAACACTTTTTCCTCACATTTCGGTGACAGAGAGTTCTGGAATCTGAGAAGAGCCACAAATTTCCTTCCACCCAGCATTTCCCCAAGTGTCCCGATAAAAATGATACCTCACTTGTGTGGGTAGGCCTAGTGCCCATGACAGGAAATGCCCCAAAACACAAAGTGGACACATCACATTTTCTCAAAGAAAACGGAGGTGTTATTTGCAAAGTGCCTACCTGTGTATTTTGGCCTCTTGCTCAGCCGGCACCTATGAAAACCTACCAAACCAGTGCATTTTTGAAAACTAGAACCTAGGGGAATCCAAGATGAGGTGACTTGTGGGGCTCTCACCAGGTTCTTACACAGAATCCTTTGCAAATCTCAAAATGTGGCCTAAAAAACACTTTTTCCTCACATTTCGGTGACAGAAAGTTCTGGAATCTGAGAGGAGCCACGAATTTCCTTCAAATCCAGCGTTCCCTCAAGACTCTCGATAAAAATTATACCTCACTTGTGTGGGTAGGCCTTGTTCCCGCAACAGAAAAAGCCCCAAAACACATTGTGGACACATCACATTTTTCCACAGAAAACAAAGGTGTTTTTTGCAAAGTGCCTACCTGTGGATTTTGGCCTCTAGCTCAGCCGGCACCAAGGGAAACCTACCAAACCTGTGCATTTTTTAAAACTAGAGACCTAGGGAAATCCAAAATGGGGTGACTTGTGGGGCTCTCAACAGGTTATGTTACCCAGAATCCTTTGCAAACCTCAAAATTTGGCTAAAAAAACACTTTTTCCTCACATTTCGGTGACAGAGAGTTCAGGAATCTGAGAGGAGCCACAAATTTCCTTCAACCCAGCGTTCCCCCAAGTGTCCCGATAAAAATGGTCCCTCACTTGTGTGGGTAGGCCTGTTGCCCACGACAGGAAATGCCCCAAAACACAAAGTGGACACATCACATTTTCTCACAGAAAACAGAGGTGTTTTTTGCAAAGTGCCTATCTGTGGATTTTGGCCTCTTGCTTAGCCGTTACCTTCGGAAACCTACCAAACCAGTGCATTTTCGAAACTTAGAGACCTAGGGGAATTCAAGATGAGGTGACTTTTGGGGCTCTCACTAGGTTCTGTTAGCGAGAATCCTTTGCAAACCTCAAAATTTAGCTAAAAAAACAATTTGTCCTCATATTTCGGTGACAGAGAGTTCTGGAATCTGAGAGGACCCACAAATTTCCTTCCACCCAGCGTTCCCCCAAGTGTCCCGTTAAAAATGATACCTCACTTGTGTGTGTAGGCCTAGTGCCCGCGACAGGAAATGCCCCAAAACACAAAGTGGACACATCACATTTTCTCAAAGAAAACAGAGGTGTTATTTGCAAAGTGCCTACCTGTGGATTTTGGCCTCTTGCTTAGCCGTCACCTTCGGAAACCTACCAAACTAGTTCATTTCGAAAACTAGAGACCTAGGGGAATTCAAGATGAGGTGACTTGTGGGGCCCTCACTAGGTTCTGTTACCCAGAATCTTTTGCAAACCTCAACATTTGGCTAAAAAAAACACTTTTTCCTCACATTTCGGTTACAGAAAGTTCTGGAATCTGAGAGGAGCCACAAATTTCCTTCCACCCAGCGTTCCCTCAAGTCTCCCGATAAAAATGATACCTCACTTGTGTGGGTAGGCCTTGTGCCCGCGACAGGAAAAGCCCCAAACACAATGTGGACACATCACATTTTTCCACAGAAAATATAGGTGTTTTTTGCAAAGGGCCTACCTGTGGTTTTTGGCCTCTAGCTCAGCCGGCACCTAGGGAAACCTACCAAACCTGTGCATTTTTTTAAACTAAAGACCTAGGGGAATCCAAGATGGGGTTGACTTGTGGGGCTCTCACCAGGTTCTTTTACCCAGAATCCTTTGCAAACCTCAAAATTTGGCTACAAAAAACACTTTTTCCTCACATTACGGTGACAGAGAGTTCTGGAATCTGAGAGGAGCCACAAATTTCCTTCCACCCAGTGTTCCCCCAAGTTTCCCGGTAAAAATGGTACCTCACCTGTGTGGGTAGGCCTAGTGCCCGCGACAAGAAATGCCCCAAAACACAAAGTGGACACATCACATTTTCTCAAAGAAAACGGAGGTGTTATTTGCAAAGTGCCTACCTGTGGATTTTGGCTTCTTGCTCAGCCGTTACCTTCGGAAACCTACCAAACCAGTGCATTTTCGAAAATTAGAGACCTAGGGGAATTCAAGATGAAGTGACTTGTGGGGCTCTCACCAGGTTCTGTTACCGAGAATTCTTTGCAAACCTCAAAATTTGGCTAAAAAAACAATTTGTCCTCACATTTCGGTGACAGAAAGTTCTGGAATCTGAGAGGAGCCACAAATTTCCTTCCACCCAGCGTTCCCTCAATTCTCCCGATAAAAATGATACCTCACTTGTGTGGGTAGGCCTTGTGCCCGCGACAGGAAAAGCCCCAAACACAACGTGAACACATCACATTTTTCCACAGAAAATATAGGTGTTTTTTTAAAGGGCTTTCCTGTGGTTTTTGGCCTCTAGCTCAGCCGGCACCTAGGGAAACCTACCAAACCTGTGCATTTTTTAAAACTAAAGACCTACGGGAATCCAAGATGGGGTGACTTGTGGGGCTCTCACCAGGTTCTTTTACCCAGAATCCTTTGCAAACCTCAAATTTGGCTACAAAAAACACTTTTTCCTCACATTACGGTGACAGAGAGTTCTGGAATCTGAGAGGAGCCACAAATTTCCTTCCACCCAGCGTTCCCTCAAGTCTCCCGATAAAAATGATACCTCACTTGTGTGGGTAGGCCTTGTGCCCGTGACAGGAAAAGCCCCAAACACAATGTGGACACATTACATTTTTCCACTGAAAATATAGGTGTTTTTTGCAAAGGGCCTACCTGTGGTTTTTGGCCTCTAGCTCAGCCGGCACCTAGGGAAACCTACCAAACCTTTGCATTTTTTAAAACTAAAGACCTAGGGGAATCCAAGATGGGGTGACTTGTGGGGCTCTCACCAGGTTCTTTTACCCAGAATCCTTTGCAAACCTCAAAATTTGGCTACAAAAAACACTTTTTCCTCACATTACGGTGACAGAGAGTTCTGGAATCTGAGAGGAGCCACAAATTTCCTTCCACCCAGTGTTCCCCCAAGTGTCCCGGTAAAAATGGTACCTCACTTGTGTGGGTAGGCCTAGTGCCCGCGACAAGAAATGCCCCAAAACACAAAGTGGACACAACACATTTTCTCAAAGAAAACGGAGGTGTTATTTGCAAAGTGCTTACCTGTGGATTTTGGCTTCTTGCTCAGCCGTTACCTTCGGAAACCTACCAAACCAGTGCATTTTCGAAAATTAGAGACCTAGGGGAATTCAAGATGAAGTGACTTGTGGGGCTCTCACCAGGTTCTGTTACCGAGAATTCTTTGCAAACCTCAAAATTTGGCTAAAAAAACAATTTGTCCTCACATTTCGGTGACAGAAAGTTCTGGAATCTGAGCGGAGCCACAAATTTCCTACCACCCAGCGTTCCCTCAATTCTCCCGATAAAAATGATACCTCACTTGTGTGGGTAGGCCTTGTGACCGCGACAGGAAAAGCCCCAAACACAACGTGGACACATCACATTTTTCCACAGAAAATATAGGTGTTTTTTGAAAGGGCCTACCTGTGGTTTTTGGCCTCTAGCTCAGCCGGCACCTAGGGAAACCTACCAAACCTGTGCATTTTTTAAAACTAAAGTCCTACGGGAATCCAAGATGGGGTGACTTGTGGGGCTCTCACCAGGTTCTTTTACCCAGAATCCTTTGCAAACCTCAAAATTTGGCTACAAAAAACACTTTTTCCTCACATTACGGTGACAGAGAGTTCTTGAATCTGAGAGGAGCCACAAATTTCCTTCCACCCAACGTTCCCCCAAGTGTCCCGATAAAAATGGTACCTCACTTGTGTGGGTAGGCCTAGTGTCCGCAACAGGAAATGCCCCAAAACACAAAGTGGACACATCACACTTTCTCAAAGAAAACGGAGGTGTTATTTGCAAAGTGCCTACCTGTGGATTTTGGCCTCTTGCTCAGCCAGCACCTAGGGAAACCTACCAAACCTGTGCATTTTTTTAAACTAGAGACCTAGGGGAATCCAAGATGGGGTGACTTGTGGGGCTTTCACCAGGTTCTGTTACCCAGAATCCTTTGCAAACCTAAAAATGTGGCTAAAAAAACACTTTTTCCTCACATTTCGGTGACAGAGAGTCCTGGAATCTGAGAAGAGCCACAAATTTCCTTCCACCCAGTGTTTCCCCAAGTGTCCCGATAAAAATGGTACCTCACTTGTGCGGGTAGGCCTAGTGCCCGCGACAGGAAATGCCCCAAAACACAAAGTGGACACATCACATTTTCTCAAAGAAAACGGAGGTGTTTTTTGCAAAGTGCCTACCTGTGGATTTTTTGCCTCTTCCTCAGCCGGCACCTACGAAAACCTACCAAACCAGTGCATTTTTGAAAACTAGAGACCTAGGGGAATCCAAGATGAGGTGACTTGTGGGGCTCTCACCAGGTTCTGTTACACAGAATCCTTTGCAAACCTCAAGATTTGGCCTAAAAAACACTTTTTCCTCACATTTCGGTGACAGAAAGTTCTGAAATCTGAGAGGAGCCACGAATTTCCTTCAAATCCAGCGTTCCCTCAAGACTCCCAATAAAAATTATATCTCACTTGTGTGGGTAGGACTTGTTCCCGCAACAGAAAAAGCCCCAAAACACAATGTGGACACATCACATTTTTCCACAGAAAACAAAGGTCTTTTTTGCAAAGTGCCTACCTGTGGATTTTGGCCTCTAGCTCAGCCGGCACCAAGGGAAACCTACCAAACCTGTGCATTTTTTAAAACTAGAGACCTAGGGAAATCCAAGATGGGGTGACTTGTGGGGCTCTCAACAGGTTCTGTTACCCAGAATCCTTTGCAAACCTCAAAATGTGGCTAAAAAAACACTTTTTCCTCACATTTCGGTGACAGAGAGTTCTGGAATCTGAGAGGAGCCACAAATTTCCTTCCACCCAGCGTTCTCCCAAGTGTCCCAATAAAAATGGTACCTCACTTGTGTGGGTAGGCCTAGTGCCCACAACAGGAAATGCCCCAAAACACAAAGTGGACACATCACATTTTCTCAAAGAAAACAGAGGTGTTTTTTGCAAAGTGCCTATCTGTGGATTTTGGCCTCTTGCTTAGCCGTTACCGTCGGAAACCTACCAAACCAGTGCATTTTCGAAAATTAGAGACCTAGGGGAATTCAAGATGAGGTGACTTTTGGGGCTCTCACCAGGTTCTGTTACCGAGAATCCTTTGCAAACCTCAAAATTTGGCTAAAAAAACAATTTGTCCTCATATTTCAGTGACAGAGAGTTCTGGAATCTGAGAGGACCCACAAATTTCCTTCCACCCAGCGTTCCCCCAAGTGTCCCGTTAAAAATGGTACCTCACTTGTGTGGGTAGGCCTAGTGCCCACAACAGGAAATGCCCCAAAACACAAAGTGGACACATCACATTTTCTCAAAGAAAACAGAGGTGTTATTTGCAAAGGGCCTACCTGTGGATTTTGGCCTCTTGCTCAGCCGGCACCTAGCGAAACCTACCAAACCTGTGCATTTATGAAAGTAGAGACGTAGAGGAATCCAAGATGGGGTGACTTGTTGGGCTCTCACCAGGTTCTGTTACCCAGTATCCTTTGCAAACCTAAAAATTTGGCTAAAAAAATACTTTGTCCTCATATTTCGGTGACAGAGAGTTCTGGAATCAGAGAGGAGCCACAAATTTCCTTCCACCCAGCGTTCCCCCAAGTGTCCCGATAAAAATGGTACCTCACTTCTGTGGGTAGGCCTAGTGCCCGCGACAGGAAATGCCCCAAAACACAAACTGGACACATCACATTTTCTCAAAGAAAACAGAGGTGTTATTTGCAAAGTTCCTACCTGTGGATTTTGGCCTCTTGCTCAGCCGGCACCTAGGGAAACCTACCAAACCTGGGCATTTATGAAAACTAGAGACCTATAGGAATCCAAGATGGAGTGACTTGTGGGGCTCTCACCAGGTTCTGTTACCCAGTATCCTTTGCAAACCTATAAATTTGGCTAAAAAACACTTTTTCCTCATATTTCGGTGACAGAGAGTTCTGGAATCTGAGAGAAGCCACAAATTTCCTTCCACCCAGCGTTCCCCCAGTGTCCCGATAAAAATGGTACCTCACTTGTGTGGGTAGGCCTATTGCCCACAACAGGAAATGCCCCAAAACACAAAGTGGACACATCACATTTTCTCAAAGAAAACAGAGGTGTTTTTTGCAAAGTGCCTATCTGTGGATTTTGGCCTTTTGCTTAGCCGTCACCTTCGGAAACCTACCAAACAAGTTCATTTCGAAAACTAGAGACCTAGGGGAATTCAAGATGAGGTGACTTGTGGGGCCCTCACCAGGTTGTGTAACCCAGAATCCTTTGCAAACCTCAACATTTGGCTAAAAAAAACACTTTTTCCTCACATTTCGGTTACAGAAAGTTCTGGAATCTGAGAGGAGCCATAAATTTCCTTCCACCCAGCGTTCCCATAAGTCTCCCGATAAAAATGATACCTCACTTGTGTGGGTAGGCCTTGTGCCCGCGACAGGAAAAGCCCCAAACACAACATGCACACATCAAATTTTTCCACAGAAAATATAGGTTTTTTTTGCAAAGGGCCTACCTGTGGTTTTTGGCCTCTAGCTCAACCGGGACCGAGGCAAACCTACCAAACCTGTGCATTTTTTTAAACTAAAGACCTAGGGGAATCCAAGATTGGGTGACTTGTGGGGCCAGGTTCCTTTACCCAAAATCCTTTGCAAACCTCAAAATTTGGCTACAAAAAACACTTTTTCCTCAAATTACGGTGACAGAGAGTTCTGGAATCTGAGAGGAGTCACAAATTTCCTTCCACCCAGCGTTCCCCCAAGTGTAACGATAAAAATGGTACCTCACTTTTGTGGGTAGGCCTAGTGCCCGCGACAGGAAATGCCCCAAAACACAAAGTGAACACATCACACTTTCTCAAAGAAAACGGAGGTGTTATTTGCAAAGTGCCTACCTGTGGATTTTGGCCTCTTGCTCAGCCAGCACCTAGGGAAACCTACCAAACCTGTGCTTTTTTAAAAACTAGAGACCAAGGGGAATCCAAGATGGGGTGACTTGTGGGGCTCTCACCAGGTTCTGTTACCCAGAATCCTTTGCAAACCTAAAAATGTGGCTAAAAAAAACACTTTTTCCTCACATTTCGGTGACAGAGAGTTCTGGAATCTGTGAAGAGCCACAAATTTCCTTCCACCCAGCATTTCCCCAAGTGTCCCGATAAAAATGATACCTCACTTGTGTGGGTAGGCCTAGTGCCCATGACAGGAAATGCCCCAAAACACAAAGTGGACACATCACATTTTCTCAAAGAAAACAGAGGTGTTTTTTGCAAAGTGCCTACCTGTGGATTTTGGCCTCTTCCTCAGCCGGCACCTACGAAAACCTACCAAACCAGTGCATTTTTGAAAACTAGAGACCTAGGGGAATCCAAGATGAGGTGACTTGTGGGGCTCTCATCAGGTTCTGTTACACAGAATCCTTTGCAAATCTCAAAATGTGGCCTAAAAAACACTTTTTCCTCACATTTCGGTGACAGAAAGTTCTGGAATCTGAGAGGAGCTACGAATTTCCTTCAAATCCAGCGTTCCCTCAAGACTCTCGATAAAAATTATACCTCACTTGTGTGGGTAGGCCTTGTTCCCGCAACAGAAAAAGCCCCAAAACACATTGTGGACACATCACATTTTTCCACAGAAAACAAAGGTGTTTTTTGCAAAGTGCCTACCTGTGGATTTTGGCCGCTAGCTCAGCCGGCACCAAGGGAAACCTACCAAACCTGTGCATTTTTTAAAACTAGAGACCTAGGGAAATCCAAGATGGGGTGACTTGTGGGGCTCTCAACAGGTTATGTTACCCAGAATCCTTTGCAAACCTCAAAATTTGGCTAAAAAAACACTTTTTCCTCACATTTCGGTGACAGAGAGTTCTGGAATCTGAGAGGAGCCATAAATTTCCTTCAACCCAGCGTTCCCCCAAGTGTCCCGATAAAAATGGTCCCTCACTTGTGTGGGTAGGCCTGTTGCCCACGACAGGAAATGCCCCAAAACACAAAGTGGACACATCACATTTTCTCACAGAAAACAGAGGTGTTTTTTGCAAAGTGCCTATCTGTGGATTTTGGCCTCTTGCTTAGCCGTTACCTTCGGAAACCTACCAAACCAGTGCATTTTCGAAAATTAAAGACCTAGGGGAATTCAAGATGAGGTGACTTTTGGGGCTCTCACCAGGTTCTGTTAGCAAGAATCCTTTGCAAACCTCAAAATTTAGCTAAAAAAACAATTTGTCCTCATATTTCGGTGACAGAGAGTTCTGGAATCTGAGAGGACCCACAAATTTCCTTCCACCCAGCGTTCCCCCAAGTGTCCCGTTAAAAATGGTACCTCACTTGTGTGGGTAGGCCTAGTGCCCGCGACAGGAAATGCCCCAAAACACAAAGTGGACACATCACATTTTCTCAAAGAAAACAGAGGTGTTATTTGCAAAGTGCCTACCTGTGGATTTTGGGCTCTTGCTTAGCCGTCACCTTCGGAAACCTACCAAACTAGTTCATTTCGAAAACTAGAGACCTAGGGGAATTCAAGATGAGGTGACTTGTGGGGCCCTCACTAGGTTCTGTTACCCAGAATCTTTTGCAAACCTCAACATTTGGCTAAAAAAAACACTTTTTCCTCACATTTCGGTTACAGAAAGTTCTGGAATCTGAGAGGAGCCACAAATTTCCTTCCACCCAGCGTTCCCTCAAGTCTCCCGATAAAAATGATACCTCACTTGTGTGGGTAGGCCTTGTGCCCGCGACAGGAAAAGCCCCAAACACAATGTGGACACATCACATTTTTCCACAGACAATATAGGTGTTTTTTGCAAAGGGCCTAGCTGTGGTTTTTGGCCTCTAGCTCAGCCGGCACCTAGGGAAACCTACCAAACCTGTGCATTTTTTAAAACTAAAGACCTAGGGGAATCCAAGATCTGGTGACTTGTGGGGCTCTCACCAGGTTCTTTTACCCAGAATCCTTGGCAAACCTCAAAATTTGGCTACAAAAAACACTTTTTCCTCACATTACTGTGACAGAGAGTTCTGGAATCTGAGAGGAGCCACAAATTTCCTTCCACCCAGTGTTCCCCCAAGTGTCCCGGTAAAAATGGTACCTCACTTGTGTGGGTAGGCCTAGTGCCCGCGACAAGAAATGCCCCAAAACACAAAGTGGACACATCACATTTTCTCAAAGAAAACGGTGGTGTTATTTGCAAAGTGCCTACCTGTGGATTTTGGCTTCTTGCTCAGCCGTTACCTTCGGAAACCTACCAAACCAGTGCATTTTCGAAAATTAGAGACCTAGGGGAATTCAAGATGAAGTGACTTGTGGGGCTCTCACCAGGTTCTGTTACCGAGAATTCTTTGCAAACCTCAAAATTTGGCTAAAAAAACAATTTGTCCTCACATTTCGGTGACAGAAAGTTCTGGAATCTGAGAGGAGCCACAAATTTCCTACCACCCAGCGTTCCCTCAATTCTCCCGATAAAAATGATACCTCACTTGTGTGGGTAGGCCTTGTGCCCGCGACAGGAAAAGCCCCAAACACAACGTGGACACATCACATTTTTCCACAGAAATATAGGTGTTTTTTGAAAGGGCCTACCTGTGGTTTTTGGCCTCTAGCTCAGCCGGCACCTAGGGAAACCTACCAAACCTGTGCATTTTTTAAAACTAAAGTCCTACGGGAATCCAAGATGGGGTGACTTGTGGGGCTCTCACCAGGTTCTTCTACCCAGAATCCTTTGCAAACCTCAAAATTTGGCTACAAAAAACACTTTTTCCTCACATTACGGTGACAGAGTGTTCTGGAATCTGAGAGGAGCCACACATTTCCTTCCACCCAGCGTTCCCCCAAGTGTCCCGATAAAAATGGTACCTCACTTGTGTGGGTAGGCCTAGTGCCCGCAACAGGAAATGCCACAAAACACAAAGTGGACACATCACACTTTCTCAAAGAAAACGGAGGTGTTATTTGCAAAGTGCCTACCTGTGGATTTTGGCCTCTTGCTCAGCCAGCACCTAGGGAAACCTACCAAACCTGTGCATTTTTTAAAGCTAGAGACCTAGGGGAATCCAAGATGGGGTGACTTGTGGGGCCCTAACCAGGTTCTGTTACCCAGAATCCTTTGCAAATCTCAAACTGTGGCCTAAAAAACACTTTTTCCTCACATTTCGGTGACAGAAAGTTCTGGAATCTGAGAGGAGCCACAAATTTCCTTCAAATCCAGCGTTCCCTCAAGACTCCCGATAAAAATTACACCTCACTTGTGTGGGTAGGCCTTGTTCCCACAACAGAAAAAGCCCCAAAACGCAATATTGACACATCACATTTTTCCACAGAAAAAAAGGTTTTTTTTGCAAAGTGCCTATCTGTGGATTTTGGCCTCTAGTTCAGCCGGCACCAAGGGAAACCTACCAAACCTGTGCATTTTTTAAAACTAGAGACTTAGGGATGACTTGTGGGGCTCTCAACAGGTTATGTTACCCAGAATCCTTTGCAAACCTCAAAATTTGGCTAAAAAAACACTTTTTCCTCACATTTCGGTGACAGAGAGTTCTGGAATCTGAGAGGAGCCACAAATTTCCTTCCACCCAGCGTTCCCCCAAGTGTCCCAATAAAAATGGTACCTCACTTGTGTGGGTAGGCCTAGTGCCCACGACAGGAAATGCCCCAAAACACAAAGTGGACACATCACATTTTCTCAAAGAAAACGGAGGTGTTTTATGCAAAGTGCCTATCTGTGGATTTTGGCCTCTTGCTTAGCCGTTACCTTCAGAAACCTACCAAACCAGTGCATTTTCGAAAATTAGAGACCTAGGGGAATTCAAGATGAGCTGACTTTTGGGGCTCTCACCAGGTTCTGTTACCGAGAATCCTTTGCAAACCTCAAAATTTGGCTAAAAAAACAATTTGTCCTCATATTTCGGTGACAGAGAGTTCTGGAATCTGTGAGGACCCACAAATTTCCTTCCACCCTGCGTTCCCCCAAGTGTCCCGTTAAAAATGGTACCTCACTTGTATGGGTAGGCCTAGTGCCCGCGACAGGAAATGCCCCAAAACACAAAGTGGACACATCACATTTTCTCAAAGAAAACAGAGGTGTTATTTGCAAAGTGCCTACCTGTGGATTTTGGCCTCTTGCTCAGCCGGCACCTAGGGAAACCTACCAAACCTGTGCATTTATGAAAACTAGATACCTAGAGGAGTCCAAGATGGAGTGACTTGTGGGGCTCTCACCAGGTTCTGTTACCCGGTATCCTTTGCAAACCTAAAAATTTGGCTAAAAAAACACTTTTTCCTCACATTTCGGTGACAGAGAGTTCTGGAATCTGAGAGGAGCCACAAATTTCCTTCCACCCAGCGTTCCCCCAGTGTCCCGATAAAAATGGTACCTCACTTGTGTGGGTAGGCCTATTGCCCACGACAGGAAATGCCCCAAAACACAAAGTGGACACATCACATTTTCTCAAAGAAAACAGAGGTGTTTTTTGCAAAGTGCCTATCTGTGGATTTTGGCCTTTTGCTTAGCCGTCACCTTCGGAAACCTACCAAACAAGTTCATTTCGAAAACTAGAGACCTAGGGGAATTCAAGATGAGGTGACTTGTGGGGCCCTCACCAGGTTCTGTTACCCAGAATCCTTTGCAAACCTCAACATTTGGCTAAAAAAAACACTTTTTCCTCACATTTTGGTTACAGAAAGTTCTGGAATCTGAGAGGAGCCATAAATTTCCATCCAACCAGCGTTCCCATAAGTCTCCCGATAAAAATGATACCTCACTTGTGTGGGAAGGCTTTGTGCCCGCTACAGGAAAAGCCCCAAACACAACGTGGACACTTCACATTTTTCCACAGAAAATATAGGTATTTTTTGCAAAGGGCCTACCTGTGGTTTTTGGCCTCTAGCTCAACCGGCATCGAGGGAAACCTACCAAACCTGTGCATTTTTTTTAACTAAAGACCTAGGGGAATCCAAGATTGGGTGACTTGTGGGGCCAGGTTTTTTTACCCAGAATCCTTTGCAATCCTCAAAATTTGGCTACAAAAAACACTTTTTCCTCACATTACGGTGACAGAGAGTTCTGGAATCTGAGAGGAGCCACAAATTTCCTACCACCCAGCGTTCCCCCAAGTGTCCCGATAAAAATGGTACCTCACTTGTGTGGGTAGGCCTAGTGCCCGCGACAGGAAATGCCCCAAAACACAAAGTGGACACATCACACTTTCTCAAAGAAAACGGAGGTGTTATTTGCAAAGTGCCTACCTGTGGATTTTGGCTTCTTGCTCAGCCAGCACCTAGGGAAACCTACCAAACCTGTGCATTTTTTTAAACTAGAGACCTAGGGGAATCCAAGATGGGGTGACTTGTGGGGCTCTCACCAGGTTCTGTTACCCAGAATCCTTTGCAAACCTAAAAATGTGGCTAAAAAAACACTTTTTCCTCACATTTCGGTGACAGGGAGTTCTGGAATCTGAGAAGAGCCACAAATTTCCTTCCACCCAGCGTTTCCCCAAGTGTCCCGATAAAAATGGTACCTCACTTGTGTGGGTAGGCCTAGTGCCCGCGACAGGAAATGCCCCAAAACACAAAGTGGACACATCACATTTTCTCAAAGAAAACAGAGGTGTTTTTTGCAAAGTGCCTACCTGTGGATTTTGGCCTCTTTCTCAGCCGGCACCTACGAAAACCTACCAAACCAGTGCATTTTTTAAAACTAGAGACCTAGGGGAATCCAAGATGAGGTGACTTGTGGGGCTCTCACCAGGTTCTGTTACACAGAATCCTTTGCAAATCTCAAAATGTGGCCTAAAAAACACTTTTTCCTCACATTTCGGTGACCGAAAGTTCTGGAATCTGAGAGGAGCCACGAATTTCCTTCAAATCCAGCGTTCCCTCAAGACTCCCGATAAAAATGATACCTCACTTGTGTGGGTAGGCCTTGTTCCCGCAATAGAAAAAGCCCCAAAACACAATGTGGACACATCACATTTTTCCACAGAAAACAAAGGTGTTTTTTGCAAAGTGCCTACCTGTGGATTTTGGCCTCTAGCTCAGCCGGCACCAAGGGAAACCTACCAAACCAGTGCATTTTTGAAAACTAGAGACCTAGGGGAATCCAAGATGAGGTGACTTGTGGGGCTCTCACCAGGTTCTGTTACACATAATCCTTTGCAAATCTCAAAATGTGGCCTAAAAAACACTTTTTCCTCACATTTCGGTGACAGAAAGTTCTGGAATCTGAGAGGAGCCACAAATTTCCTTCAAATCCAGCGTTCCCTCAAGACTCCCGATAAAAATGATACCTCACTTGTGTGGGTAGGCCTTGTTCCCGCAACAGAAAAAGCCCCAAAACACAATGTGGACACATCACATTTTTCCACAGAAAACAAAGGTGTTTTTTGCAAAGTGCCTACCTGTGGTTTTTGGCCTCTAGCTCAGCCGGCACCTAGGGAAACCTACCAAACCTGTGCATTTTTTAAAACTAAAGACCTACGGGAATCCAAGATGGGGTGACTTGTGGGGCTCTCACCAGGTTCTTTTACCCAGAATCCTTTGCAAACCTCAAAATCTGGCTACAAAAAACACTTTTTCCTCACATTACGGTGACAGAGAGTTCTGGAATCTGAGAGGAGCCACAAATTTCCTTCCACCCAGCGTTCCCTCAAGTCTCCCGGTAAAAATGATACCTCACTTGTGTGGGTAGGCCTTGTGCCCGTGACAGGAAAAGCCCCAAACACAATGTGGACACATCACATTTTCTCAAAGAAAACGGAGGTGTTATTTGCAAAGTGCCTAACCTGTGGATTTTGGCTTCTTGCTCAGCCGTTACCTTCGGAAACCTACCAAACCAGTGCATTTTCGAAAATTAGCGACCTAGGGGAATTCAAGATGAGGTGACTTGTGGGGCTCTCACCAGGTTCTGTTACCGAGAATTCTTTGCAAACCTCAAAATTTGGCTTAAAAAAACAATTTGTCCTCACATTTCGGTGACAGAAAGTTCTGGAATCTGAGGGGAGCCACAAATTTCGTTCCACCCAGCGTTCCCTCAATTCTCCCGATAACAATGATACCTCACTTGTGTGGGTAGGCCTTGTGCCCGCGACAGCAAAAGCCCCAAACACAACGTGGACACATCACATTTTTCCACAGAAAATATAGGTGTTTTTTAAAGGCCCTACCTGTGGTTTTTGGCCTGTAGCTCAGCCGGCACCTAGGGAAACCTACCAAACCTGTGCATTTTTTTAAACTAAAGACCTACGGGAATCCAAGATGGGGTGACTTGTGGGGCTCTCACCAGGTTCTTTTACCCAGAATCCTTTGCAAACCTCAAAATTTGGCTACAAAAAACACTTTTTCCTCATATTTCGGTGACAGAGAGTTCTGGAATCTGAGAGGAGCCACAAATTTCCTTCCACCCAGCGTTCCCCCAAGTGTCCCGATAAAAATGGTACCTCACTTGTGTGGGTAGGCCTAGTGCCTGCGACAGGAGATGCCCCAAAACACAAAGTGGACACATCACATTTTCTTAAAGAAAACAGAGGTGTTATTTGCAAAGTACCTACCTGTGGATTTTGGCCTTTTGCTTAGCCATCACCTTCGGAAACCTACCAAACTAGTTCATTTCGAAAACTAGAGACCTAGGGGAATTCAAGATGAGGTGACTTGTGGGGCCCTCACTAGGTTCTGTTACCCAGAATCCTTTGCAAACCTCAACATTTGGCTAAAAAAAACACTTTTTCCTCACATTTCGGTTACAGAAAGTTCTGGAATCTGAGAGGAGCCACAAATTTCCTTCCACCCAGCGTTCCTTCAATTCTCCCGATAAAAATGATACCTCACTTGTGTGGGTAGGCCTTGTGCCCGCGACAGGAAAAGCCCCAAACACAACGTGGACACATCACATTTTTCCACAGAAAATATAGGTGTTTTTTTAAAAGGCCTACCTGTGGTTTTTGGCCTCTAGCTCAGCCGGCACCTAGGGAAACCTACCAAACCTGTGCTTTTTTTAAAACTAAAGACCTACGGGAATCCAAGATGGGGTGACTTGTGGGGCTCTCACCAGGTTCTTTTACCCAGAATCCTTTGCAAACCTCAAAATTTGGCTACAAAAAACACTTTTTCCTCACATTACGGTGACAGAGAGTTCTGGAATCTGAGAGGAGCCACAAATTTCCTTCCACCCAGCGTTCCCCCAAGTGTTCCGATAAAAATGGTACCTCACCTGTGTGGGTAGGCCTAGTGCCCGCAACAGGAAATGCCCCAAAACACAAAGTGGACACATCACATTTTTCCACAGAAAACAAAGGTGTTTTTTGCAAAGTGCCTACCTGTGGATTTTGGCCTCTAGCTCAGCCGGCACCAAGGGAAATCTACCAAACCTGTGCATTTTTTAAAACTAGAGACCTAGGGAAATCCAAGATGGGGTGACTTGTGGGGCTCTCAACAGGTTATGTTAACCAGAATCCTTTGCAAACCTCAAAATTTGGCTAAAAAAACACTTTTTCCTCACATTTCGGTGACAGAGAGTTCTGGAATCTGAGAGGAGCCACAAATTTCCTTCCACCCAGCGTTCCCCCAAGTGTCCCGATAAAAATGGTCCCTCACTTGTGTGGATAGGTCTAGTGCCCACGACAGGAAATGCCCCAAAACACAAAGTGGACACATCACATTTTCTCAAAGAAAACAGGTGTTTTTTGCAAAGTGCCTATCTGTGGATTTTGGCCTCTTGCTTAGCCGTTACCTTCGGAAACCTACCAAACCAGTGCATTTTCGAAAATTAGAGACCTAGGGGAATTCAAGATGAGGTGCCTTTTGGGGCTCTCACCAGTTTCTGTTAGTGAGAATCCTTTGCAAACCTCAAAATTTAGCTAAAAAAACAATTTGTCCTCATATTTCGGTGACAGAGAGTTCTGGAATCTGAGAGGACCCACAAATTTCCTTCCACCCAGCGTTCCCCCAAGTGTCCCGTTAAAAATGGTACCTCACTTGTGTGGGTAGGCCTAGTGCCTGCGACAGGAGATGCCCCAAAACACAAAGTGGACACATCACATTTTCTCAAAGAAAACAGAGGTGTTATTTGCAAAGTGCCTACCTGTGGATTTTGGCCTCTTGCTTAGCCATCACCTTCGGAAACCTACCAAACTAGTTCATTTCGAAAACTAGAGACCTAGGGGAATTCAAGATGAGTTGACTTGTGGGGCCCTCACTAGGTTCTGTTACCCAGAATCCTTTGCAAACCTCAACATTTGGCTAAAAAAAACACTTTTTCCTCACATTTCGGTTACAGAAAGTTCTGGAATCTGAGAGGAGACACAAATTTCCTTCCACCCAGCGTTCCCTCAAGTCTCCCGATAAAAATGATACCTCACTTGTGTGGGAAGGCCTTGTGCCCGCGACAGGAAAAGGCCCAAACACAACGTGGACACATCACATTTTTCCACAGAAAATATAGGTGTTTTTTGCAAAGGGCCTACCTGTGGTTTTTGGCCTCTAGCTCAGCCGGCACCTAGGGAAACCTACCAAAGCTGTGCATTTTTTAAGTCTAAAGACCTAGGGGAATCCAAGATGGGGTGACTTGTGGGGCTCTCACCAGGTTCTTTTACCCAGAATCCTTTGCAAACCTCAAAATTTGGCTACAAAAAACACTTTTTCCTCACATTACGGTGACAGAGAGTTCTGGAATCTGAGAGGAGCCACAAATTTCCTTCCACCCAGTGTTCCCCCAAGTGTCCCGGTAAAAATGGTACCTCACTTGTGTGGGTAGGCCTAGTGCCCGCGACAAGAAATGCCCCAAAACACAAAGTGGACACAACACATTTTCTCAAAGAAAACTGAGGTGTTATTTGCAAAGTGCCTACCTGTGGATTTTGGCTTCTTCCTCAGCCGTTACCTTCGGAAACCTACCAAACCAGTGCATTTTCGAAAATTAGAGACCTAGGGGAATTCAAGATGAAGTGACTTGTGGGGCTCACACCAGGTTCTGTTACCGAGAATTCTTTGCAAACCTCAAAATTTTGCTAAAAAAACAATTTGTCCTCACATTTCGGTGACAGAAAGTTCTGGAATCTGAGAGGAGCCACAAATTTCCTTCCACCCAGCGTTCCTTCAATTCTCCCGATAAAAATGATACCTCACTTGTGTGGGTAGGCCTTGTGCCCGCGACAGGAAAAGCCCCAAACACAACGTGGACACATCACATTTTTCCACAGAAAATATAGGTGTTTTTTTAAAAGGCCTACCTGTGGTTTTTGGCCTCTAGCTCAGCCGGCACCTAGGGAAACCTACCAAACCTGTGCATTCTTTAAAACTAAAGACCTACGGGAATCCAAGATGGGGTGACTTGTGGGGCTCTCACCAGGTTCTTTTACCCAGAATCCTTTGCAAACCTCAAAATTTGGCTACAAAAAACACTTTTTCCTCACATTTCGGTTACAGAAAGTTCTGGAATCTGAGAGGAGACACAAATTTCCTTCCACCCAGCGTTCCCTCAAGTCTCCCGATAAAAATGATACCTCACTTGTGTGGGAAGGCCTTGTGCCCGCGACAGGAAAAGCCCCAAACACAACGTGGACACATCACATTTTTCCACAGAAAATATAGGTGTTTTTTGCAAAGGGCCTACCTGTGGTTTTTGGCCTCTAGCTCAGCCGGCACCTAGGGAAACCTACCAAACCTGTGCATTTTTTAAATCTAAAGACCTAGGGGAATCCAAGATGGGGTGACTTGTGGGGCTCTCACCAGGTTCTTTTACCCAGAATCCTTTGCAAACCTCAAAATTTGGCTACAAAAAACACTTTTTCCTCACATTACGGTGACAGAGAGTTCTGGAATCTGAGAGGAGCCACAAATTTCCTTCCACCCAGTGTTCCCCCAAGTGTCCCGGTAAAAATGGTACCTCACTTGTGTGGGTAGGCCTAGTGCCCGCGACAAGAAATGCCCCAAAACACAAAGTGGACACAACACATTTTCTCAAAGAAAACTGAGGTGTTTTTTGCAAAGTGCCTACCTGTGGATTTTGGCCTCTTCCTCAGCCGGCACCTACGAAAACCTACCAAACCAGTGCATTTTTGAAAACTAGAGACCTAGGGGAATCCAAGATGAGATGACTTGTGGGGCTCTCACCAGGTTCTGTTACACAGAATCCTTTGCAAACCTCAAGATTTGGCCTAAAAAACACTTTTTCCTCACATTTCGGTGACAGAAAGTTCTGAAATCTGAGAGGAGCCACGAATTTCCTTCAAATCCAGCGTTCCCTCAAGACTCCCTATAAAAATTATATCTCACTTGTGTGGGTAGGACTTGTTCCCGCAACAGAAAAAGCCCCAAAACACAATGTGGACACATCACATTTTTCCACAGAAAACAAAGGTCTTTTTTGCAAAGTGCCTACCTGTGGATTTTGGCCTCTAGCTCAGCCGGCACCAAGGGAAACCTACCAAACCTGTGCATTTTTTAAAACTAGAGACCTAGGGAAATCCAAGATGGGGTGACTTGTGGGGCTCTCAACAGGTTATGTTACCCAGAATCCTTTGCAAACCTCATAATTTGGTTAAAAAAAAACATTTTCCTCACATTTCGGTGACAGAGAGTTCTGGAATCTGAGAGGAGCCACAAATTTCCTTCCACCCAGCGTTCTCCTAAGTGTCCCAATAAAAATGGTACCTCACTTGTGTGGGTAGGCCTAGTGCCCACAACAGGAAATGCCCCAAAACACAAAGTGGACACATCACATTTTCTCAAAGAAAACAGAAGTGTTTTTTGCAAAGTGCCTATCTGTGGATTTTGGCCTCTTGCTTAGCCGTCACCTTCGGAAACCTACCAAACTAGTTCATTTCGAAAACTAGAGACCTAGGGGAATTCAAGATGAGGTGACTTGTGGGGCCCTCACTAGGTTCTGTTACCCAGAATCTTTTGCAAACCTCAACATTTGGCTAAAAAAAACACTTTTTCCTCACATTTCGGTTACAGAAAGTTCTGGAATCTGAGAGGAGCCACAAATTTCCTTCCACCCAGCGTTCCCTCAAGTCTCCCGATAAAAATGATACCTCACTTGTGTGGGTAGGCCTTGTGCCCGCGACAGGAAAAGCCCCAAACACAATGTGGACACATCACATTTTTCCACAGAAAATATAGGTGTTTTTTGCAAAGGGCCTACCTGTGGTTTTTGGCCTCTAGCTCAGCCGGCACCTAGGGAAACCTACCAAACCTGTGCATTTTTTTAAACTAAAGACCTAGGGGAATCCAAGATGGGGTGACTTGTGGGGCTCTCACCAGGTTCTTTTACCCAGAATCCTTTGCAAACCTCAAAATTTGGCTACAAAAAACACTTTTTCCTCACATTACGGTGACAGAGAGTTCTGGAATCTGAGAGGAGCCACACATTTCCTTCCACCCAGTGTTCCCCCAAGTGTCCCGGTAAAAATGGTACCTCACCTGTGTGGGTAGGCCTAGTGCCCGCGACAAGAAATGCCCCAAAACACAAAGTGGACACATCACATTTTCTCAAAGAAAACGGAGGTGTTATTTGCAAAGTGCCTATCTGTGGTTTTGGCTTCTTGCTCAGCCGTTACCTTCGGAAACCTACCAAACCAGTGCATTTTCGAAAATTAGAGACCTAGGGGAATTCAAGATGAAGTGACTTGTGGGGCTCTCACCAGGTTCTGTTACCGAGAATTCTTTGCAAACCTCAAAATTTGGCTAAAAAAACAATTTGTCCTCACATTTCGGTGACAGAAAGTTCTGGAATCTGAGAGGAGCCACAAATTTCCTTCCACCCAGCGTTCCCTCAATTCTCCCGATAAAAATGATACCTCACTTGTGTGGGTAGGCCTTGTGCCCGTGACAGGAAAAGCCCCAAACACAACGTGGACACATCACATTTTTCCACAGAAAATATAGGTGTTTTTTTAAAGGGCCTACCTGTGGTTTTTGGCCTCTAGCTCAGCCGGCACCTAGGGAAACCTACCAAACCTGTGCATTTTTTAAAACTAAAGACCTACGGGAATCCAAGATGGGGTGACTTGTGGGGCTCTCACCAGGTTCTTTTACCCAGAATCCTTTGCAAACCTCAAAATTTGGCTACAAAAAACACTTTTTCCTCACATTACGGTGACAGAGAGTTCTGGAATCTGAGAGGAGCCACAAATTTCCTTCCACCCAGCGTTCCCTCAAGTCTCCCGATAAAAATGATACCTCACTTGTGTGGGTAGGCCTTGTGCCCGTGACAGGAGAAGCCCCAAACACAATGTGGACACATCACATTTTTCCACAGAAAATATAGGTGTTTTTTGCAAAGGGCCTACCTGTGGTTTTTGGCCTCTAGCTCAGCCGGCACCTAGGGAAACCTACCAAACCTGTGCATTTTTTAAAACTAAAGACCTAGGGGAATCCAAGATGGGGTGACTTGTGGGGCTCTCACCAGGTTCTTTTACCCAGAATCCTTTGCAAACCTCAAAATTTCTCTACAAAAAACACTTTTTCCTCACATTACGGTGACAGAGAGTTCTGGAATCTGAGAGGAGCCACAAATTTCCTTCCACCCAGTGTTCCCCCAAGTGTCCCGGTAAAAATGGTACCTCACTTGTGTGGGTAGGCCTAGTGCCCGCGACAAGAAATGCCCCAAAACACAAAGTGGACACAACACATTTTCTCAAAGAAAACGGAGGTGTTATTTGCAAAGTGCTTACCTGTGGATTTTGGCTTCTTGCTCAGCCGTTACCTTCGGAAACCTACCAAACCAGTGCATTTTCGAAAATTAGAGACCTAGGGGAATTCAAGATGAAGTGACTTGTGGTGCTCTCACCAGGTTCTGTTACCGAGAATTCTTTGCAAACCTCAAAATTTGGCTAAAAAAACAATTTGTCCTCACATTTCGGTGACAGAAAGTTCTGGAATCTGAGCGGAGCCACAAATTTCCTACCACCCAGCGTTCCCTCAATTCTCCCGATAAAAATGATACCTCACTTGTGTGGGTAGGCCTTGTGCCCGCGACAGGAAAAGCCCCAAACACAACGTGGACACATCACATTTTTCCACAGAAAATATAGGTGTTTTTTGAAAGGGCCTACCTGTGGTTTTTGGCCTCTAGCTCAGCCGGCACCTAGGGAAACCTACCAAACCTGTGCATTTTTTAAAACTAAAGTCCTACGGGAATCCAAGATGGGGTGACTTGTGGGGCTCTCACCAGGTTCTTTTACCCAGAATCCTTTGCAAACCTCAAAATTTGGCTACAAAAAACACTTTTTCCTCACATTACGGTGACAGAGAGTTCTGGAATCTGAGAGGAGCCACAAATTTCCTTCCACCCAACGTTCCCCCAAGTGTCCCGATAAAAATGGTACCTCGCTTGTATGGGTAGGCCTAGTGCCCGCAACAGGAAATGCCCCAAAACACAAAGTGGACACATCACACTTTCTCAAAGAAAACGGAGGTGTTATTTGCAAAGTGCCTACCTGTGGATTTTGGCCTCTTGCACAGCCAGCACCTAGGGAAACCTACCAAACCTGTGCATTTTTTTAAACTAGAGACCTAGGGGAATCCAAGATGGGGTGACTTGTGGGGCTCTCACCAGGTTCTGTTACCCAGAATCCTTTGCAAACCTAAAAATGTGGCTAAAAAAACACGTTTTCCTCACATTTCGGTGACAGAGAGTCCTGGAATCTGAGAAGAGCCACAAATTTCCTTCCACCCAGTGTTTCCCCAAGTGTTCCGATAAAAATGGTACCTCACTTGTGCGGGTAGGCCTAGTGCCCGCGACAGGAAATGCCCCAAAACACAAAGTGGACACATCACATTTTCTCAAAGAAAACAGAGGTGTTTTTTGCAAAGTGCCTACCTGTGGATTTTGGCCTCTTCCTCAGCCGGCACCTACGAAAACCTACCAAACCAGTGCATTTTTGAAAACTAGAGACCTAGGGGAATCCAAGATGAGGTGACTTGTGGGGCTCTCACCAGGTTCTGTTACACAGAATCCTTTGCAAACCTCAAGATTTGGCCTAAAAAACACTTTTTCCTCACATTTCGGTGACAGAAAGTTCTGAAATCTGAGAGGAGCCACGAATTTCCTTCAAATCCAGCGTTCCCTCAAGACTCCCTATAAAAATTATATCTCACTTGTGTGGGTAGGACTTGTTCCCGCAACAGAAAAAGCCCCAAAACACAATGTGGACACATCACATTTTTCCACAGAAAACAAAGGTCTTTTTTGCAAAGTGCCTACCTGTGGATTTTGGCCTCTAGCTCAGCCGGCACCAAGGGAAACCTACCAAACCTGTGCATTTTTTAAAACTAGAGACCTAGGGAAATCCAAGATGGGGTGACTTGTGGGGCTCTCAACAGGTTCTGTTACCCAGAATCCTTTGCAAACCTCATAATTTGGTTAAAAAAAAACCTTTTCCTCACATTTCGGTGACAGAGAGTTCTGGAATCTGAGAGGAGCCACAAATTTCCTTCCACCCAGCGTTCTCCCAAGTGTCCCAATAAAAATGGTACCTCACTTGTGTGGGTAGGCCTAGTGCCCACAACAGGAAATGCCCCAAAACACAAAGTGGACACATCACATTTTCTCAAAGAAAACAGAGGTGTTTTTTGCAAAGTGCCTATCTGTGGATTTTGGCCTCTTGCTTAGCCGTTACCGTCGGAAACCTACCAAACCAGTGCATTTTCGAAAATTAGAGACCTAGGGGAATTCAAGATGAGGTGACTTTTGGGGCTCTCACCAGGTTCTGTTACCGAGAATCCTTTGCAAACCTCAAAATTTGGCTAAAAAAACAATTTGTCCTCATATTTCGGTGACAGAGAGTTCTGGAATCTGAGAGGACCCACAAATTTCCTTCCACCCAGCGTTCCCCCAAGTGTCCCGTTAAAAATGGTACCTCACTTGTGTGGGTAGGCCTAGTGCCCACAACAGGAAATGCCCCAAAACACAAAGTGGACACATCACATTTTCTCAAAGAAAACAGAGGTGTTATTTGCAAAGGGCCTACCTGTGGATTTTGGCCTCTTGCTCAGCCGGCACCTAGCGAAACCTACCAAACCTGTGCATTTATGAAAGTAGAGACCTAGAGGAATCCAAGATGGGGTGACTTGTGGGGCTCTCACCAGGTTCTGTTACCCAGTATCCTTTGCAAACCTAAAAATTTGGCTAAAAAAATACTTTGTCCTCATATTTCGGTGACAGAGAGTTCTGGAATCAGAGAGGAGCCACAAATTTCCTTCCACCCAGCGTTCCCCCAAGTGTCCCGATAAAAATGGTACCTCACTTCTGTGGGTAGGCCTAGTGCCCGCGACAGGAAATGCCCCAAAACACAAAGTGGACACATCACATTTTCTCAAAGAAAACAGAGGTGTTATTTGCAAAGTGCCTACCTGTGGATTTTGGCCTCTTGCTCAGCCGGCACCTAGGGAAACCTACCAAACCTGTGCATTTATGAAAACTAGAGACCTAGAGGAATCCAAGATGGAGTGACTTGTGGGGCTCTCACCAGGTTCTGTTACCCAGTATCCTTTGCAAACCTAAAAATTTGGCTAAAAAACACTTTTTCCTCATATTTCGGTGACAGAGAGTTCTGGAATCTGAGAGAAGCCACAAATTTCCTTCCACCCAGCGTTCCCCCAGTGTCCCGATAAAAATGGTACCTCACTTGTGTGGGTAGGCCTATTGCCCACGACAGGAAATGCCCCAAAACACAAAGTGGACACATCACATTTTCTCAAAGAAAACAGAGGTGTTTTTTGCAAAGTGCCTATCTGTGGATTTTGGCCTTTTGCTTAGCCGTCACCTTCGGAAACCTACCAAACAAGTTCATTTCGAAAACTAGAGACCTAGGGGAATTCAAGGTGAGGTGACTTGTGGGGCCCTCCCATGGTTCTGTTCCCCAGAATCCTTTGCAAACCTCAACATTTGGCTAAAAAAAACACTTTTTCCTCACATTTCGGTTACAGAAAGTTCTGGAATCTGAGAGGGGCCATAAATTTCCTTCCACCCAGCGTTCCCATAAGTCTCCCGATAAAAATGATACCTCACTTGTGTGGGTAGGCCTTGTGCCCGCGACAGGAAAAGCCCCAAACACAACGTGCACACATCAAATTTTTCCACAGAAAATATAGGTGTTTTTTGCAAAGGGCCTACCTGTGGTTTTTGGCCTCTAGCTCAACCGGCACTGAGGCAAACCTACCAAACCTGTGCATTTTTTTAAACTAAAGACCTAGGGGAATCCAAGATTGGGTGACTTGTGGGGCCAGGTTCTTTTACCCAAAATCCTTTGCAAACCTCAAAATTTGGCTTCAAAAAACACTTTTTCCTCACATTACGATGAGAGAGAGTTCTGGAATCTGAGAGGAGCCACAAATTGCCTTCCACCCAGCGTTCCCCCAAGTGTCCCGATAAAAATGGTACCTCACTTGTGTGGGTAGGCCTAGTGCCCGCGACAGGAAATGCCCCAAAACACAAAGTGGACACATCACACTTTCTCAAAGAAAACGGAGGTGTTATTTGCAAAGTGCCTACCTGTGGATTTTGGCCTCTTGCTCAGCCAGCACCTAGGGAAACCTACCAAACCTGTGCTTTTTTAAAAACTAGAGACCAAGGGGAATCCAAGATGGGGTGACTTGTGGGGCTCTCACCAGGTTCTGTTACCCAGAATCCTTTGCAAACCTAAAAATGTGGCTAAAAAAACACTTTTTCCTCACATTTCGGTGACAGAGAGTTCTGGAATCTGAGAAGAGCCACAAATTTCCTTCCACCCAGCATTTCCCCAAGTGTCCCGATAAAAATGATACCTCACTTGTGTGGGTAGGCCTAGTGCCCATGACAGGAAATGCCCCAAAACACAAAGTGGACACATCACATTTTCTCAAAGAAAACGGAGGTGTTATTTGCAAAGTGCCTACCTGTGTATTTTGGCCTCTTGCTCAGCCGGCACCTATGAAAACCTACCAAACCAGTGCATTTTTGAAAACTAGAACCTAGGGGAATCCAAGATGAGGTGACTTGTGGGGCTCTCACCAGGTTCTTACACAGAATCCTTTGCAAATCTCAAAATGTGGCCTAAAAAACACTTTTTCCTCACATTTCGGTGACAGAAAGTTCTGGAATCTGAGAGGAGCCACGAATTTCCTTCAAATCCAGCGTTCCCTCAAGACTCTCGATAAAAATTATACCTCACTTGTGTGGGTAGGCCTTGTTCCCGCAACAGAAAAAGCCCCAAAACACATTGTGGACACATCACATTTTTCCACAGAAAACAAAGGTGTTTTTTGCAAAGTGCCTACCTGTGGATTTTGGCCTCTAGCTCAGCCGGCACCAAGGGAAACCTACCAAACCTGTGCATTTTTTAAAACTAGAGACCTAGGGAAATCCAAAATGGGGTGACTTGTGGGGCTCTCAACAGGTTATGTTACCCAGAATCCTTTGCAAACCTCAAAATTTGGCTAAAAAAACACTTTTTCCTCACATTTCGGTGACAGAGAGTTCAGGAATCTGAGAGGAGCCACAAATTTCCTTCAACCCAGCGTTCCCCCAAGTGTCCCGATAAAAATGGTCCCTCACTTGTGTGGGTAGGCCTGTTGCCCACGACAGGAAATGCCCCAAAACACAAAGTGGACACATCACATTTTCTCACAGAAAACAGAGGTGTTTTTTGCAAAGTGCCTATCTGTGGATTTTGGCCTCTTGCTTAGCCGTTACCTTCGGAAACCTACCAAACCAGTGCATTTTCGAAACTTAGAGACCTAGGGGAATTCAAGATGAGGTGACTTTTGGGGCTCTCACTAGGTTCTGTTAGCGAGAATCCTTTGCAAACCTCAAAATTTAGCTAAAAAAACAATTTGTCCTCATATTTCGGTGACAGAGAGTTCTGGAATCTGAGAGGACCCACAAATTTCCTTCCACCCAGCGTTCCCCCAAGTGTCCCGTTAAAAATGATACCTCACTTGTGTGTGTAGGCCTAGTGCCCGCGACAGGAAATGCCCCAAAACACAAAGTGGACACATCACATTTTCTCAAAGAAAACAGAGGTGTTATTTGCAAAGTGCCTACCTGTGGATTTTGGCCTCTTGCTTAGCCGTCACCTTCGGAAACCTACCAAACTAGTTCATTTCGAAAACTAGAGACCTAGGGGAATTCAAGATGAGGTGACTTGTGGGGCCCTCACTAGGTTCTGTTACCCAGAATCTTTTGCAAACCTCAACATTTGGCTAAAAAAAACACTTTTTCCTCACATTTCGGTTACAGAAAGTTCTGGAATCTGAGAGGAGCCACAAATTTCCTTCCACCCAGCGTTCCCTCAAGTCTCCCGATAAAAATGATACCTCACTTGTGTGGGTAGGCCTTGTGCCCGCGACAGGAAAAGCCCCAAACACAATGTGGACACATCACATTTTTCCACAGAAAATATAGGTGTTTTTTGCAAAGGGCCTACCTGTGGTTTTTGGCCTCTAGCTCAGCCGGCACCTAGGGAAACCTACCAAACCTGTGCATTTTTTTAAACTAAAGACCTAGGGGAATCCAAGATGGGGTTGACTTGTGGGGCTCTCACCAGGTTCTTTTACCCAGAATCCTTTGCAAACCTCAAAATTTGGCTACAAAAAACACTTTTTCCTCACATTACGGTGACAGAGAGTTCTGGAATCTGAGAGGAGCCACAAATTTCCTTCCACCCAGTGTTCCCCCAAGTTTCCCGGTAAAAATGGTACCTCACCTGTGTGGGTAGGCCTAGTGCCCGCGACAAGAAATGCCCCAAAACACAAAGTGGACACATCACATTTTCTCAAAGAAAACGGAGGTGTTATTTGCAAAGTGCCTACCTGTGGATTTTGGCTTCTTGCTCAGCCGTTACCTTCGGAAACCTACCAAACCAGTGCATTTTCGAAAATTAGAGACCTAGGGGAATTCAAGATGAAGTGACTTGTGGGGCTCTCACCAGGTTCTGTTACCGAGAATTCTTTGCAAACCTCAAAATTTGGCTAAAAAAACAATTTGTCCTCACATTTCGGTGACAGAAAGTTCTGGAATCTGAGAGGAGCCACAAATTTCCTTCCACCCAGCGTTCCCTCAATTCTCCCGATAAAAATGATACCTCACTTGTGTGGGTAGGCCTTGTGCCCGCGACAGGAAAAGCCCCAAACACAACGTGAACACATCACATTTTTCCACAGAAAATATAGGTGTTTTTTTAAAGGGCTTTCCTGTGGTTTTTGGCCTCTAGCTCAGCCGGCACCTAGGGAAACCTACCAAACCTGTGCATTTTTTAAAACTAAAGACCTACGGGAATCCAAGATGGGGTGACTTGTGGGGCTCTCACCAGGTTCTTTTACCCAGAATCCTTTGCAAACCTCAAATTTGGCTACAAAAAACACTTTTTCCTCACATTACGGTGACAGAGAGTTCTGGAATCTGAGAGGAGCCACAAATTTCCTTCCACCCAGCGTTCCCTCAAGTCTCCCGATAAAAATGATACCTCACTTGTGTGGGTAGGCCTTGTGCCCGTGACAGGAAAAGCCCCAAACACAATGTGGACACATTACATTTTTCCACAGAAAATATAGGTGTTTTTTGCAAAGGGCCTACCTGTGGTTTTTGGCCTCTAGCTCAGCCGGCACCTAGGGAAACCTACCAAACCTTTGCATTTTTTAAAACTAAAGACCTAGGGGAATCCAAGATGGGGTGACTTGTGGGGCTCTCACCAGGTTCTTTTACCCAGAATCCTTTGCAAACCTCAAAATTTGGCTACAAAAAACACTTTTTCCTCACATTACGGTGACAGAGAGTTCTGGAATCTGAGAGGAGCCACAAATTTCCTTCCACCCAGTGTTCCCCCAAGTGTCCCGGTAAAAATGGTACCTCACTTGTGTGGGTAGGCCTAGTGCCCGCGACAAGAAATGCCCCAAAACACAAAGTGGACACAACACATTTTCTCAAAGAAAACGGAGGTGTTATTTGCAAAGTGCTTACCTGTGGATTTTGGCTTCTTGCTCAGCCGTTACCTTCGGAAACCTACCAAACCAGTGCATTTTCGAAAATTAGAGACCTAGGGGAATTCAAGATGAAGTGACTTGTGGGGCTCTCACCAGGTTCTGTTACCGAGAATTCTTTGCAAACCTCAAAATTTGGCTAAAAAAACAATTTGTCCTCACATTTCGGTGACAGAAAGTTCTGGAATCTGAGCGGAGCCACAAATTTCCTACCACCCAGCGTTCCCTCAATTCTCCCGATAAAAATGATACCTCACTTGTGTGGGTAGGCCTTGTGACCGCGACAGGAAAAGCCCCAAACACAACGTGGACACATCACATTTTTCCACAGAAAATATAGGTGTTTTTTGAAAGGGCCTACCTGTGGTTTTTGGCCTCTAGCTCAGCCGGCACCTAGGGAAACCTACCAAACCTGTGCATTTTTTAAAACTAAAGTCCTACGGGAATCCAAGATGGGGTGACTTGTGGGGCTCTCACCAGGTTCTTTTACCCAGAATCCTTTGCAAACCTCAAAATTTGGCTACAAAAAACACTTTTTCCTCACATTACGGTGACAGAGAGTTCTGGAATCTGAGAGGAGCCACAAATTTCCTTCCACCCAACGTTCCCCCAAGTGTCCCGATAAAAATGGTACCTCACTTGTGTGGGTAGGCCTAGTGTCCGCAACAGGAAATGCCCCAAAACACAAAGTGGACACATCACACTTTCTCAAAGAAAACGGAGGTGTTATTTGCAAAGTGCCTACCTGTGGATTTTGGCCTCTTGCTCAGCCAGCACCTAGGGAAACCTACCAAACCTGTGCATTTTTTTAAACTAGAGACCTAGGGGAATCCAAGATGGGGTGACTTGTGGGGCTTTCACCAGGTTCTGTTACCCAGAATCCTTTGCAAACCTAAAAATGTGGCTAAAAAAACACTTTTTCCTCACATTTCGGTGACAGAGAGTCCTGGAATCTGAGAAGAGCCACAAATTTCCTTCCACCCAGTGTTTCCCCAAGTGTCCCGATAAAAATGGTACCTCACTTGTGCGGGTAGGCCTAGTGCCCGCGACAGGAAATGCCCCAAAACACAAAGTGGACACATCACATTTTCTCAAAGAAAACAGAGGTGTTTTTTGCAAAGTGCCTACCTGTGGATTTTTTGCCTCTTCCTCAGCCGGCACCTACGAAAACCTACCAAACCAGTGCATTTTTGAAAACTAGAGACCTAGGGGAATCCAAGATGAGGTGACTTGTGGGGCTCTCACCAGGTTCTGTTACACAGAATCCTTTGCAAACCTCAAGATTTGGCCTAAAAAACACTTTTTCCTCACATTTCGGTGACAGAAAGTTCTGAAATCTGAGAGGAGCCACGAATTTCCTTCAAATCCAGCGTTCCCTCAAGACTCCCAATAAAAATTATATCTCACTTGTGTGGGTAGGACTTGTTCCCGCAACAGAAAAAGCCCCAAAACACAATGTGGACACATCACATTTTTCCACAGAAAACAAAGGTCTTTTTTGCAAAGTGCCTACCTGTGGATTTTGGCCTCTAGCTCAGCCGGCACCAAGGGAAACCTACCAAACCTGTGCATTTTTTAAAACTAGAGACCTAGGGAAATCCAAGATGGGGTGACTTGTGGGGCTCTCAACAGGTTCTGTTACCCAGAATCCTTTGCAAACCTCAAAATGTGGCTAAAAAAACACTTTTTCCTCACATTTCGGTGACAGAGAGTTCTGGAATCTGAGAGGAGCCACAAATTTCCTTCCACCCAGCGTTCTCCCAAGTGTCCCAATAAAAATGGTACCTCACTTGTGTGGGTAGGCCTAGTGCCCACAACAGGAAATGCCCCAAAACACAAAGTGGACACATCACATTTTCTCAAAGAAAACAGAGGTGTTTTTTGCAAAGTGCCTATCTGTGGATTTTGGCCTCTTGCTTAGCCGTTACCGTCGGAAACCTACCAAACCAGTGCATTTTCGAAAATTAGAGACCTAGGGGAATTCAAGATGAGGTGACTTTTGGGGCTCTCACCAGGTTCTGTTACCGAGAATCCTTTGCAAACCTCAAAATTTGGCTAAAAAAACAATTTGTCCTCATATTTCAGTGACAGAGAGTTCTGGAATCTGAGAGGACCCACAAATTTCCTTCCACCCAGCGTTCCCCCAAGTGTCCCGTTAAAAATGGTACCTCACTTGTGTGGGTAGGCCTAGTGCCCACAACAGGAAATGCCCCAAAACACAAAGTGGACACATCACATTTTCTCAAAGAAAACAGAGGTGTTATTTGCAAAGGGCCTACCTGTGGATTTTGGCCTCTTGCTCAGCCGGCACCTAGCGAAACCTACCAAACCTGTGCATTTATGAAAGTAGAGACGTAGAGGAATCCAAGATGGGGTGACTTGTTGGGCTCTCACCAGGTTCTGTTACCCAGTATCCTTTGCAAACCTAAAAATTTGGCTAAAAAAATACTTTGTCCTCATATTTCGGTGACAGAGAGTTCTGGAATCAGAGAGGAGCCACAAATTTCCTTCCACCCAGCGTTCCCCCAAGTGTCCCGATAAAAATGGTACCTCACTTCTGTGGGTAGGCCTAGTGCCCGCGACAGGAAATGCCCCAAAACACAAACTGGACACATCACATTTTCTCAAAGAAAACAGAGGTGTTATTTGCAAAGTTCCTACCTGTGGATTTTGGCCTCTTGCTCAGCCGGCACCTAGGGAAACCTACCAAACCTGGGCATTTATGAAAACTAGAGACCTATAGGAATCCAAGATGGAGTGACTTGTGGGGCTCTCACCAGGTTCTGTTACCCAGTATCCTTTGCAAACCTATAAATTTGGCTAAAAAACACTTTTTCCTCATATTTCGGTGACAGAGAGTTCTGGAATCTGAGAGAAGCCACAAATTTCCTTCCACCCAGCGTTCCCCCAGTGTCCCGATAAAAATGGTACCTCACTTGTGTGGGTAGGCCTATTGCCCACGACAGGAAATGCCCCAAAACACAAAGTGGACACATCACATTTTCTCAAAGAAAACAGAGGTGTTTTTTGCAAAGTGCCTATCTGTGGATTTTGGCCTTTTGCTTAGCCGTCACCTTCGGAAACCTACCAAACAAGTTCATTTCGAAAACTAGAGACCTAGGGGAATTCAAGATGAGGTGACTTGTGGGGCCCTCACCAGGTTGTGTAACCCAGAATCCTTTGCAAACCTCAACATTTGGCTAAAAAAAACACTTTTTCCTCACATTTCGGTTACAGAAAGTTCTGGAATCTGAGAGGAGCCATAAATTTCCTTCCACCCAGCGTTCCCATAAGTCTCCCGATAAAAATGATACCTCACTTGTGTGGGTAGGCCTTGTGCCCGCGACAGGAAAGCCCCAAACACAACATGCACACATCAAATTTTTCCACAGAAAATATAGGTTTTTTTTGCAAAGGGCCTACCTGTGGTTTTTGGCCTCTAGCTCAACCGGGACCGAGGCAAACCTACCAAACCTGTGCATTTTTTTAAACTAAAGACCTAGGGGAATCCAAGATTGGGTGACTTGTGGGGCCAGGTTCCTTTACCCAAAATCCTTTGCAAACCTCAAAATTTGGCTACAAAAAACACTTTTTCCTCAAATTACGGTGACAGAGAGTTCTGGAATCTGAGAGGAGTCACAAATTTCCTTCCACCCAGCGTTCCCCCAAGTGTAACGATAAAAATGGTACCTCACTTTTGTGGGTAGGCCTAGTGCCCGCGACAGGAAATGCCCCAAAACACAAAGTGAACACATCACACTTTCTCAAAGAAAACGGAGGTGTTATTTGCAAAGTGCCTACCTGTGGATTTTGGCCTCTTGCTCAGCCAGCACCTAGGGAAACCTACCAAACCTGTGCTTTTTTAAAAACTAGAGACCAAGGGGAATCCAAGATGGGGTGACTTGTGGGGCTCTCACCAGGTTCTGTTACCCAGAATCCTTTGCAAACCTAAAAATGTGGCTAAAAAAAACACTTTTTCCTCACATTTCGGTGACAGAGAGTTCTGGAATCTGTGAAGAGCCACAAATTTCCTTCCACCCAGCATTTCCCCAAGTGTCCCGATAAAAATGATACCTCACTTGTGTGGGTAGGCCTAGTGCCCATGACAGGAAATGCCCCAAAACACAAAGTGGACACATCACATTTTCTCAAAGAAAACAGAGGTGTTTTTTGCAAAGTGCCTACCTGTGGATTTTGGCCTCTTCCTCAGCCGGCACCTACGAAAACCTACCAAACCAGTGCATTTTTGAAAACTAGAGACCTAGGGGAATCCAAGATGAGGTGACTTGTGGGGCTCTCATCAGGTTCTGTTACACAGAATCCTTTGCAAATCTCAAAATGTGGCCTAAAAAACACTTTTTCCTCACATTTCGGTGACAGAAAGTTCTGGAATCTGAGAGGAGCTACGAATTTCCTTCAAATCCAGCGTTCCCTCAAGACTCTCGATAAAAATTATACCTCACTTGTGTGGGTAGGCCTTGTTCCCGCAACAGAAAAAGCCCCAAAACACATTGTGGACACATCACATTTTTCCACAGAAAACAAAGGTGTTTTTTGCAAAGTGCCTACCTGTGGATTTTGGCCGCTAGCTCAGCCGGCACCAAGGGAAACCTACCAAACCTGTGCATTTTTTAAAACTAGAGACCTAGGGAAATCCAAGATGGGGTGACTTGTGGGGCTCTCAACAGGTTATGTTACCCAGAATCCTTTGCAAACCTCAAAATTTGGCTAAAAAAACACTTTTTCCTCACATTTCGGTGACAGAGAGTTCTGGAATCTGAGAGGAGCCATAAATTTCCTTCAACCCAGCGTTCCCCCAAGTGTCCCGATAAAAATGGTCCCTCACTTGTGTGGGTAGGCCTGTTGCCCACGACAGGAAATGCCCCAAAACACAAAGTGGACACATCACATTTTCTCACAGAAAACAGAGGTGTTTTTTGCAAAGTGCCTATCTGTGGATTTTGGCCTCTTGCTTAGCCGTTACCTTCGGAAACCTACCAAACCAGTGCATTTTCGAAAATTAAAGACCTAGGGGAATTCAAGATGAGGTGACTTTTGGGGCTCTCACCAGGTTCTGTTAGCAAGAATCCTTTGCAAACCTCAAAATTTAGCTAAAAAAACAATTTGTCCTCATATTTCGGTGACAGAGAGTTCTGGAATCTGAGAGGACCCACAAATTTCCTTCCACCCAGCGTTCCCCCAAGTGTCCCGTTAAAAATGGTACCTCACTTGTGTGGGTAGGCCTAGTGCCCGCGACAGGAAATGCCCCAAAACACAAAGTGGACACATCACATTTTCTCAAAGAAAACAGAGGTGTTATTTGCAAAGTGCCTACCTGTGGATTTTGGGCTCTTGCTTAGCCGTCACCTTCGGAAACCTACCAAACTAGTTCATTTCGAAAACTAGAGACCTAGGGGAATTCAAGATGAGGTGACTTGTGGGGCCCTCACTAGGTTCTGTTACCCAGAATCTTTTGCAAACCTCAACATTTGGCTAAAAAAAACACTTTTTCCTCACATTTCGGTTACAGAAAGTTCTGGAATCTGAGAGGAGCCACAAATTTCCTTCCACCCAGCGTTCCCTCAAGTCTCCCGATAAAAATGATACCTCACTTGTGTGGGTAGGCCTTGTGCCCGCGACAGGAAAAGCCCCAAACACAATGTGGACACATCACATTTTTCCACAGACAATATAGGTGTTTTTTGCAAAGGGCCTAGCTGTGGTTTTTGGCCTCTAGCTCAGCCGGCACCTAGGGAAACCTACCAAACCTGTGCATTTTTTAAAACTAAAGACCTAGGGGAATCCAAGATCTGGTGACTTGTGGGGCTCTCACCAGGTTCTTTTACCCAGAATCCTTGGCAAACCTCAAAATTTGGCTACAAAAAACACTTTTTCCTCACATTACTGTGACAGAGAGTTCTGGAATCTGAGAGGAGCCACAAATTTCCTTCCACCCAGTGTTCCCCCAAGTGTCCCGGTAAAAATGGTACCTCACTTGTGTGGGTAGGCCTAGTGCCCGCGACAAGAAATGCCCCAAAACACAAAGTGGACACATCACATTTTCTCAAAGAAAACGGTGGTGTTATTTGCAAAGTGCCTACCTGTGGATTTTGGCTTCTTGCTCAGCCGTTACCTTCGGAAACCTACCAAACCAGTGCATTTTCGAAAATTAGAGACCTAGGGGAATTCAAGATGAAGTGACTTGTGGGGCTCTCACCAGGTTCTGTTACCGAGAATTCTTTGCAAACCTCAAAATTTGGCTAAAAAAACAATTTGTCCTCACATTTCGGTGACAGAAAGTTCTGGAATCTGAGAGGAGCCACAAATTTCCTACCACCCAGCGTTCCCTCAATTCTCCCGATAAAAATGATACCTCACTTGTGTGGGTAGGCCTTGTGCCCGCGACAGGAAAAGCCCCAAACACAACGTGGACACATCACATTTTTCCACAGAAAATATAGGTGTTTTTTGAAAGGGCCTACCTGTGGTTTTTGGCCTCTAGCTCAGCCGGCACCTAGGGAAACCTACCAAACCTGTGCATTTTTTAAAACTAAAGTCCTACGGGAATCCAAGATGGGGTGACTTGTGGGGCTCTCACCAGGTTCTTCTACCCAGAATCCTTTGCAAACCTCAAAATTTGGCTACAAAAAACACTTTTTCCTCACATTACGGTGACAGAGTGTTCTGGAATCTGAGAGGAGCCACACATTTCCTTCCACCCAGCGTTCCCCCAAGTGTCCCGATAAAAATGGTACCTCACTTGTGTGGGTAGGCCTAGTGCCCGCAACAGGAAATGCCACAAAACACAAAGTGGACACATCACACTTTCTCAAAGAAAACGGAGGTGTTATTTGCAAAGTGCCTACCTGTGGATTTTGGCCTCTTGCTCAGCCAGCACCTAGGGAAACCTACCAAACCTGTGCATTTTTTAAAGCTAGAGACCTAGGGGAATCCAAGATGGGGTGACTTGTGGGGCCCTAACCAGGTTCTGTTACCCAGAATCCTTTGCAAATCTCAAACTGTGGCCTAAAAAACACTTTTTCCTCACATTTCGGTGACAGAAAGTTCTGGAATCTGAGAGGAGCCACAAATTTCCTTCAAATCCAGCGTTCCCTCAAGACTCCCGATAAAAATTACACCTCACTTGTGTGGGTAGGCCTTGTTCCCACAACAGAAAAAGCCCCAAAACGCAATATTGACACATCACATTTTTCCACAGAAAAAAAGGTTTTTTTTGCAAAGTGCCTATCTGTGGATTTTGGCCTCTAGTTCAGCCGGCACCAAGGGAAACCTACCAAACCTGTGCATTTTTTAAAACTAGAGACTTAGGGATGACTTGTGGGGCTCTCAACAGGTTATGTTACCCAGAATCCTTTGCAAACCTCAAAATTTGGCTAAAAAAACACTTTTTCCTCACATTTCGGTGACAGAGAGTTCTGGAATCTGAGAGGAGCCACAAATTTCCTTCCACCCAGCGTTCCCCCAAGTGTCCCAATAAAAATGGTACCTCACTTGTGTGGGTAGGCCTAGTGCCCACGACAGGAAATGCCCCAAAACACAAAGTGGACACATCACATTTTCTCAAAGAAAACGGAGGTGTTTTATGCAAAGTGCCTATCTGTGGATTTTGGCCTCTTGCTTAGCCGTTACCTTCAGAAACCTACCAAACCAGTGCATTTTCGAAAATTAGAGACCTAGGGGAATTCAAGATGAGCTGACTTTTGGGGCTCTCACCAGGTTCTGTTACCGAGAATCCTTTGCAAACCTCAAAATTTGGCTAAAAAAACAATTTGTCCTCATATTTCGGTGACAGAGAGTTCTGGAATCTGTGAGGACCCACAAATTTCCTTCCACCCTGCGTTCCCCCAAGTGTCCCGTTAAAAATGGTACCTCACTTGTATGGGTAGGCCTAGTGCCCGCGACAGGAAATGCCCCAAAACACAAAGTGGACACATCACATTTTCTCAAAGAAAACAGAGGTGTTATTTGCAAAGTGCCTACCTGTGGATTTTGGCCTCTTGCTCAGCCGGCACCTAGGGAAACCTACCAAACCTGTGCATTTATGAAAACTAGATACCTAGAGGAGTCCAAGATGGAGTGACTTGTGGGGCTCTCACCAGGTTCTGTTACCCGGTATCCTTTGCAAACCTAAAAATTTGGCTAAAAAAACACTTTTTCCTCACATTTCGGTGACAGAGAGTTCTGGAATCTGAGAGGAGCCACAAATTTCCTTCCACCCAGCGTTCCCCCAGTGTCCCGATAAAAATGGTACCTCACTTGTGTGGGTAGGCCTATTGCCCACGACAGGAAATGCCCCAAAACACAAAGTGGACACATCACATTTTCTCAAAGAAAACAGAGGTGTTTTTTGCAAAGTGCCTATCTGTGGATTTTGGCCTTTTGCTTAGCCGTCACCTTCGGAAACCTACCAAACAAGTTCATTTCGAAAACTAGAGACCTAGGGGAATTCAAGATGAGGTGACTTGTGGGGCCCTCACCAGGTTCTGTTACCCAGAATCCTTTGCAAACCTCAACATTTGGCTAAAAAAAAACACTTTTTCCTCACATTTTGGTTACAGAAAGTTCTGGAATCTGAGAGGAGCCATAAATTTCCATCCAACCAGCGTTCCCATAAGTCTCCCGATAAAAATGATACCTCACTTGTGTGGGAAGGCTTTGTGCCCGCTACAGGAAAAGCCCCAAACACAACGTGGACACTTCACATTTTTCCACAGAAAATATAGGTATTTTTTGCAAAGGGCCTACCTGTGGTTTTTGGCCTCTAGCTCAACCGGCATCGAGGGAAACCTACCAAACCTGTGCATTTTTTTTAACTAAAGACCTAGGGGAATCCAAGATTGGGTGACTTGTGGGGCCAGGTTTTTTTACCCAGAATCCTTTGCAATCCTCAAAATTTGGCTACAAAAAACACTTTTTCCTCACATTACGGTGACAGAGAGTTCTGGAATCTGAGAGGAGCCACAAATTTCCTACCACCCAGCGTTCCCCCAAGTGTCCCGATAAAAATGGTACCTCACTTGTGTGGGTAGGCCTAGTGCCCGCGACAGGAAATGCCCCAAAACACAAAGTGGACACATCACACTTTCTCAAAGAAAACGGAGGTGTTATTTGCAAAGTGCCTACCTGTGGATTTTGGCTTCTTGCTCAGCCAGCACCTAGGGAAACCTACCAAACCTGTGCATTTTTTTAAACTAGAGACTTAGGGGAATCCAAGATGGGGTGACTTGTGGGGCTCTCACCAGGTTCTGTTACCCAGAATCCTTTGCAAACCTAAAAATGTGGCTAAAAAAACACTTTTTCCTCACATTTCGGTGACAGGGAGTTCTGGAATCTGAGAAGAGCCACAAATTTCCTTCCACCCAGCGTTTCCCCAAGTGTCCCGATAAAAATGGTACCTCACTTGTGTGGGTAGGCCTAGTGCCCGCGACAGGAAATGCCCCAAAACACAAAGTGGACACATCACATTTTCTCAAAGAAAACAGAGGTGTTTTTTGCAAAGTGCCTACCTGTGGATTTTGGCCTCTTTCTCAGCCGGCACCTACGAAAACCTACCAAACCAGTGCATTTTTTAAAACTAGAGACCTAGGGGAATCCAAGATGAGGTGACTTGTGGGGCTCTCACCAGGTTCTGTTACACAGAATCCTTTGCAAATCTCAAAATGTGGCCTAAAAAACACTTTTTCCTCACATTTCGGTGACCGAAAGTTCTGGAATCTGAGAGGAGCCACGAATTTCCTTCAAATCCAGCGTTCCCTCAAGACTCCAGATAAAAATGATACCTCACTTGTGTGGGTAGGCCTTGTTCCCGCAATAGAAAAAGCCCCAAAACACAATGTGGACACATCACATTTTTCCACAGAAAACAAAGGTGTTTTTTGCAAAGTGCCTACCTGTGGATTTTGGCCTCTAGCTCAGCCGGCACCAAGGGAAACCTACCAAACCAGTGCATTTTTGAAAACTAGAGACCTAGGGGAATCCAAGATGAGGTGACTTGTGGGGCTCTCACCAGGTTCTGTTACACATAATCCTTTGCAAATCTCAAAATGTGGCCTAAAAAACACTTTTTCCTCACATTTCGGTGACAGAAAGTTCTGGAATCTGAGAGGAGCCACAAATTTCCTTCAAATCCAGCGTTCCCTCAAGACTCCCGATAAAAATGATACCTCACTTGTGTGGGTAGGCCTTGTTCCCGCAACAGAAAAAGCCCCAAAACACAATGTGGACACATCACATTTTTCCACAGAAAACAAAGGTGTTTTTTGCAAAGTGCCTACCTGTGGTTTTTGGCCTCTAGCTCAGCCGGCACCTAGGGAAACCTACCAAACCTGTGCATTTTTTAAAACTAAAGACCTACGGGAATCCAAGATGGGGTGACTTGTGGGGCTCTCACCAGGTTCTTTTACCCAGAATCCTTTGCAAACCTCAAAATCTGGCTACAAAAAACACTTTTTCCTCACATTACGGTGACAGAGAGTTCTGGAATCTGAGAGGAGCCACAAATTTCCTTCCACCCAGCGTTCCCTCAAGTCTCCCGGTAAAAATGATACCTCACTTGTGTGGGTAGGCCTTGTGCCCGTGACAGGAAAAGCCCCAAACACAATGTGGACACATCACATTTTCTCAAAGAAAACGGAGGTGTTATTTGCAAAGTGCCTAACCTGTGGATTTTGGCTTCTTGCTCAGCCGTTACCTTCGGAAACCTACCAAACCAGTGCATTTTCGAAAATTAGCGACCTAGGGGAATTCAAGATGAGGTGACTTGTGGGGCTCTCACCAGGTTCTGTTACCGAGAATTCTTTGCAAACCTCAAAATTTGGCTTAAAAAAACAATTTGTCCTCACATTTCGGTGACAGAAAGTTCTGGAATCTGAGGGGAGCCACAAATTTCGTTCCACCCAGCGTTCCCTCAATTCTCCCGATAACAATGATACCTCACTTGTGTGGGTAGGCCTTGTGCCCGCGACAGCAAAAGCCCCAAACACAACGTGGACACATCACATTTTTCCACAGAAAATATAGGTGTTTTTTAAAGGCCCTACCTGTGGTTTTTGGCCTGTAGCTCAGCCGGCACCTAGGGAAACCTACCAAACCTGTGCATTTTTTAAAACTAAAGACCTACGGGAATCCAAGATGGGGTGACTTGTGGGGCTCTCACCAGGTTCTTTTACCCAGAATCCTTTGCAAACCTCAAAATTTGGCTACAAAAAACACTTTTTCCTCATATTTCGGTGACAGAGAGTTCTGGAATCTGAGAGGAGCCACAAATTTCCTTCCACCCAGCGTTCCCCCAAGTGTCCCGATAAAAATGGTACCTCACTTGTGTGGGTAGGCCTAGTGCCTGCGACAGGAGATGCCCCAAAACACAAAGTGGACACATCACATTTTCTTAAAGAAAACAGAGGTGTTATTTGCAAAGTACCTACCTGTGGATTTTGGCCTTTTGCTTAGCCATCACCTTCGGAAACCTACCAAACTAGTTCATTTCGAAAACTAGAGACCTAGGGGAATTCAAGATGAGGTGACTTGTGGGGCCCTCACTAGGTTCTGTTACCCAGAATCCTTTGCAAACCTCAACATTTGGCTAAAAAAAACACTTTTTCCTCACATTTCGGTTACAGAAAGTTCTGGAATCTGAGAGGAGCCACAAATTTCCTTCCACCCAGCGTTCCTTCAATTCTCCCGATAAAAATGATACCTCACTTGTGTGGGTAGGCCTTGTGCCCGCGACAGGAAAAGCCCCAAACACAACGTGGACACATCACATTTTTCCACAGAAAATATAGGTGTTTTTTTAAAAGGCCTACCTGTGGTTTTTGGCCTCTAGCTCAGCCGGCACCTAGGGAAACCTACCAAACCTGTGCTTTTTTTAAAACTAAAGACCTACGGGAATCCAAGATGGGGTGACTTGTGGGGCTCTCACCAGGTTCTTTTACCCAGAATCCTTTGCAAACCTCAAAATTTGGCTACAAAAAACACTTTTTCCTCACATTACGGTGACAGAGAGTTCTGGAATCTGAGAGGAGCCACAAATTTCCTTCCACCCAGCGTTCCCCCAAGTGTTCCGATAAAAATGGTACCTCACCTGTGTGGGTAGGCCTAGTGCCCGCAACAGGAAATGCCCCAAAACACAAAGTGGACACATCACATTTTTCCACAGAAAACAAAGGTGTTTTTTGCAAAGTGCCTACCTGTGGATTTTGGCCTCTAGCTCAGCCGGCACCAAGGGAAATCTACCAAACCTGTGCATTTTTTAAAACTAGAGACCTAGGGAAATCCAAGATGGGGTGACTTGTGGGGCTCTCAACAGGTTATGTTAACCAGAATCCTTTGCAAACCTCAAAATTTGGCTAAAAAAACACTTTTTCCTCACATTTCGGTGACAGAGAGTTCTGGAATCTGAGAGGAGCCACAAATTTCCTTCCACCCAGCGTTCCCCCAAGTGTCCCGATAAAAATGGTCCCTCACTTGTGTGGATAGGTCTAGTGCCCACGACAGGAAATGCCCCAAAACACAAAGTGGACACATCACATTTTCTCAAAGAAAACAGGTGTTTTTTGCAAAGTGCCTATCTGTGGATTTTGGCCTCTTGCTTAGCCGTTACCTTCGGAAACCTACCAAACCAGTGCATTTTCGAAAATTAGAGACCTAGGGGAATTCAAGATGAGGTGCCTTTTGGGGCTCTCACCAGTTTCTGTTAGTGAGAATCCTTTGCAAACCTCAAAATTTAGCTAAAAAAACAATTTGTCCTCATATTTCGGTGACAGAGAGTTCTGGAATCTGAGAGGACCCACAAATTTCCTTCCACCCAGCGTTCCCCCAAGTGTCCCGTTAAAAATGGTACCTCACTTGTGTGGGTAGGCCTAGTGCCTGCGACAGGAGATGCCCCAAAACACAAAGTGGACACATCACATTTTCTCAAAGAAAACAGAGGTGTTATTTGCAAAGTGCCTACCTGTGGATTTTGGCCTCTTGCTTAGCCATCACCTTCGGAAACCTACCAAACTAGTTCATTTCGAAAACTAGAGACCTAGGGGAATTCAAGATGAGTTGACTTGTGGGGCCCTCACTAGGTTCTGTTACCCAGAATCCTTTGCAAACCTCAACATTTGGCTAAAAAAAACACTTTTTCCTCACATTTCGGTTACAGAAAGTTCTGGAATCTGAGAGGAGACACAAATTTCCTTCCACCCAGCGTTCCCTCAAGTCTCCCGATAAAAATGATACCTCACTTGTGTGGGAAGGCCTTGTGCCCGCGACAGGAAAAGGCCCAAACACAACGTGGACACATCACATTTTTCCACAGAAAATATAGGTGTTTTTTGCAAAGGGCCTACCTGTGGTTTTTGGCCTCTAGCTCAGCCGGCACCTAGGGAAACCTACCAAAGCTGTGCATTTTTTAAGTCTAAAGACCTAGGGGAATCCAAGATGGGGTGACTTGTGGGGCTCTCACCAGGTTCTTTTACCCAGAATCCTTTGCAAACCTCAAAATTTGGCTACAAAAAACACTTTTTCCTCACATTACGGTGACAGAGAGTTCTGGAATCTGAGAGGAGCCACAAATTTCCTTCCACCCAGTGTTCCCCCAAGTGTCCCGGTAAAAATGGTACCTCACTTGTGTGGGTAGGCCTAGTGCCCGCGACAAGAAATGCCCCAAAACACAAAGTGGACACAACACATTTTCTCAAAGAAAACTGAGGTGTTATTTGCAAAGTGCCTACCTGTGGATTTTGGCTTCTTCCTCAGCCGTTACCTTCGGAAACCTACCAAACCAGTGCATTTTCGAAAATTAGAGACCTAGGGGAATTCAAGATGAAGTGACTTGTGGGGCTCACACCAGGTTCTGTTACCGAGAATTCTTTGCAAACCTCAAAATTTTGCTAAAAAAACAATTTGTCCTCACATTTCGGTGACAGAAAGTTCTGGAATCTGAGAGGAGCCACAAATTTCCTTCCACCCAGCGTTCCTTCAATTCTCCCGATAAAAATGATACCTCACTTGTGTGGGTAGGCCTTGTGCCCGCGACAGGAAAAGCCCCAAACACAACGTGGACACATCACATTTTTCCACAGAAAATATAGGTGTTTTTTTAAAAGGCCTACCTGTGGTTTTTGGCCTCTAGCTCAGCCGGCACCTAGGGAAACCTACCAAACCTGTGCATTCTTTAAAACTAAAGACCTACGGGAATCCAAGATGGGGTGACTTGTGGGGCTCTCACCAGGTTCTTTTACCCAGAATCCTTTGCAAACCTCAAAATTTGGCTACAAAAAACACTTTTTCCTCACATTTCGGTTACAGAAAGTTCTGGAATCTGAGAGGAGACACAAATTTCCTTCCACCCAGCGTTCCCTCAAGTCTCCCGATAAAAATGATACCTCACTTGTGTGGGAAGGCCTTGTGCCCGCGACAGGAAAAGCCCCAAACACAACGTGGACACATCACATTTTTCCACAGAAAATATAGGTGTTTTTTGCAAAGGGCCTACCTGTGGTTTTTGGCCTCTAGCTCAGCCGGCACCTAGGGAAACCTACCAAACCTGTGCATTTTTTAAATCTAAAGACCTAGGGGAATCCAAGATGGGGTGACTTGTGGGGCTCTCACCAGGTTCTTTTACCCAGAATCCTTTGCAAACCTCAAAATTTGGCTACAAAAAACACTTTTTCCTCACATTACGGTGACAGAGAGTTCTGGAATCTGAGAGGAGCCACAAATTTCCTTCCACCCAGTGTTCCCCCAAGTGTCCCGGTAAAAATGGTACCTCACTTGTGTGGGTAGGCCTAGTGCCCGCGACAAGAAATGCCCCAAAACACAAAGTGGACACAACACATTTTCTCAAAGAAAACTGAGGTGTTATTTGCAAAGTGCCTACCTGTGGATTTTGGCTTCTTCCTCAGCCGTTACCTTCGGAAACCTACCAAACCAGTGCATTTTCGAAAATTAGAGACCTAGGGGAATTCAAGATGAAGTGACTTGTGGGGCTCACACCAGGTTCTGTTACCGAGAATTCTTTGCAAACCTCAAAATTTGGCTAAAAAAACAATTTGTCCTCACATTTCGGTGACAGAAAGTTCTGGAATCTGAGAGGAGCCACAAATTTCCTACCACCCAGCGTTCCCTCAATTCTCCCGATAAAAATGATACCTCACTTGTGTGGGTAGGCCTTGTGCCCGCGACAGGAAAAGCCCCAAACACAACGTGGACACATCACATTTTTCCACAGAAAATATAGGTGTTTTTTGACAGGGCCTACCTGTGGTTTTTGGCCTCTAGCTCAGCCGGCACCTAGGGAAACCTACCAAACCTGTGCATTTTTTAAAACTAAAGTCCTACGGGAATCCAAGATGGGGTGACTTGTGGGGCTCTCACCAGGTTCTTCTACCCAGAATCCTTTGCAAACCTCAAAATTTGGCTACAAAAAACACTTTTTCCTCACATTACGGTGACAGAGTGTTCTGGAATCTGAGAGGAGCCACAAATTTCCTTCCACCCAGCGTTCCCCCAAGTGTCCCGATAAAAATGGTACCTCACTTGTGTGGGTAGGCCTAGTGCCCACAACAGGAAATGCCCCAAAACACAAAGTGGACACATCACACTTTCTCAAAGAAAACGGAGGTGTTATTTGCAAAGTGCCTACCTGTGGATTTTGGCCTCTTGCTCAGCCAGCACCTAGGGAAACCTACCAAACCTGTGCATTTTTTAAAGCTAGAGACCTAGGGGAATCCAAGATGGGGTGACTTGTGGGGCCCTAACCAGGTTCTGTTACCCAGAATCCTTTGCAAATCTCAAAATGTGGGCTAAAAAACACTTTTTCCTCACATTTCGGTGACAGAAAGTTCTGGAATCTGAGAGGAGCCACAAATTTCCTTCAAATCCAGCGTTCCCTCAAGACTCCCGATAAAAATTATACCTCACTTGTGTGGGTAGGCCATGTTCCCACAACAGAAAAAGCCCCAAAACACAATGTGGACACATCACATTTTCTCAAAGAAAACGGAGGTGTTTTATGCAAAGTGCCTATCTGTGGATTTTGGCCTCTTGCTTAGCCGTTACCTTCAGAAACCTACCAAACCAGTGCATTTTCGAAAATTAGAGACCTAGGGGAATTCAAGATGAGGTGACTTTTGGGGCTCTCACCAGGTTCTGTTACCGAGAATCCTTTGCAAACCTCAAAATTTGGCTAAAAAAACAATTTGTCCTCATATTTCGGTGACAGAGAGTTCTGGAATCTGAGAGGACCCACAAATTTCCTTCCACCCTGCGTTCCCCCAAGTGTCCCGTTAAAAATGGTACCTCACTTGTGTGGGTAGGCCTAGTGCCCGCGACAGGAAATGACCCAAAACACAAAGTGGACACATCACATTTTCTCAAAGAAAACAGAGGTGTTATTTGCAAAGTGCCTACCTGTGGATTTTGGCCTCTTGCTCAGCCGGCACCTAGGGAAACCTACCAAACCTGTGCATTTATGAAAACTAGATACCTAGAGGAGTCCAAGATGGAGTGACTTGTGGGGCTCTTACCAGGTTCTGTTACCCAGTATCCTTTGCAAACCTAAAAATTTGGCTAAAAAAACACTTTTTCCTCACATTTCGGTGACAGAGAGTTCTGGAATCTGAGAGGAGCCACAAATTTCCTTTCACCCAGCGTTCCCCCAGTGTCCCGATAAAAATGGTACCTCACTTGTGTGGGTAGGCCTATTGCCCACGACAGGAAATGCCCCAAAACACAAAGTGGACACATCACATTTTCTCAAAGAAAACAGAGGTGTTTTTTTGCAAAGTGCCTATCTGTGGATTTTGGCCTTTTGCTTAGCCGTCACCTTCGGAAACCTACCAAACAAGTTAATTTCGAAAACTAGAGACCTAGGGGAATTCAAGATGAGGTGACTTGTGGGGCCCTCTCCAGGTTCTGTTACCCAGAATCCTTTGCAAACCTCAACATTTGGCTAAAAAAAACACTTTTTCCTCACATTTTGGTTACAGAAAGTTCTGGAATCTGAGAGGAGCCATAAATTTCCATCCAACCAGCGTTCCCATAAGTCTCCCGATAAAAATGATACCTCACTTGTGTGGGTAGGCCTTGTGCCCGCTACAGGAAAAGCCCCAAACACAACGTGGACACATCACATTTTTCCACAGAAAATATAGGTGTTTTTTGAAAGGGCCTACCTGTGGTTTTTGGCCTCTAGCTCAGCCGGCACCTAGGGAAACCTACCAAACCTGTGCATTTTTTAAAACTAAAGTCCTACGGGAATCCAAGATGGGGTGACTTGTGGGGCTCTCACCAGGTTCTTCTACCCAGAATCCTTTGCAAACCTCAAAATTTGGCTACAAAAAACACTTTTTCCTCACATTACGGTGACAGAGTGTTCTGGAATCTGAGAGGAGCCACAAATTTCCTTCCACCCAGCGTTCCCCCAAGTGTCCCGATAAAAATGGTACCTCACTTGTGTGGGTAGGCCTAGTGCCCACAACAGGAAATGCCCCAAAACACAAAGTGGACACATCACACTTTCTCAAAGAAAACGGAGGTGTTATTTGCAAAGTGCCTACCTGTGGATTTTGGCCTCTTGCTCAGCCAGCACCTAGGGAAACCTACCAAACCTGTGCATTTTTTAAAGCTAGAGACCTAGGGGAATCCAAGATGGGGTGACTTGTGGGGCCCTAACCAGGTTCTGTTACCCAGAATCCTTTGCAAATCTCAAAATGTGGGCTAAAAAACACTTTTTCCTCACATTTCGGTGACAGAAAGTTCTGGAATCTGAGAGGAGCCACAAATTTCCTTCAAATCCAGCGTTCCCTAAAGACTCCCGATAAAAATTATACCTCACTTGTGTGGGTAGGCCATGTTCCCACAACAGAAAAAGCCCCAAAACACAATGTGGACACATCACATTTTCTCAAAGAAAACGGAGGTGTTTTATGCAAAGTGCCTATCTGTGGATTTTGGCCTCTTGCTTAGCCGTTACCTTCAGAAACCTACCAAACCAGTGCATTTTCGAAAATTAGAGACCTAGGGGAATTCAAGATGAGGTGACTTTTGGGGCTCTCACCAGGTTCTGTTACCGAGAATCCTTTGCAAACCTCAAAATTTGGCTAAAAAAACAATTTGTCCTCATATTTCGGTGACAGAGAGTTCTGGAATCTGAGAGGACCCACAAATTTCCTTCCACCCTGCGTTCCCCCAAGTGTCCCGTTAAAAATGGTACCTCACTTGTGTGGGTAGGCCTAGTGCCCGCGACAGGAAATGCCCCAAAACACAAAGTGGACACATCACATTTTCTCAAAGAAAACAGAGGTGCTCTCAACCTCACAAACTGGATCTCCAACTGCGCTGACAACCTTGCTCCCCTCAAACGCACGCATCGACAGACCAACACCAAAAAACCTCTCTGGTTCTCTGACACCCTCAAAGAATCAAAGAAAACTTGTCGTGCCCTTGAGAAGGCCTGGCGCAAGGACCACACCGCTGACAACATGACCGCCCTCAAGAACGCTACACGCGAACACCACCACCTGATCCGCACTGCCAAAAGGAACTTTTTCACCGACAGACTAGACAAAAACAGCCACAACAGCAGAGAACTCTTCAGCATCGTCAAAGAGTTCTCCAGCGCCAGCGCCAACGCCGTCACGCCCTCACAGGATTTGTGCGAATCCCTCGCCACTTTCTTCCATCGCAAGATCAGCGACCTCCACGACAGCTTCGGACACCAGACCCAACCATACACCACTGAACCCGCTTCCCCGGACATCACCCTCAACAACTGGACCCACATCAACACGGAAGAAACCAAATCCATCATGAACTCTATCCACTCCGGCGCCCCTTCGGACCCCTGCCCGCACTTCATCTTTAACAAAGCCGACGACATCATCGCCCCGCACCTCCAGACCGTCATCAACTCTTCTTTTTCTTCTGCTACCTTCCCCGAATGCTGGAAGCACGCTGAAGTCAACGCCCTACTAAAGAAACCTACGGCTGACCCAAGCGACCTGAAAAACTTCCGCCCCATCTCTCTTCTACCTTTCCCAGCCAAGGTAATAGAAAAGACCGTCAACAAACAGCTGACCACCTTCCTGGAAGACAACAACCTGCTGGACCCTTCACAAACCGGATTCCGAACCAACCACAGCACGGAAACCGCCCTCATCTCAGTCACAGACGACATCAGAACCCTGATGGACAACGGTGAAACAGTCGCCCTCATTCTCCTCGACCTCTCGGCTGCCTTTGACACCGTCTGTCACTGCACCCTAATCACCCGCCTACGCTCCACCGGGATCCAAGGCCAGGCCCTGGACTGGATCGCCTCCTTCCTCGCTAACCGCTCCCAAAGAGTTTACCTCCCTCCGTTTCGCTCAGAACCCACCAAGATCATCTGCGGCGTACCTCAAGGCTCATCGCTCAGCCCGACACTCTTCAATGTCTACATGAGCCCCCTCGCCGACATCGTACGCAAGCACGACATCATCATCACCTCCTACGCCGACGACACCCAACTTGTACTCTCCCTCACCAAGGACCCCGCCAGCGCCAAGACCAACCTACAAGAGGGTATGAAGGACGTCGCAGATTGGATGAGGCTCAGCCGCCTAAAGCTGAACTCTGAAAAAACGGAAGTCCTCATCCTCGGCAACACCCCGTCCGCCTGGGACGACTCCTGGTGGCCCACGGCCCTCGGCACCGCACCGACCCCCGCAGACCACGCCCGCAACCTCGGCTTCATCTTGGACCCTCTTCTCACCATGACCAAGCAAGTCAACGCCGTGTCCTCCGCCTGCTTCCTCACTCTCCGCATGCTCTGCAAGATCTTCCGCTGGATCCCCGCCGACACCAGAAAAACCGTGACCCACGCCCTTGTCACGAGTCGCCTGGACTACGGCAACACCCTCTACGCCGGGACCACCGCCAAACTCCAAAACCGCCTGCAACGCATCCAAAACGCCTCGGCCCGCCTCATCCTCGACGTACCCCGCAACAGCCACATCTCCGCACACCTGAGACACCTGCATTGGCTCCCAGTCAGCAAAAGGATCACCTTCCGTCTTCTCACCCACGCACACAAAGCCCTCCACAACAAGGGACCGGAATACCTCAACAGACGCCTCAGCTTCTACGTCCCCACCCGCCCCCTCCACTCCGCTGGCCTCGCACTTGCTGCCGTCCCTCGCACCCGCCGCTCCACGGCGGGTGGGAGATCTTTCTCCTTCCTGGCGGCCAAGACCTGGAACTCCCTCCCCACCAGCCTCAGGACCACCCAGGACCACTCCGCTTTCCGGAGACTCCTAAAGACTTGGCTGTTCGAGCAGCGATAACCCCCCCTTTCCCCCCTAGCGCCTTGAGACCCGCACGGGTGAGTAGCGCGCTTTATAAATGTTAATGATTTGATTTGATTTGATTTGATTTGCAAAGTGCCTACCTGTGGATTTTGGCCTCTTGCTCAGCCGGCACCTAGGGAAACCTACCAAACCTGTGCATTTATGAAAACTAGATACCTAGAGGAGTCCAAGATGGAGTGACTTGTGGGGCTCTTACCAGGTTCTGTTACCCAGTATCCTTTGCAAACCTAAACATTTGGCTAAAAAAACACTTTTTCCTCACATTTCGGTGACAGAGAGTTCTGGAATCTGAGAGGAGCCACAAATTTCCTTCCACCCAGCGTTCCCCCAGTGTCCCGATAAAAATGGTACCTCACTTGTGTGGGTAGGCCTATTGCCCACGACAGGAAATGCCCCAAAACACAAAGTGGACACATCACATTTTCTCAAAGAAAACAGAGGTGTTTTTTTGCAAAGTGCCTATCTGTGGATTTTGGCCTTTTGCTTAGCCGTCACCTTCGGAAACCTACCAAACAAGTTAATTTCGAAAACTAGAGACCTAGGGGAATTCAAGATGAGGTGACTTGTGGGGCCCTCACCAGGTTCTGTTACCCAGAATCCTTTGCAAACCTCAACATTTGGCTAAAAAAAACACTGAGAGGAGCCATAAATTTCCATCCAACCAGCGTTCCCATAAGTCTCCCGATAAAAATGATACCTCACTTGTGTGGGTAGGCCTTGTGCCCGCTACAGGAAAAGCCCCAAACACAACGTGGACACATCACATTTTTCCACAGAAAATATAGGTATTTTTTGCAAAGGGCCTACCTGTGGTTTTTGGCCTCTAGCTCAACCGGCATCGAGGGAAACCTACCAAACCTGTGCATTTTTTTTAATTAAAGACCTAGGGGAATCCAAGATTGGGTGACTTGTGGGGCCAGGTTATTTTACCCAGAATCCTTTGCAAACCTCAAAATTTGGCTGCAAAAAACACTTTTTCCTCACATTACGGTGACAGAGAGTTCTGGAATCTGAGAGGAGCCACAAATTTCCTTCCACCCAGCGTTCCCCCAAGTGTCCCGATAAAAATGGTACCTCACTTGTGTGGGTAGGCCTAGTGCCCGCAACAGGAAATGCCCCAAAACACAAAGTGGACACATCACACTTTCTCAAAGAAAACGGAGGTGTTATTTGCAAAGTGCCTACCTGTGGATTTTGGCCTCTTGCTCAGCCAGCACCTAGGGAAACCTACCAAACCTGTGCATTTTTTAAAACTAGAGACCTAGGGGAATCCAAGATGGGGTGACTTGTGGGGCTCTCACCAGGTTCTGTTACCCAGAATCCTTTGCAAACCTAAAAATGTGGCTAAAAAAACACTTTTTCCTCACATTTCGGTGACACGGAGTTCTGGAATCTGAGAAGAGCCACAAATTTCCTTCCACCCAGCGTTTCCCCAAGTGTCCCGATAAAAATGGTACCTCACTTGTGTGGGTAGGCCTAGTGCCCGCGACAGGAAATGCCCCAAAACACAAAGTGGACACATCACATTTTCTCAAAGAAAACAGAGGAGTTTTTTGCAAAGTGCCTACCTGTGGATTTTGGCCTCTTTCTCAGCCGGCACCTACGAAAACCTACCAAACCAGTGCATTTTTTAAAACTAGAGACCTAGGGGAATCCAAGATGAGGTGACTTGTGGGGCTCTCACCAGTTTCTGTTACACAGAATCCTTTGCAAATCTCAAAATGTGGCCTAAAAAACACTTTTTCCTCACATTTCGGTGACAGAAAGTTCTGGAATCTGAGAGGAGCCACGAATTTCCTTCAAATCCAGCGTTCCCTCAAGACTCCCGATAAAAATGATACCTCACTTGTGTGGGTAGGCCTTGTTCCCGCAACAGAAAAAGCCCCAAAACACAATGTGGACACATCACATTTTTCTACAGAAAACAAAGGTGTTTTTTGCAAAGTGCCTACCTGTGGATTTTGGCCTCTAGCTCAGCCGGCACCAAGGGAAACCTACCAAACCAGTGCATTTTTGAAAACTAGAGACCTAGGGGAATCCAAGATGAGGTGACTTGTGGGGCTCTCACCAGGTTCTGTTACACAGAATCCTTTGCAAATCTCAAAATGTGGCCTAAAAAACACTTTTTCCTCACATTTCGGTGACAGAAAGTTCTGGAATCTGAGAGGAGCCACGAATTTCCTTCAAATCCAGCGTTCCCTCAAGGCTCCCGATAAAAATGATACCTCACTTGTGTGGGTAGGCGTTGTTCCCGCAACAAAAAAAGCCCCAAAACACAATGTGGACACATCACATTTTTCCACAGAAAACAAAGGTGTTTTTTGCAAAGTGCCTACCTGTGGTTTTTGGCCTCTAGCTCAGCCGGCACCTAGGGAAACCTACCAAACCTGTGCATTTTTTAAAACTAAAGACCTAGGGGAATCCAAGATGGGATGACTTGTGGGGCTCTCACCAGGTTCTTAAAATTTGGCTACAAAAAACACTTTTTCCTCACATTACGGTGACAGAGAGTTCTGGAATCTGAGAGGAGCCACAAATCTCCTTCCACCCAGTGTTCCCCCAAGTGTCCCGGTAAAAATGGTACCTCACTTGTGTGGGTAGGCCTAGTGCCCCCGACAAGAAATGCCCCAAAACACAAAGTGGACACATCACATTTTCTCAAAGAAAACGGAGGTGTTATTTGCAAAGTGCCTAACCTGTGGATTTTGGCTTCTTGCTCAGCCGTTACCTTCGGAAACCTACCAAACTAGTGCATTTTCGAAAATTAGCGACCTAGGGGAATTCAAGATGAGGTGACTTGTGGGGCTCTCACCAGGTTCTGTTACCGAGAATCCTTTGCAAACCTCAAAATTTGGCTACAAAAAACACTTTTTCCTCACATTACGGTGACAGAGAGTTCTGGAATCTGAGAGGAGCCACAAATTTCCTTCCACCCAGCGTTCCCCCAAGTGTCCCGATAAAAATGGTACCTCACTTGTGTGGGTAGGCCTAGTGCCCGCGACAGGAAATGCCCCAAAACACAAAGTGGACACATCACACTTTCTCAAAGAAAACTGAGGTGTTATTTGCAAAGTGCCTACCTGTGGATTTTGGCCTCTTGCTCAGCCAGCACCTAGGGAAACCTACCAAACCTGTGCATTTTTTTAAACTAGAGACCTAGGGGAATCCAAGATGGGGTGACTTGTGGGGCTCTCACCAGGTTCTGTTACCCAGAATCCTTTGCAAACCTAAAAATGTGGCTAAAAAAACACTTTTTCCTCACATTTCGGTGACAGGGAGTTCTGGAATCTGAGAAGAGCCACAAATTTCCTTCCACCCAGCGTTTCCCCAAGTGTCCCGATAAAAATGGTACCTCACTTGTGTGGGTAGGCCTAGTGCCCGCGACAGGAAATGCCCCAAAACACAAAGTGGACACATCACATTTTCTCAAAGAAAACAGAGGTGTTTTTTGCAAAGTGCCTACCTGTGGATTTTGGCCTCTTTCTCAGCCGGCACCTACGAAAACCTACCAAACCAGTGCATTTTTTAAAACTAGAGACCTAGGGGAATCCAAGATGAGGTGACTTGTGGGGCTCTCACCAGGTTCTGTTACACAGAATCCTTTGCAAATCTCAAAATGTGGCCTAAAAAACACTTTTTCCTCACATTTCGGTGACAGAAAGTTCTGGAATCTGAGAGGAGCCACGAATTTCCTTCAAATCCAGCGTTCCCTCAAGACTCCCGATAAAAATGATACCTCACTTGTGTGGGTAGGCCTTGTTCCCGCAACAGAAAAAGCCCCAAAACACAATGTGGACACATCACATTTTTCTACAGAAAACAAAGGTGTTTTTTGCAAAGTGCCTACCTGTGGATTTTGGCCTCTAGCTCAGCCGGCACCAAGGGAAACCTACCAAACCAGTGCATTTTTGAAAACTAGAGACCTAGGGGAATCCAAGATGAGGTGACTTGTGGGGCTCTCACCAGGTTCTGTTACACAGAATCCTTTGCAAATCTCAAAATGTGGCCTAAAAAACACTTTTTCCTCACATTTCGGTGACAGAAAGTTCTGGAATCTGAGAGGAACCACAAATTTCCTTCCACCCAGCGTTCCTTCAAGACTCCCGATAAAAATGATACCTCACTTGTGTGGGTAGGCCTTGTGCCCGCGACAGGAAAAGCCCCAAACACAGCGTGGACACATCACATTTTTCCACAGAAAACAAAGGTGTTTTTTGCAAAGTGCCTACCTGTGGTTTTTGGCCTCTAGCTCAGCCGGCACCTAGGGAAACCTACCAAACCTGTGCATTTTTTTAAACTAAAGACCTAGGGAAATCCAAGATGGGATGACTTGTGGGGCTCTCACCAGGTTCTTTTACCCAGAATCCTTTGCAAACCTCAAAATTTGGCTACAAAAAACACTTTTTCCTCACATTACGGTGACAGAGAGTTCTAGAATCTGAGAGGAGCCACAAATTTCCTTCCACCCAGCGTTCCCCCAAGTGTCCCGATAAAAATGGTACCTCACTTGTGTGGGTAGGCCTAGTGCCCGCAACAGGAAATGCCCCAAAACACAAAGTGGACACATCACGTTTTTCCACAGAAAACAAAGGTGTTTTTTGCAAAGTGCCTACCTGTGGATTTTGGCCTCTAGCTCAGCCGGCACCAAGGGAAACCTACCAAACCTGTGCATTTTTTAAAACTAGAGACCTAGGGAAATCCAAGATGGGGTGACTTGTGGGGCTCTCAACAGGTTATGTTAACCAGAATCCTTTGCAAACCTCAAAATTTGGCTAAAAAAACACTTTTTCCTCACATTTCGGTGACAGAGAGTTCTGGAATCTGAGAGGAGCCACAAATCTCCTTCCACCCAGTGTTCCCCCAAGTGTCCCGGTAAAAATGGTACCTCACTTGTGTGGGTAGGCCTAGTGCCCACGACAAGAAATGCCCCAAAACACAAAGTTGACACATCACATTTTCTCAAAGAAAACGGAGGTGTTATTTGCAAAGTGCCTAACCTGTGGATTTTGGCTTCTTGCTCAGCCGTTACCTTCGGAAACCTACCAAACCAGTGCATTTTCGAAAATTAGCGACCTAGGGGAATTCAAGATGAGGTGACTTGTGTGGCTCTCACCAGGTTCTGTTACCGAGAATTCTTTGCAAACCTCAAAATTTGGCTTAAAAAAACAATTTGTCCTCACATTTCGGTGACAGAAAGTTCTGGAATCTGAGAGGAGCCACAAATTTCGTTCCACCCAGCGTTCCCTCAATTCTCCCGATAACAATGATACCTCACTTGTGTGGGTAGGCCTTTTGCCCACGACAGCAAAAGCCCCAAACACAACCTACCTGTGGATTTTGGCCTCTAGCTCAGCCGGCACCAAGGGAAACCTACCAAACCAGTGCATTTTTGAAAACTAGAGACCTAGGGGAATCCCAGATGAGGTGACTTGTGGGGCTCTCACCAGGTTCTGTTACACAGAATCCTTTGCAAATCTCAAAATGTGGCCTAAAAAACACTTTTTCCTCACATTTCGGTTACAGAAAGTTCTGGAATCTGAGAGGAACCACAAATTTCCTTCCACCCAGCGTTCCTTCAAGACTCCCGATAAAAATGATACCTCACTTGTGTGGGTAGGCCTTGTGCCCGCGACAGGAAAAGCCCCAAACACAGCGTGGACACATCACATTTTTCCACAGAAAACAAAGGTGTTTTTTTAAAAGGCCTACCTGTGGTTTTTGGCCTCTAGCTCAGCCGGCACCTAGGGAAACCTACCAAACCTGTGCATTTTTTTAAACTAAAGACCTAGGGAAATCCAAGATGGGATGACTTGTGGGGCTCTCACCAGGTTCTTTTACCCAGAATCCTTTGCAAACCTCAAAATTTGGCTACAAAAAACACTTTTTCCTCACATTACGGTGACAGAGAGTTCTAGAATCTGAGAGGAGCCACAAATTTCCTTCCACCCAGCGTTCCCTCAAGACTCCCGATAAAAATTATACCTCACTTGTGTGGGTAGGCCTTCTTCCCACAACAGAAAAAGCCCCAAAACACAATGTGGACACATCACATTTTTCCACAGAAAAAAAGGTTTTTTTTGCAAAGTGTCTATCTGTGGATTTTAGCCTCTAGTTCAGCCGGCACCAAGGGAAACCTACCAAACCTGTGCATTTTTTAAAACTAGAGACTTAGGGAAATCCAAGATGGGGTGACTTGTGGGGCTCTCAACAGGTTATGTTACCCAGAATCCTTTGCAAACCTCAAAATTTGGCTAAAAAACACTTTTTCCTCACATTTCGGTGACAGAGAGTTCTGGAATCTGAGAGGAGCCACAAATTTCCTTCCACCCAGCGTTCCCCCAAGTGTCCCAATAAAAATGGTAACTCACTTGTGTGGGTAGGCCTAGTGCCCACGACAGGAAATGTCCCAAAACACAAAGTGGACACATCACATTTTCTCAAAGAAAACAGAGGTGTTTTTTGCAAAGTGCCTATCTGTGGATTTTGGCCTCTTGCTTAGCCGTTACCTTCGGAAACCCACCAAACCAGTGCATTTTCGAAAATTAGAGACCTAGGGGAATTCAAGATGAGCTGACTTTTGGGGCTCTCACCAGTTTCTGTTAGCGAGAATCCTTTGCAAACCTCAAAATTTGGCTAAAAAAACAATTTGTCCTCATATTTCGGTGACAGAGAGTTCTGGAATCTGAGAGGACCCACAAATTTCCTTCCACCCAGCGTTCCCCCAAGTGTCCCGTTAAAAATGGTACCTCACTTGTATGGGTAGGCCTAGTGCCCGCGACAGGAAATGCCCCAAAATACAAAGTGGACACCTCACATTTTCTCAAAGAAAACAGAGGTGTTATTTGCAAAGTGCCTACCTGTGGATTTTGGCCTCTTGCTCAGCCGGCACCTAGGGAAACCTACCAATCCTGTGCATTTATGAAAACTAGAGACCTAGAGAAATCCAAGATGGGGTGACTTGTGGGGCTCTCACCAGGTTCTGTTACCCAGTATCCTTTGCAAACCTAAAAATTTGGCTAAAAAACACTTTTTCCTCATATTTCGGTGACAGAGAGTTCTGGAATCTGAGAGGAGCCACAAATTTCCTTCCAGCCAGCGTTCCCCCAAGTGTCCCGATAAAAATGGTACCTCACTTGTGTGGGTAGGCCTAGTGCCCGCAACAGTAAATGCCCCAAAACACAAAGTGGACACATCACATTTTCTCAAAGAAACAGAGGTGTTATTTGCAAAGTGCCTACCTGTGGATTTTGGCCTCTTGCTTAGCCGTCACCTTCGGAAACCTACCAAACTAGTTCATTTCGAAAAATAGAGACCTAGGGGAATTCAAGATGAGGTGACTTGTGGAGCCATCACTAGGTTCTGTTACCCAGAATCCTTTGCAACCCTCAACATTTGGCTAAAAAAAACACTTTTTCCTCACATTTCGGTTACAGAAAGTTCTGGAATCTGAGAGGAGCCACAAATTTCCTTCCACCCAGCGTTCCCTCAAGTCTCCCGATAAAAATGATACCTCACTTGTGTGGGTAGGCCTGGTGCCCGCGACAGGAAAAGCCCCAACCACAACGTGGACACATCACATTTTTCCACAGAAAATATAGGTGTTTTTTGCAAAGGGCCTACCTGTGGTTTTTGGCCTCTAGCTCAGCCGGCACCTAGGGAAACCTACCAAACCTGTGCATTTTTTAAAACTAAAGACCTACGGGAATCCAAGATGGGGTGACTTGTGGGGCTTTCACCAGGTTCTTTTACCCAGAATCCTTTGCAAACCTCAAAATTTGGCTACAAAAAACACTTTTTCCTCACATGTCGGTGACAGAGAGTTCTGGAATCTGAGAAGAGCCACAAATTTCCTTCCACCCAGCGTTTCCCCAAGTGTCCCGATAAAAATGATACCTCACTTGTGTGGGTAGGCCTAGTGCTCGCGACAGGAAATGCCCCAAAACACAAAGTGGACACATCACATTTTCTCAAAGAAAACGGAGGTGTTTTTTGCAATGTGCCTACCTGTGGATTTTGGCCTCTCAGGGAAACCTACCAAACCTTTGCATTTTTTAAAACTAGAGACCTAGGGGAATCCAAGATGGGTGACTTGTGGGGCTCTCACCAGGTTCTCTTACCCAGAATCCTTTGCAAACCTAAAAATGTGGCTAAAAAAACACTTTTTCCTCACATTTCGTTGACAGAGAGTTCTGGAATCTGAGAAGAGCCACAAATTTCCTTCCACCCAGCGTTCCCCCAAGTGTCCCGATAAAAATGGTACCTCACTTGTGTGGGTAGGCCTAGTGCCCGCGACAGGAAATGCCCCAAAACACAAAGTGGACACTTCACATTTTCTCAAAGAAAACGGAGATGTTTTTTGCAAAGTGCCTACCTGTGGATTTTGGCCTCTTCCTCATCCGGCACGTACGAAAACCTAACAAACCAGTACATTTTTGAAAACTAGAGACCTAGGGGAATCCAAGATGAGGTGACTTGTGGGGCTCTCACCAGGTTCTGTTACACAGAATCCATTGCAAACCTCAAAATTTGGCCTAAAAAACACTTTTTCCTCACATTTCGGTGACAGAAAGTTCTGGAATCTGACAGGAGCCACGAATTTCCTTCAAATCCAGCGTTCCCTCAAGACTCCCAATAAAAATTATACCTCACTTGTGTGGGTAGGCCTTGTTCCCGCAACAGAAAAAGCCCCAAAACACAATGTGGACACATCACATTTTTCCACAGAAAACAAAGGTGTTTTTTGCAAAGTGCCTACCTGTGGATTTTGACCTCTAGCTCAGCCGACACCAAGGGAAACCTACCAAACCTGTGCATTTTTTAAAACTAGAGACATAGGGAAATCCAAGATGGGGTGACTTGTGGGGCTCTCAACAGGTTATGTTACCCAGAATCCTTTGCAAACCTCAAAATTTGGCTAAAAAAACACTTTTTCCTCACATTTCGGTGACAGAGAGTTCTGGAATCTGAGAGGAGCCACAAATTTCCTTCCACCCAGCGTTCCCCCAAGTGTCCCGATAAAAATGGTCCCTCACTTGTGTGGGTAGGCCTAGTGCCCACGACAGGAAATGCCCCAAAACACAAAGTGGACACATCACATTTTCTCAAAGAAAACAGAGGTGTTTTTTGCAAAGTGCCTATCTGTGGATTTTGGCCTCTTGCTTAGCCGTTACCTTCGGAAACCTACTAAACCAGTGCATTTTCGAAAATTAGAGACCTAGGGGAATTCAAGATGAGGTGACTTTTGGGGCTCTCACCAGTTTCTGTTAGCGAGAATCCTTTGCAAACCTCTAAATTTAGCTAAAAAAACAATTTGTCCTCATATTTCGGTGACAGAGAGTTCTGGAATCTGAGAGGACCCACAAATTTCCTTCCACCCAGCGTTCCCCCAAGTGTTCCGTTAAAAATGGTACCTCACTTGTGTGGGTAGGCCTAGTGCCCGCAACAGGAAAAGCCCCAAACACAACGTGGACACATCACATTTTTCCACAGAAAATATAGGTGTTTTTTGCAAAGGGCCTACCTGTGGTTTTTGGCCTCTAACTCAGCCGGCACCTAGGGAAACCTACGAAACCTGTGCATTTTTTAAAACTAAAGACCTAGGGGAATCCAAGATGGGGTGACTTGTGGGGCTCTCACCAGGTTCTCTTACCCAGAATCCTTTGCAAACCTAAAAATGTGGCTAAAAAAACACTTTTTCCTCACATTTCGTTGACAGAGAGTTCTGGAATCTGAGAAGAGCCACAAATTTCCTTCCACCCAGCGTTCCCCCAAGTGTCCCGATAAAAATGGTACCTCACTTGTGTGGGTAGGCCTAGTGCCCGCGACAGGAAATGCCCCAAAACACAAAGTGGACACTTCACATTTTCTCAAAGAAAACGGAGATGTTTTTTGCAAAGTGCCTACCTGTGGATTTTGGCCTCTTCCTCATCCGGCACGTACGAAAACCTAACAAACCAGTACATTTTTGAAAACTAGAGACCTAGGGGAATCCAAGATGAGGTGACTTGTGGGGCTCTCACCAGGTTCTGTTACACAGAATCCATTGCAAACCTCAAAATTTGGACTAAAAAACACTTTTTCCTCACATTTCGGTTACAGAAAGTTCTGGAATCTGAGAGGAGCCACAAATTTCCTTCCACCCAGCGTTCCCTCAAGTCTCCCGATAAAAATGATACCTCACTTGTGTGGGTAGGCCTGGTGCCCGCGACAGGAAAAGCCCCAACCACAACGTGGACACATCACATTTTTCCACAGAAAATATAGGTGTTTTTTGCAAAGGGCCTACCTGTGGTTTTTGGCCTCTAGCTCAGCCGGCACCTAGGGAAACCTACCAAACCTGTGCATTTTTTAAAACTAAAGACCTACGGGAATCCAAGATGGGGTGACTTGTGGGGCTTTCACCAGGTTCTTTTACCCAGAATCCTTTGCAAACCTCAAAATTTGGCTACAAAAAACACTTTTTCCTCACATGTCGGTGACAGAGAGTTCTGGAATCTGAGAAGAGCCACAAATTTCCTTCCACTCAGCGTTTCCCCAAGTGTCCCGATAAAAATGATACCTCACTTGTGTGGGTAGGCCTAGTGCTCGCGACAGGAAATGCCCCAAAACACAAAGTGGACACATCACATTTTCTCAAAGAAAACGGAGGTGTTTTTTGCAATGTGCCTACCTGTGGATTTTGGCCTCTCAGGGAAACCTACCAAACCTTTGCATTTTTTAAAACTAGAGACCTAGGGGAATCCAAGATGGGGTGACTTGTGGGGCTCTCACCAGGTTCTCTTACCCAGAATCCTTTGCAAACCTAAAAATGTGGCAAAAAAACACTTTTTCCTCACATTTCGTTGACAGAGAGTTCTGGAATCTGAGAAGAGCCACAAATTTCCTTCCACCCAGCGTTCCCCCAAGTGTCCCGATAAAAATGGTACCTCACTTGTGTGGGTAGGCCTAGTGCCCGCGACAGGAAATGCCCCAAAACACAAAGTGGACACTTCACATTTTCTCAAAGAAAACGGAGATGTTTTTTGCAAAGTGCCTACCTGTGGATTTTGGCCTCTTCCTCATCCGGCACGTACGAAAACCTAACAAACCAGTACATTTTTGAAAACTAGAGACCTAGGGGAATCCAAGATGAGGTGACTTGTGGGGCTCTCACCAGGTTCTGTTACACAGAATCCATTGCAAACCTCAAAATTTGGCCTAAAAAACACTTTTTCCTCACATTTCGGTGACAGAAAGTTCTGGAATCTGACAGGAGCCACGAATTTCCTTCAAATCCAGCGTTCCCTCAAGACTCCCAATAAAAATTATACCTCACTTGTGTGGGTAGGCCTTGTTCCCGCAACAGAAAAAGCCCCAAAACACAATGTGGACACATCACATTTTTCCACAGAAAACAAAGGTGTTTTTTGCAAAGTGCCTACCTGTGGATTTTGACCTCTAGCTCAGCCGACACCAAGGGAAACCTACCAAACCTGTGCATTTTTTAAAACTAGAGACATAGGGAAATCCAAGATGGGGTGACTTGTGGGGCTCTCAACAGGTTATGTTACCCAGAATCCTTTGCAAACCTCAAAATTTGGCTAAAAAAACACTTTTTCCTCACATTTCGGTGACAGAGAGTTCTGGAATCTGAGAGGAGCCACAAATTTCCTTCCACCCAGCGTTCCCCCAAGTGTCCCGATAAAAATGGTCCCTCACTTGTGTGGGTAGGCCTAGTGCCCACGACAGGAAATGCCCCAAAACACAAAGTGGACACATCACATTTTCTCAAAGAAAACAGAGGTGTTTTTTGCAAAGTGCCTATCTGTGGATTTTGGCCTCTTGCTTAGCCGTTACCTTCGGAAACCTACTAAACCAGTGCATTTTCGAAAATTAGAGACCTAGGGGAATTCAAGATGAGGTGACTTTTGGGGCTCTCACCAGTTTCTGTTAGCGAGAATCCTTTGCAAACCTCAAAATTTAGCTAAAAAAACAATTTGTCCTCATATTTCGGTGACAGAGAGTTCTGGAATCTGAGAGGACCCACAAATTTCCTTCCACCCAGCGTTCCCCCAAGTGTTCCGTTAAAAATGGTACCTCACTTGTGTGGGTAGGCCTAGTGCCCGCAACAGGAAAAGCCCCAAACACAACGTGGACACATCACATTTTTCCACAGAAAATATAGGTGTTTTTTGCAAAGGGCCTACCTGTGGTTTTTGGCCTCTAACTCAGCCGGCACCTAGGGAAACCTACGAAACCGGTGCATTTTTTAAAACTAAAGACCTAGGGGAATCCAAGATGGGGTGACTTGTGGGGCTCTCACCAGGTTCTCTTACCCAGAATCCTTTGCAAACCTAAAAATGTGGCTAAAAAAACACTTTTTCCTCACATTTCGTTGACAGAGAGTTCTGGAATCTGAGAAGAGCCACAAATTTCCTTCCACCCAGCGTTCCCCCAAGTGTCCCGATAAAAATGGTACCTCACTTGTGTGGGTAGGCCTAGTGCCCGCGACAGGAAATGCCCCAAAACACAAAGTGGACACTTCACATTTTCTCAAAGAAAACGGAGATGTTTTTTGCAAAGTGCCTACCTGTGGATTTTGGCCTCTTCCTCATCCGGCACGTACGAAAACCTAACAAACCAGTACATTTTTGAAAACTAGAGACCTAGGGGAATCCAAGATGAGGTGACTTGTGGGGCTCTCACCAGGTTCTGTTACACAGAATCCATTGCAAACCTCAAAATTTGGACTAAAAAACACTTTTTCCTCACATTTCGGTGACAGAAAGTTCTGGAATCTGACAGGAGCCACGAATTTCCTTCAAATCCAGCGTTCCCTCAAGACTCCCAATAAAAATTATACCTCACTTGTGTGGGTAGGCCTTGTTCCCGCAACAGAAAAAGCCCCAAAACACAATGTGGACACATCACATTTTTCCACAGAAAACAAAGGTGTTTTTTGCAAAGTGCCTACCTGTGGATTTTGACCTCTAGCTCAGCCGACACCAAGGGAAACCTACCAAACCTGTGCATTTTTTAAAACTAGAGACATAGGGAAATCCAAGATGGGGTGACTTGTGGGGCTCTCAACAGGTTATGTTACCCAGAATCCTTTGCAAACCTCAAAATTTGGCTAAAAAAACACTTTTTCCTCACATTTCGGTGACAGAGAGTTCTGGAATCTGAGAGGAGCCACAAATTTCCTTCCACCCAGCGTTCCCCCAAGTGTCCCGATAAAAATGGTCCCTCACTTGTGTGGGTAGGCCTAGTGCCCACGACAGGAAATGCCCCAAAACACAAAGTGGACACATCACATTTTCTCAAAGAAAACAGAGGTGTTTTTTGCAAAGTGCCTATCTGTGGATTTTGGCCTCTTGCTTAGCCGTTACCTTCGGAAACCTACTAAACCAGTGCATTTTCGAAAATTAGAGACCTAGGGGAATTCAAGATGAGGTGACTTTTGGGGCTCTCACCAGTTTCTGTTAGCGAGAATCCTTTGCAAACCTCAAAATTTAGCTAAAAAAACAATTTGTCCTCATATTTCGGTGACAGAGAGTTCTGGAATCTGAGAGGACCCACAAATTTCCTTCCACCCAGCGTTCCCCCAAGTGTCCCGTTAAAAATGGTACCTCACTTGTGTGGGTAGGCCTAGTGCCCGCAACAGGAAAAGCCCCAAACACAACGTGGACACATCACATTTTTCCACAGAAAATATAGGTGTTTTTTGCAAAGGGCCTACCTGTGGTTTTTGGCCTCTAACTCAGCCGGCACCTAGGGAAACCTACGAAACCTGTGCATTTTTTAAAACTAAAGACCTAGGGGAATCCAAGATGGGGTGACTTGTGGGGCTCTCACCAGGTTCTTTTACCCAGAATCCTTTGCAAACCTCAAACTTTGGCTTCAAAAAACACTTTTTCCTCACATTACGGTGACAGAGAGTTCTGGAATCTGAGAGGAGCCACAAATTTCCTTCCACCCAGTGTTCCCCCAAGTGTCCCGATAAAAATGGTACCTCACTTGTGTGGGTAGGCCTAGTGCCCACGACAGGAAATGCCCCAAAACACAAAGTGGACACATCACATTTTCTCAAAGAAAACAGAGGTGTTTTTTGCAAAGTGCCTATCTGTGGATTTTGGCCTATTGCTTAGTCGTTACCTTGGAAACCTACCAAACCAGTGCATTTTCGAAAATTAGAGACCTAGGGTAATTCAAGATGAGGTGACTTTTGGGGCTCTCACCAGGTTCTGTTAGCGAGAATCCTTTGCAAACCTCACAATTTAGCTAAAAAAACAATTTGTCCTCATATTTTGGTGACAGAGAGTTCTGGAATCTGAGAGGACCCACAAATTTCCTTCCACCCAGCGTTCCCCCAAGTGTCCCGTTAAAAATGGTACCACACTTGTGTGGGTAGGCCTAGTGCCCGCAACAGGAAATGCCCCAAAACACAATGTGGACACATCACATTTTCTCAAAGAAAACAGAGGTGTTATTTGCAAAGTGCCTACCTGTGGATTTTGGCCTCTTGCTTAGCCGTCACCTTCGGAAACCTACCAAACTAGTTCATTTCGAAAAATAGAGACCTAGGGTAATTCAAGATGAGGTGACTTGTGGGGCCCTCACTAGGTTCTGTTACCCAGAATCCTTTGCAAACCTCAAAATTTGGCTAAAAAAAACACTTTTTCCTCACATTTCTGTTACAGAAAGTTCTGGAATCTGAGAGGAGCCACAAATTTCCTTCCACCCAGCGTTCCCTCAAGTCTCCCGATAAAAATGATACCTCACTTCTGTGGGTAGGCCTTGTGCCCGTGACAGGAAAAGCCCCAAACACAACGTGGACACATCACATTTTTCCACAGAAAATATAGGTGTTTTTTGCAAAGGGCCTACCTGTGGTTTTTGGCCTCTAGCTCAGCCGGCACCTAGGGAAACCTACCAAACCTGTGCATTTTTTAAAACTAAAGACCTAGGGGAATCCAAGATGGGGTGACTTGTGGGGCTCTCACCAGGTTCTTTTACCCAGAATCCTTTGCAAACCTCAAACTATGGCTACAAAAAACACTTTTTCCTCACATTACGGTGACAGAGAGTTCTGGAATCTGGGAGGAGCCACAAATTTTCTTCCACCCAGTGTTCCCACAAGTGTCCCGATAAAAATGGTACCTCACTTGTGTGGGTAGGCCTAGTGCCCGCGACAGGAAATGCCCCAAATCACAAAGTGGACACATCACATTTTCTCAAAGAAAACGGAGGTGTTATTTGCAAAGTGCCTACCTGTCGGATTTTGGCTTCTTGCTCAGCCGTTACCTTCGGAAACCTACCAAACCAGTGCATTTTCGAAAATTAGAGACCTAGGGGAATTCAAGATGAGGTGACTTGTGGGGCTCTCACCAGGTTCTGTTACCGAGAATCCTTTGCAAACCTCAAAATTTGGGTAAAAAAACAATTTGTCCTCACATTTCAGTGACAGAAAGTTCTGGAATCTGAGTGTAGCCACAAATTTCCTTCCACCCAGCGTTCCCTCAAGTCTCCCGATAAAAATGGTCCCTCACTTGTGTGGGTAGGCCTAGTGCCCACGACAGGAAATGCCCCAAAACACAAAGTGGACACATCACATTTTCTCAAAGAAAACAGAGGTGTTTTTTGCAAAGTGCCTATCTGTGGATTTTGGCCTCTTGCTTAGCCGTTACCTTCGGAAACCTACTAAACCAGTGCATTTTCGAAAATTAGAGACCTAGGGGAATTCAAGATGAGGTGACTTTTGGGGCTCTCACCAGTTTCTGTTAGCGAGAATCCTTTGCAAACCTCAAAATTTAGCTAAAAAAACAAATTGTCCTCATATTTCGGTGACAGAGAGTTCTGGAATCTGAGAGGACCCACAAATTTCCTTCCACCCAGCGTTCCCCCAAGTGTCCCGTTAAAAATGGTACCTCACTTGTGTGGGTAGGCCTAGTGCCCGCAACAGGAAAAGCCCCAAACACAACGTGGACACATCACATTTTTCCACAGAAAATATAGGTGTTTTTTGCAAAGGGCCTACCTGTGGTTTTTGGCCTCTAACTCAGCCGGCACCTAGGGAAACCTACGAAACCTGTGCATTTTTTAAAACTAAAGACCTAGGGGAATCCAAGATGGGGTGACTTGTGGGGCTCTCACCAGGTTATGTTACCCAGAATCCTTTGCAAACCTCAAACTTTGGCTTCAAAAAACACTTTTTCCTCACATTACGGTGACAGAGAGTTCTGGAATCTGAGAGGAGCCACAAATTTCCTTCCACCCAGTGTTCCCCCAAGTGTCCCGATAAAAATGGTACCTCACTTGTGTGGGTAGGCCTAGTGCCCACGACAGGAAATGCCCCAAAACACAAAGTGGACACATCACATTTTCTCAAAGAAAACAGAGGTGTTTTTTGCAAAGTGCCTATCTGTGGATTTTGGCCTATTGCTTAGTCGTTACCTTGGAAACCTACCAAACCAGTGCATTTTCGAAAATTAGAGACCTAGGGTAATTCAAGATGAGGTGACTTTTGGGGCTCTCACCAGGTTCTGTTAGCGAGAATCCTTTGCAAACCTCACAATTTAGCTAAAAAAACAATTTGTCCTCATATTTTGGTGACAGAGAGTTCTGGAATCTGAGAGGACCCACAAATTTCCTTCCACCCAGCGTTCCCCCAAGTGTCCCGTTAAAAATGGTACCACACTTGTGTGGGTAGGCCTAGTGCCCGCAACAGGAAATGCCCCAAAACACAATGTGGACACATCACATTTTCTCAAAGAAAACAGAGGTGTTATTTGCAAAGTGCCTACCTGTGGATTTTTGCCTCTTGCTTAGCCGTCACCTTCGGAAACCTACCAAACTAGTTCATTTCGAAAAATAGAGACCTAGGGGAATTCAAGATGAGGTGACTTGTGGAGCCATCACTAGGTTCTGTTACCCAGAATCCTTTGCAAACCTCAAAATTTGGCTAAAAAAAACACTTTTTCCTCACATTTCAGGTTACAGAAAGTTCTGGAATCTGAGAGGAGCCACAAATTTCCTTCCACCCAGCGTTCCCTCAAGTCTCCCGATAAAAATGATACCTCACTTCTGTGGGTAGGCCTTGTGCCCGCGACAGGAAAAGCCCCAAACACAACGTGGACACATCACATTTTTCCACAGAAAATATAGGTGTTTTTTGCAAAGGGCCTACCTGTGGTTTTTGGCCTCTAGCTCAGCCGGCACCTAGGGAAACCTACCAAACCTGTGCATTTTTTAAAACTAAAGACCTAGGGGAATCCAAGATGGGGTGACTTGTGGGGCTCTCACCAGGTTCTTTTACCCAGAATCCTTTGCAAACCTCAAACTATGGCTACAAAAAACACTTTTTCCTCACATTACGGTGACAGAGAGTTCTGGAATCTGAGAAGAGCCACAAATTTTCTTCTACCCAGTGTTCCCCCAAGTGTCCCGATAAAAATGGTACCTCACTTGTGTGGGTAGGCCTAGTGCCCGCGACAGGAAATGCCCCAAAACACAAAGTGGACACATCACACTTTCTCAAAGAAAACGGAGGTGTTATTTGCAAAGTGCCTACCTGTGGATTTTGGCCTCTTGCTCAGCCAGCACCTAGGGAAACCTACCAAACCTTTGCATTTTTTAAAACTAGAGACCTAGGGGAATCCAAGATGGGGTGACTTGTGGGTCTCTCACCAGGTTCTCTTACCCAGAATCCTTTGCAAACCTAAAAATGTGGCTAAAAAAACACTTTTTCCTCACATTTCGTTGACAGAGAGTTCTGGAATCTGAGAAGAGCCACAAATTTCCTTCCACCCAGCGTTCCCCCAAGTGTCCCGATAAAAATGGTCCCTCACTTGTGTGGGTAGGCCTAGTGCCCACGACAGGAAATGCCCCAAAACACAAAGTGGACACATCACATTTTCTCAAAGAAAACAGGTGTTTTTTGCAAAGTGCCTATCTGTGGATTTTGGCCTATTGCTTAGTCGTTACCTTCGGAAACCTACCAAACCAGTGCATTTTCGAAAATTAGAGACCTAGGGGAATTCAAGATGAGGTGACTTTTGGGGCTCTCACCAGGTTCTGTTAGCGAGAATCCTTTGCAAACCTCACAATTTAGCTAAAAAAACAATTTGTCCTCATATTTTGGTGACAGAGAGTTCTGGAATCTGAGAGGACCCTTAAATTTCCTTCCACCAAGCGTTCCCCCAAGTGTCCCGTTAAAAATGGTACCTCACTTGTGTGGGTAGGCCTAGTGCCCGCAACAGTAAATGCCCCAAAACACAAAGTGGACACATCACATTTTCTCAAAGAAACAGAGGTGTTATTTGCAAAGTGCCTACCTGTGGATTTTGGCCTCTTGCTTAGTCGTCACCTTCGGAAACCTACCAAACTAGTTCATTTCGAAAAATAGAGACCTAGGGGAATTCAAGATGAGGTGACTTGTGGAGCCATCACTAGGTTCTGTTACCCAGAATCCTTTGCAACCCTCAACATTTGGCTAAAAAAAACACTTTTTCCTCACATTTCGGTTACAGAAAGTTCTGGAATCTGAGAGGAGCCACAAATTTCCTTCCACCCAGCGTTCCCTCAAGTCTCCCGATAAAAATGATACCTCACTTGTGTGGGTAGGCCTGGTGCCCGCGACAGGAAAAGCCCCAACCACAACGTGGACACATCACATTTTTCCACAGAAAATATAGGTGTTTTTTGCAAAGGGCCTACCTGTGGTTTTTGGCCTCTAGCTCAGCCGGCACCTAGGGAAACCTACCAAACCTGTGCATTTTTTAAAACTAAAGACCTACGGGAATCCAAGATGGGGTGACTTGTGGGGCTCTCACCAGGTTCTTTTACCCAGAATCCTTTGCAAACCTCAAAATTTGGCTACAAAAAACACTTTTTCCTCACATTTCGGTGACAGAGAGTTCTGGAATCTGAGAAGAGCCACAAATTTCCTTCCACCCAGCGTTTCCCCAAGTGTCCCGATAAAAATGATACCTCACTTGTGTGGGTAGGCCTAGTGCTCGCGACAGGAAATGCCCCAAAACACAAAGTGGACACATCACATTTTCTCAAAGAAAACGGAGGTGTTTTTTGCAATGTGCCTACCTGTGGATTTTGGCCTCTCAGGGAAACTTACCAAACCTTTGCATTTTTTAAAACTAGAGACCTAGGGGAATCCAAGATGGAGTGACTTGTGGGGCTCTCACCAGGTTCTCTTACCCAGAATCCTTTGCAAACCTAAAAATGTGGCTAAAAAAACACTTTTTCCTCACATTTCGTTGACAGAGAGTTCTGGAATCTGAGAAGAGCCACAAATTTCCTTCCACCCAGCGTTCCCCCAAGTGTCCCGATAAAAATGGTACCTCACTTGTGTGGGTAGGCCTAGTGCCCGCGACAGGAAATGCCCCAAAACACAAAGTGGACACTTCACATTTTCTCAAAGAAAACGGAGATGTTTTTTGCAAAGTGCCTACCTGTGGATTTTGGCCTCTTCCTCATCCGGCACGTACGAAAACCTGACAAACCAGTACATTTTTGAAAACTAGAGACCTAGGGGAATCCAAGATGAGGTGACTTGTGGGGCTCTCACCAGGTTCTGTTACACAGAATCCATTGCAAACCTCAAAATTTGGCCTAAAAACACTTTTTCCTCACATTTCGGTGACAGAAAGTTCTGGAATCTGACAGGAGCCACGAATTTCCTTCAAATCCAGCGTTCCCTCAAGACTCCCAATAAAAATTATACCTCACTTGTGTGGGTAGGCCTTGTTCCCGCAACAGAAAAAGCCCCAAAACACAATGTGGACACATCACATTTTTCCACAGAAAACAAAGGTGTTTTTTGCAAAGTGCCTACCTGTGGATTTTGACCTCTAGCTCAGCCGACACCAAGGGAAACCTACCAAACCTGTGCATTTTTTAAAACTAGAGACATAGGGAAATCCAAGATGGGGTGACTTGTGGGGCTCTCAACAGGTTATGTTACCCAGAATCCTTTGCAAACCTCAAAATTTGGCTAAAAAAACACTTTTTCCTCACATTTCGGTGACAGAGATTTCTGGAATCTGAGAGGAGCCACAAATTTCCTTCCACCCAGCGTTCCCCCAAGTGTCCCGATAAAAATGGTCCCTCACTTGTGTGGGTAGGCCTAGTGCCCACGACAGGAAATGCCCCAAAACACAAAGTGGACACATCACATTTTCTCAAAGAAAACAGAGGTGTTTTTTGCAAAGTGCCTATCTGTGGATTTTGGCCTCTTGCTTAGCCGTTACCTTCGGAAACCTACTAAACCAGTGCATTTTCGAAAATTAGAGACCTAGGGGAATTCAAGATGAGGTGACTTTTGGGGCTCTCACCAGTTTCTGTTAGCGAGAATCCTTTGCAAACCTCAAAATTTAGCTAAAAAAACAATTTGTCCTCATATTTCGGTGACAGAGAGTTCTGGAATCTGAGAGGACCCACAAATTTCCTTCCACCCAGCGTTCCCCCAAGTGTCCCGTTAAAAATGGTACCTCACTTGTGTGGGTAGGCCTAGTGCCCGCGACAGGAAAAGCCCCAAACACAACGTGGACACATCACATTTTTCCACAGAAAATATAGGTGTTTTTTGCAAAGGGCCTACCTGTGGTTTTTGGCCTCTAACTCAGCCGGCACCTAGGGAAACCTACCAAACCTGTGCATTTTTTAAAACTAAAGACCTAGGGGAATCCAAGATGGGGTGACTTGTGGGGCTCTCACCAGGTTCTTTTACCCAGAATCCTTTGCAAACCACAAACTTTGGCTTCAAAAAACACTTTTTCCTCACATTATGGTGACAGAGAGTTCTGGAATCTGAGAGGAGCCACAAATTTCCTTCCACCCAGTGTTCCCCCAAGTGTCCCGATAAAAATGGTACCTCACTTGTGTGGGTAGGCCTAGTGCCCACGACAGGAAATGCCCCAAAACACAAAGTGGACACATCACATTTTCTCAAAGAAAACAGAGGTGTTTTTTGCAAAGTGCCTATCTGTGGATTTTGGCCTATTGCTTAGTCGTTACCTTCGGAAACCTACCAAACCAGTGCATTTTCGAAAATTAGAGACCTAGGGGAATTCAAGATGAGGTGACTTTTGGGGCTCTCACCAGGTTCTGTTAGCGAGAATCCTTTGCAAACCTCACAATTTAGCTAAAAAAACAATTTGTCCTCATATTTTGGTGACAGAGAGCTCTGGAATCTGAGAGGACCCACAAATTTCCTTCAAATCCAGCGTTCCCTCAAGACTCCCAATAAAAATTATACCTCACTTGTGTGGGTAGGCCTTGTTCCCGCAACAGAAAAAGCCCCAAAACACAATGTGGACAAATCACATTTTTCCACAGAAAACAAAGGTGTTTTTTGCAAAGTGCCTACCTGTGGATTTTGACCTCTAGCTCAGCCGACACCAAGGGAAACCTACCAAACCTGTGCATTTTTTAAAACTAGAGACATAGGGAAATCCAAGATGGGGTGACTTGTGGGGCTCTCAACAGGTTATGTTACCCAGAATCCTTTGCAAACCTCAAAATTTGGCTAAAAAAACACTTTTTCCTCACATTTCGGTGACAGAGAGTTCTGGAATCTGAGAGGAGCCACAAATTTCCTTCCACCCAGCGTTCCCCCAAGTGTCCCGATAAAAATGGTCCCTCACTTGTGTGGGTAGGCCTAGTGCCCACGACAGGAAATGCCCCAAAACACAAAGTGGACACATCACATTTTCTCAAAGAAAACAGAGGTGTTTTTTGCAAAGTGCCTATCTGTGGATTTTGGCCTCTTGCTTAGCCGTTACCTTCGGAAACCTACTAAACCAGTGCATTTTCGAAAATTAGAGACCTAGGGGAATTCAAGATGAGGTGACTTTTGGGGCTCTCACCAGTTTCTGTTAGCGAGAATCCTTTGCAAACCTCAAAATTTAGCTAAAAAAACAATTTGTCCTCATATTTCGGTGACAGAGAGTTCTGGAATCTGAGAGGACCCACAAATTTCCTTCCACCCAGCGTTCCCCCAAGTGTCCCGTTAAAAATGGTACCTCACTTGTGTGGGTAGGCCTAGTGCCCGCGACAGGAAAAGCCCCAAACACAACGTGGACACATCACATTTTTCCACAGAAAATATAGGTGTTTTTTGCAAAGGGCCTACCTGTGGTTTTTGGCCTCTAACTCAGCCGGCACCTAGGGAAACCTACCAAACCTGTGCATTTTTTAAAACTAAAGACCTAGGGGAATCCAAGATGGGGTGACTTGTGGGGCTCTCACCAGGTTCTTTTACCCAGAATCCTTTGCAAACCTCAAACTTTGGCTACAAAAAACACTTTTTCCTCACATTACGGTGACAGAGAGTTCTGGAATCTGAGAGGAGCCACAAATTTCCTTCCACCCAGTGTTCCCCCAAGTGTCCCGATAAAAATGGTACCTCACTTGTGTGGGTAGGCCTAGTGCCCACGACAGGAAATGCCCCAAAACACAAAGTGGACACATCACATTTTCTCAAAGAAAACAGAGGTGTTTTTTGCAAAGTGCCTATCTGTGGATTTTGGCCTATTGCTTAGTCGTTACCTTCGGAAACCTACCAAACCAGTGCATTTTCGAAAATTAGAGACCTAGGGGAATTCAAGATGAGGTGACTTTTGGGGCTCTCAACAGGTTCTGTTAGCGAGAATCTTTTGCAAACCTCACAATTTAGCTAAAAAAACAATTTGTCCTCATATTTTGGTGACAGAGAGCTCTGGAATCTGAGAGGACCCACAAATTTCCTTCCACCCAGCGTTCCCCCAAGTGTCCCGTTAAAAATGGTACCTCACTTGTGTGGGTAGGCCTAGTGCCCGCAACAGGAAATGCCCCAAAACACAAAGTGGACACATCATATTTTCTCAAAGAAAACAGAGGTGTTATTTGCAAAGTGCCTAACTGTGGATTTTGGCTTCTTGCTCAGCCGTTACCTTCGGAAACCTACCAAACCAGTGCATTTTCGAAAATTAGAGACCTAGGGGAATTCAAGATGAGGTGACTTGTGGGGCTCTCACCAGGTTCTGTTACCGAGAATCCTTTGCAAACCTCAAAATTTGGCTAAAAAAACAATTTGTCCTCACATTTCGGTGTCAGAAAGTTCTGGAATCTGAGTGTAGCCACAAATTTCCTTCCACCCAGCGTTCCCTCAAGTCTCCCGATAAAAATGATACCTCACTTGTGTGGGTAGGCCTTGTGCCCGCGACAGGAAAAGCCCCAAACACAACGTGGACACATCACATTTTTCCACTGAAAATATAGGTGTTTTTTGAAAGGGTCTACCTGTGGTTTTTGGCCTCTAGCTCAGCCGGCACCTAGGGAAACCTACCAAACCTGTGCATTTTTTAAAACTAAAGACCTATGGGAATCCAAGATGGGGTGACTTGTGGTGCTCTCACCAGGTTCTTTTACCCAGAATCCTTTGCAAACCTCAAAATTTGGCTACAAAAAACACTTTTTCCTCACATTACGGTGAGAGAGAGTTCTGGAATCTGAGAGGAGCCACAAATTTCCTTCCACCCAGCGTTCCCCCAAGTGTCCCGATAAAAATGGTACCTCACTTGTGTGGGTAGGCCTAGTACCCGCGACAGGAAATGCCCCAAAACACAAAGTGGACACATCACACTTTCTCAAAGAAAACGGAGGTGTTATTTGCAAAGTGCCTACCTGTGGATTTTGGCCTCTTGCTCAGCCAGCACCTAGGGAAACCTACCAAACCTTTGCATTTTTAAAAACTAGAGACCTAGGGGAATCCAAGATGGGGTGACTTGTGGGTCTCTCACCAGGTTCTCTTACCCAGAATCCTTTGCAAACCTAAAAATGTGGCTAAAAAAAACACTTTTTCCTCACATTTCGTTGACAGAGAGTTCTGGAATCTGAGAAGAGCCACAAATTTCCTTCCACCCAGCGTTCCCCCAAGTGTCCCGATAAAAATGGTCCCTCACTTGTGTGGGTAGGCCTAGTGCCCACGACAGGAAATGCCCCAAAACACAAAGTGGACACATCACATTTTCTCAAAGAAAACAGGTGTTTTTTGCAAAGTGCCTATCTGTGGATTTTGGCCTATTGCTTAGTCGTTACCTTCGGAAACCTACCAAACCAGTGCATTTTCGAAAATTAGAGACCTAGGGGAATTCAAGATGAGGTGACTTTTGGGGCTCTCACCAGGTTCTGTTAGCGAGAATCCTTTGCAAACCTCACAATTTAGCTAAAAAAACAATTTGTCCTCATATTTTGGTGACAGAGAGTTCTGGAATCTGAGAGGACCCTTAAATTTCCTTCCACCAAGCGTTCCCCCAAGAGTCCCGTTAAAAATGGTACCTCACTTGTGTGGGTAGGCCTAGTGCCCGCAACAGTAAATGCCCCAAAACACAAAGTGGACACATCACATTTTCTCAAAGAAACAGAGGTGTTATTTGCAAAGTGCCTACCTGTGGATTTTGGCCTCTTGCTTAGCCGTCACCTTCGGAAACCTACCAAACTAGTTCATTTCGAAAAATAGAGACCTAGGGGAATTCAAGATGAGGTGACTTGTGGAGCCATCACTAGGTTCTGTTACCCAGAATCCTTTGCAACCCTCAACATTTGGCTAAAAAAAACACTTTTTCCTCACATTTCGGTTACAGAAAGTTCTGGAATCTGAGAGGAGCCACAAATTTCCTTCCACCCAGCGTTCCCTCAAGTCTCCCGATAAAAATGATACCTCACTTGTGTGGGTAGGCCTGGTGCCCGCGACAGGAAAAGCCCCAACCACAACGTGGACACATCACATTTTTCCACAGAAAATATAGGTGTTTTTTGCAAAGGGCCTACCTGTGGTTTTTGGCCTCTAGCTCAGCCGGCACCTAGGGAAACCTACCAAACCTGTGCATTTTTTAAAACTAAAGACCTACGGGAATCCAAGATGGGGTGACTTGTGGGGCTCTCACCAGGTTCTTTTACCCAGAATCCTTTGCAAACCTCAAAATTTGGCTACAAAAAACACTTTTTCCTCACATTTCGGTGACAGAGAGTTCTGGAATCTGAGAAGAGCCACAAATTTCCTTCCACCCAGCGTTTCCCCAAGTGTCCCGATAAAAATGATACCTCACTTGTGTGGGTAGGCCTAGTGCTCGCGACAGGAAATGCCCCAAAACACAAAGTGGACACATCACATTTTCTCAAAGAAAACGGAGGTGTTTTTTGCAATGTGCCTACCTGTGGATTTTGGCCTCTCAGGGAAACCTACCAAACCTTTGCATTTTTTAAAACTAGAGACCTAGGGGAATCCAAGATGGAGTGACTTGTGGGGCTCTCACCAGGTTCTCTTACCCAGAATCCTTTGCAAACCTAAAAATGTGGCTAAAAAAACACTTTTTCCTCACATTTCGTTGACAGAGAGTTCTGGAATCTGAGAAGAGCCACAAATTTCCTTCCACCCAGCGTTCCCCCAAGTGTCCCGATAAAAATGGTACCTCACTTGTGTGGGTAGGTCTAGTGCCCGCGACAGGAAATGCCCCAAAACACAAAGTGGACACTTCACATTTTCTCAAAGAAAACGGAGATGTTTTTTGCAAAGTGCCTACCTGTGGATTTTGGCCTCTTCCTCATCCGGCACGTACGAAAACCTAACAAACCAGTACATTTTTGAAAACTCGAGACCTAGGGGAATCCAAGATGAGGTGACTTGTGGGGCTCTCACCAGGTTCTGTTACCCAGAATCCATTGCAAACCTCAAAATTTGGCCTAAAAAACACTTTTTCCTCACATTTCGGTGACAGAAAGTTCTGGAATCTGACAGGAGCCACGAATTTCCTTCAAATCCAGCGTTCCCTCAAGACTCCCAATAAAAATTATACCTCACTTGTGTGGGTAGGCCTTGTTCCCGCAACAGAAAAAGCCCCAAAACACAATGTGGACACATCACATTTTTCCACAGAAAACAAAGGTGTTTTTTGCAAAGTGCCTACCTGTGGATTTTGACCTCTAGCTCAGCCGACACCAAGGGAAACCTACCAAACCTGTGCATTTTTTAAAACTAGAGACATAGGGAAATCCAAGATGGGGTGACTTGTGGGGCTCTCAACAGGTTATGTTACCCAGAATCCTTTGCAAACCTCAAAATTTGGCTAAAAAAACACTTTTTCCTCACATTTCGGTGACAGAGAGTTCTGGAATCTGAGAGGAGCCACAAATTTCCTTCCACCCAGCGTTCCCCCAAGTGTCCCGATAAAAATGGTCCCTCACTTGTGTGGGTAGGCCTAGTGCCCACGACAGGAAATGCCCCAAAACACAAAGTGGACACATCACATTTTCTCAAAGAAAACAGAGGTGTTTTTTGCAAAGTGCCTATCTGTGGATTTTGGCCTCTTGCTTAGCCGTTACCTTCGGAAACCTACTAAACCAGTGCATTTTCGAAAATTAGAGACCTAGGGGAATTCAAGATGAGGTGACTTTTGGGGCTCTCACCAGTTTCTGTTAGCGAGAATCCTTTGCAAACCTCAAAATTTAGCTAAAAAAACAATTTGTCCTCATATTTCGGTGACAGAGAGTTCTGGAATCTGAGAGGACCCACAAATTTCCTTCCACCCAGCGTTCCCCCAAGTGTCCCGTTAAAAATGGTACCTCACTTGTGTGGGTAGGCCTAGTGCCCGCGACAGGAAAAGCCCCAAACACAACGTGGACACATCACATTTTTCCACAGAAAATATAGGTGTTTTTTGCAAAGGGCCTACCTGTGGTTTTTGGCCTCTAACTCAGCCGGCACCTAGGGAAACCTACCAAACCTGTGCATTTTTTAAAACTAAAGACCTAGGGGAATCCAAGATGGGGTGACTTGTGGGGCTCTCACCAGGTTCTTTTACCCAGAATCCTTTGCAAACCTCAAACTTTGGCTACAAAAAACACTTTTTCCTCACATTACGGTGACAGAGAGTTCTGGAATCTGAGAGGAGCCACAAATTTCCTTCCACCCAGTGTTCCCCCAAGTGTCCCGATAAAAATGGTACCTCACTTGTGTGGGTAGGCCTAGTGCCCACGACAGGAAATGCCCCAAAACACAAAGTGGACACATCACATTTTCTCAAAGAAAACAGAGGTGTTTTTTGCAAAGTGCCTATCTGTGGATTTTGGCCTATTGCTTAGTCGTTACCTTCGGAAACCTACCAAACCAGTGCATTTTCGAAAATTAGAGACCTAGGGGAATTCAAGATGAGGTGACTTTTGGGGCTCTCACCAGGTTCTGTTAGCGAGAATCTTTTGCAAACCTCACAATTTAGCTAAAAAAACAATTTGTCCTCATATTTTGGTGACAGAGAGCTCTGGAATCTGAGAGGACCCACAAATTTCCTTCCACCCAGCGTTCCCCCAAGTGTCCCGTTAAAAATGGTACCTCACTTGTGTGGGTAGGCCTAGTGCCCGCAACAGGAAATGCCCCAAAACACAAAGTGGACACATCATATTTTCTCAAAGAAAACAGAGGTGTTATTTGCAAAGTGCCTAACTGTGGATTTTGGCTTCTTGCTCAGCCGTTACCTTCGGAAACCTACCAAACCAGTGCATTTTCGAAAATTAGAGACCTAGGGGAATTCAAGATGAGGTGACTTGTGGGGCTCTCACCAGGTTCTGTTACCGAGAATCCTTTGCAAACCTCAAAATTTGGCTAAAAAAACAATTTGTCCTCACATTTCGGTGTCAGAAAGTTCTGGAATCTGAGTGTAGCCACAAATTTCCTTCCACCCAGCGTTCCCTCAAGTCTCCCGATAAAAATGATACCTCACTTGTGTGGGTAGGCCTTGTGCCCGCGACAGGAAAAGCCCCAAACACAACGTGGACACATCACATTTTTCCACTGAAAATATAGGTGTTTTTTGAAAGGGCCTACCTGTGGTTTTTGGCCTCTAGCTCAGCCGGCACCTAGGGAAACCTACCAAACCTGTGCATTTTTTAAAACTAAAGACCTATGGGAATCCAAGATGGGGTGACTTGTGGTGCTCTCACCAGGTTCTTTTACCCAGAATCCTTTGCAAACCTCAAAATTTGGCTACAAAAAACACTTTTTCCTCACATTACGGTGAGAGAGAGTTCTGGAATCTGAGAGGAGCCACAAATTTCCTTCCACCCAGCGTTCCCCCAAGTGTCCCTATAAAAATGGTACCTCACTTGTGTGGGTAGGCCTAGTACCCGCGACAGGAAATGCCCCAAAACACAAAGTGGACACATCACACTTTCTCAAAGAAAACGGAGGTGTTATTTGCAAAGTGCCTACCTGTGGATTTTGGCCTCTTGCTCAGCCAGCACCTAGGGAAACCTACCAAACCTTTGCATTTTTAAAAACTAGAGACCTAGGGGAATCCAAGATGGGGTGACTTGTGGGTCTCTCACCAGGTTCTCTTACTCAGAATCCTTTGCAAACCTAAAAATGTGGCTAAAAAAACACTTTTTCCTCACATTTCGTTGACAGAGAGTTCTGGAATCTGAGAAGAGCCACAAATTTCCTTCCACCCAGCGTTCCCCCAAGTGTCCCGATAAAAATGGTCCCTCACTTGTGTGGGTAGGCCTAGTGCCCACGACAGGAAATGCCCCAAAACACAAAGTGGACACATCACATTTTCTCAAAGAAAACAGGTGTTTTTTGCAAAGTGCCTATCTGTGGATTTTGGCCTATTGCTTAGTCGTTACCTTCGGAAACCTACCAAACCAGTGCATTTTCGAAAATTAGAGACCTAGGGGAATTCAAGATGAGGTGACTTTTGGGGCTCTCACCAGGTTCTGTTAGCGAGAATCCTTTGCAAACCTCACAATTTAGCTAAAAAAACAATTTGTCCTCATATTTTGGTGACAGAGAGTTCTGGAATCTGAGAGGACCCTTAAATTTCCTTCCACCAAGCGTTCCCCCAAGAGTCCCGTTAAAAATGGTACCTCACTTGTGTGGGTAGGCCTAGTGCCCGCAACAGTAAATGCCCCAAAACACAAAGTGGACACATCACATTTTCTCAAAGAAACAGAGGTGTTATTTGCAAAGTGCCTACCTGTGGATTTTGGCCTCTTGCTTAGCCGTCACCTTCGGAAACCTACCAAACTAGTTCATTTCGAAAAATAGAGACCTAGGGGAATTCAAGATGAGGTGACTTGTGGAGCCATCACTAGGTTCTGTTACCCAGAATCCTTTGCAACCCTCAACATTTGGCTAAAAAAAACACTTTTTCCTCACATTTCGGTTACAGAAAGTTCTAGAATCTGAGAGGAGCCACAAATTTCCTTCCACCCAGCGTTCCCTCAAGTCTCCCGATAAAAATGATACCTCACTTGTGTGGGTAGGCCTGGTGCCCGCGACAGGAAAAGCCCCAACCACAACGTGGACACATCACATTTTTCCACAGAAAATATAGGTGTTTTTTGCAAAGGGCCTACCTGTGGTTTTTGGCCTCTAGCTCAGCCGGCACCTAGGGAAACCTACCAAACCTGTGCATTTTTTAAAACTAAAGACCTACGGGAATCCAAGATGGGGTGACTTGTGGGGCTCTCACCAGGTTCTTTTACCCAGAATCCTTTGCAAACCTCAAAATTTGGCTACAAAAAACACTTTTTCCTCACATTTCGGTGACAGAGAGTTCTGGAATCTGAGAAGAGCCACAAATTTCCTTCCACCCAGCGTTTCCCCAAGTGTCCCGATAAAAATGATACCTCACTTGTGTGGGTAGGCCTAGTGCTCGCAACAGGAAATGCCCCAAAACACAAAGTGGACACATCACATTTTCTCAAAGAAAACGGAGGTGTTTTTTGCAATGTGCCTACCTGTGGATTTTGGCCTCTCAGGGAAACCTACCAAACCTTTGCATTTTTTAAAACTAGAGACCTAGGGGAATCCAAGATGGAGTGACTTGTGGGGCTCTCACCAGGTTCTCTTACCCAGAATCCTTTGCAAACCTAAAAATGTGGCTAAAAAAACACTTTTTCCTCACATTTCGTTGACAGAGAGTTCTGGAATCTGAGAAGAGCCACAAATTTCCTTCCACCCAGCGTTCCCCCAAGTGTCCCGATAAAAATGGTACCTCACTTGTGTGGGTAGGTCTAGTGCCCGCGACAGGAAATGCCCCAAAACACAAAGTGGACACTTCACATTTTCTCAAAGAAAACGGAGATGTTTTTTGCAAAGTGCCTACCTGTGGATTTTGGCCTCTTCCTCATCCGGCACGTACGAAAACCTAACAAACCAGTACATTTTTGAAAACTAGAGACCTAGGGGAATCCAAGATGAGGTGACTTGTGGGGCTCTCACCAGGTTCTGTTACACAGAATCCATTGCAAACCTCAAAATTTGGCCTAAAAAAACACTTTTTCCTCACATTTCGGTGACAGAAAGTTCTGGAATCTGACAGGAGCCACGAATTTCCTTCAAATCCAGCGTTCCCTCAAGACTCCCAATAAAAATTATACCTCACTTGTGTGGGTAGGCCTTGTTCCCGCAACAGAAAAAGCCCCAAAACACAATGTGGACACATCACATTTTTCCACAGAAAACAAAGGTGTTTTTTGCAAAGTGCCTACCTGTGGATTTTGACCTCTAGCTCAGCCGACACCAAGGGAAACCTACCAAACCTGTGCATTTTTTAAAACTAGAGACATAGGGAAATCCAAGATGGAGTGACTTGTGGGGCTCTCAACAGGTTATGTTACCCAGAATCCTTTGCAAACCTCAAAATTTGGCTAAAAAAACACTTTTTCCTCACATTTCGGTGACAGAGAGTTCTGGAATCTGAGAGGAGCCACAAATTTCCTTCCACCCAGCGTTCCCCCAAGTGTCCCGATAAAAATGGTCCCTCACTTGTGTGGGTAGGCCTAGTGCCCACGACAGGAAATGCCCCAAAACACAAAGTGGACACATCACATTTTCTCAAAGAAAACAGAGGTGTTTTTTGCAAAGTGCCTATCTGTGGATTTTGGCCTCTTGCTTAGCCGTTACCTTCGGAAACCTACTAAACCAGTGCATTTTCGAAAATTAGAGACCTAGGGGAATTCAAGATGAGGTGACTTTTGGGGCTCTCACCAGTTTCTGTTAGCGAGAATCCTTTGCAAACCTCAAAATTTAGCTAAAAAAACAATTTGTCCTCATATTTCGGTGACAGAGAGTTCTGGAATCTGAGAGGACCCACAAATTTCCTTCCACCCAGCGTTCCCCCAAGTGTCCCGTTAAAAATGGTGCCCGCAACAGGAAAAGCCCCAAACACAACGTGGACACATCACATTTTTCCACAGAAAATATAGGTGTTTTTTGCAAAGGGCCTACCTGTGGTTTTTGGCCTCTAACTCAGCCGGCACCTAGGGAAACCTACGAAACCTGTGCATTTTTTAAAACTAAAGACCTAGGGGAATCCAAGATGGGGTGACTTGTGGGGCTCTCACCAGGTTCTTTTACCCAGAATCCTTTGCAAACCTCAAACTTTGGCTTCAAAAAACACTTTTTCCTCACATTACGGTGACAGAGAGTTCTGGAATCTGAGAGGAGCCACAAATTTCCTTCCACCCAGTGTTCCCCCAAGTGTCCCGATAAAAATGGTACCTCACTTGTGTGGGTAGGCCTAGTGCCCACGACAGGAAATGCCCCAAAACACAAAGTGGACACATCACATTTTCTCAAAGAAAACAGAGGTGTTTTTTGCAAAGTGCCTATCTGTGGATTTTGGCCTATTGCTTAGTCGTTACCTTGGAAACCTACCAAACCAGTGCATTTTCGAAAATTAGAGACCTAGGGTAATTCAAGATGAGGTGACTTTTGGGGCTCTCACCAGGTTCTGTTAGCGAGAATCCTTTGCAAACCTCACAATTTAGCTAAAAAAACAATTTGTCCTCATATTTTGGTGACAGAGAGTTCTGGAATCTGAGAGGACCCACAAATTTCCTTCCACCCAGCGTTCCCCCAAGTGTCCCGTTAAAAATGGTACCACACTTGTGTGGGTAGGCCTAGTGCCCGCAACAGGAAATGCCCCAAAACACAATGTGGACACATCACATTTTCTCAAAGAAAACAGAGGTGTTATTTGCAAAGTGCCTACCTGTGGATTTTGGCCTCTTGCTTAGCCGTCACCTTCGGAAACCTACCAAACTAGTTCATTTCGAAAAATAGAGACCTAGGGTAATTCAAGATGAGGTGACTTGTGGGGCCCTCACTAGGTTCTGTTACCCAGAATCCTTTGCAAACCTCAAAATTTGGCTAAAAAAAACACTTTTTCCTCACATTTCTGTTACAGAAAGTTCTGGAATCTGAGAGGAGCCACAAATTTCCTTCCACCCAGCGTTCCCTCAAGTCTCCCGATAAAAATGATACCTCACTTCTGTGGGTAGGCCTTGTGCCCGCGACAGGAAAAGCCCCAAACACAACGTGGACACATCACATTTTTCCACAGAAAATATAGGTGTTTTTTGCAAAGGGCCTACCTGTGGTTTTTGGCCTCTAGCTCAGCCGGCACCTAGGGAAACCTACCAAACCTGTGCATTTTTTAAAACTAAAGACCTAGGGGAATCCAAGATGGGGTGACTTGTGGGGCTCTCACCAGGTTCTTTTACCCAGAATCCTTTGCAAACCTCAAACTATGGCTACAAAAAACACTTTTTCCTCACATTACGGTGACAGAGAGTTCTGGAATCTGGGAGGAGCCACAAATTTTCTTCCACCCAGTGTTCCCCCAAGTGTCCCGATAAAAATGGTACCTCACTTGTGTGGGTAGGCCTAGTGCCCGCGACAGGAAATGCCCCAAAACACAAAGTGGACACATCACATTTTCTCAAAGAAAACGGAGGTGTTATTTGCAAAGTGCCTACCTGTCGGATTTTGGCTTCTTGCTCAGCCGTTACCTTCGGAAACCTACCAAACCAGTGCATTTTCGAAAATTAGAGACCTAGGGGAATTCAAGATGAGGTGACTTGTGGGGCTCTCACCAGGTTCTGTTACCGAGAATCCTTTGCAAACCTCAAAATTTGGGTAAAAAAACAATTTGTCCTCACATTTCGGTGACAGAAAGTTCTGGAATCTGAGTGTAGCCACAAATTTCCTTCCACCCAGCGTTCCCTCAAGTCTCCCGATATAAATGATACCTCACTTGTGTGGGTAGGCCTTGTGCCCGCGACAGGAAAAGCCCCAAACACAACGTGGACACATCACATTTTTCCACTGAAAATATAGGTGTTTTTTGAAAGGGCCTACCTGTGGTTTTTGGCCTCTAGCTCAGCCGGCACCTAGGGAAACCTACCAAACCTGTGCATTTTTTAAAACTAAAGACCTATGGGAATCCTAGATGGGGTGACTTGTGGTGCTCTCACCAGGTTCTTTTACCCAGAATCCTTTGCAAACCTCAAAATTTGGCTACAAAAAACACTTTTTCCTCACATTACGGTGAGAGAGAGTTCTGGAATCTGAGAGGAGCCACAAATTTCCTTCCACCCAGCGTTCCCCCAAGTGTCCCGATAAAAATGGTACCTCACTTGTGTGGGTAGGCCTAGTGCCCGCGACAGGAAATGCCCCAAAACACAAAGTGGACACATCACACTTTCTCAAAGAAAACGGAGGTGTTATTTGCAAAGTGCCTACCTGTGGATTTTGGCCTCTTGCTCAGCCAGCACCTAGGGAAACCTACCAAACCTTTGCATTTTTTAAAACTAGAGACCTAGGGGAATCCAAGATGGGGTGACTTGTGGGTCTCTCACCAGGTTCTCTTACCCAGAATCCTTTGCAAACCTAAAAATGTGGCTAAAAAAACACTTTTTCCTCACATTTCGTTGACAGAGAGTTCTGGAATCTGAGAAGAGCCACAAATTTCCTTCCACCCAGCGTTCCCCCAAGTGTCCCGATAAAAATGGTCCCTCACTTGTGTGGGTAGGCCTAGTGCCCACGACAGGAAATGCCCCAAAACACAAAGTGGACACATCACATTTTCTCAAAGAAAACAGGTGTTTTTTGCAAAGTGCCTATCTGTGGATTTTGGCCTATTGCTTAGTCGTTACCTTCGGAAACCTACCAAACCAGTGCATTTTCGAAAATTAGAGACCTAGGGGAATTCAAGATGAGGTGAATTTTGGGGCTCTCACCAGGTTCTGTTAGCGAGAATCCTTTGCAAACCTCCCAATTTAGCTAAAAAAACAATTTGTCCTCATATTTTGGTGACAGAGAGTTCTGGAATCTGAGAGGACCCTTAAATTTCCTTCCACCAAGCGTTCCCCCAAGTGTCCCGTTAAAAATGGTACGTCACTTGTGTGGGTAGGCCTAGTGCCCGCAACAGTAAATGCCCCAAAACACAAAGTGGACACATCACATTTTCTCAAAGAAACAGAGGTGTTATTTGCAAAGTGCCTACCTGTGGATTTTGGCCTCTTGCTTAGTCGTCACCTTCGGAAACCTACCAAACTAGTTCATTTAAAAAATAGAGACCTAGGGGAATTCAAGATGAGGTGACTTGTGGAGCCATCACTAGGTTCTGTTACCCAGAATCCTTTGCAACCCTCAACATTTGGCTAAAAAAAACACTTTTTCCTCATTTCGGTTACAGAAAGTTCTGGAATCTGAGAGGAGCCACAAATTTCCTTCCACCCAGCGTTACCTCAAGTCTCCCGATAAAAATGATACCTCACTTGTGTGGGTAGGCCTGGTGCCCGCGACAGGAAAAGCCCCAACCACAACGTGGACACATCACATTTTTCCACAGAAAATATAGGTGTTTTTTGCAAAGGGCCTACCTGTGATTTTGGCCTCTAGCTCAGCCGGCACCTAGGGAAACCTACCAAACCTGTGCATTTTTTAAACTAAAGACCTACGGGAATCCAAGATGGGGTGACTTGTGGGGCTCTCACCAGGTTCTTTTACCCAGAATCCTTTGCAAACCTCAAAATTTGGCTACAAAAAACACTTTTTCCTCACATTTCGGTGACAGAGAGTTCTGGAATCTGAGAAGAGCCACAAATTTCCTTCCACCCAGCGTTTCCCCAAGTGTCCCGATAAAAATGATACCTCACTTGTGTGGGTAGGCCTAGTGCTCGCGACAGGAAAATGCCCCAAAACACAAAGTGGACACATCACATTTTCTCAAAGAAAACGGAGGTGTTTTTTGCAATGTGCCTACCTGTGGATTTTGGCCTCTCAGGGAAACCTACCAAACCTTTGCATTTTTTAAAACTAGAGACCTAGGGGAATCCAAGATGGAGTGACTTGTGGGGCTCTCACCAGGTTCTCTTACCCAGAATCCTTTGCAAACCTAAAAATGTGGCTAAAAAAACACTTTTTCCTCACATTTCGTTGACAGAGAGTTCTGGAATCTGAGAAGAGCCACCAAATTTCCTTCCACCCCAGCGTTCCCCCAAGTGTCCCGATAAAAATGGTACCTCACTTGTGTGGGTAGGCCTAGTGCCCGCGACAGGAAATGCCCCAAAACACAAAGTGGACACTTCACATTTTCTCAAAGAAAACGGAGATGTTTTTTGCAAAGTGCCTACCTGTGGATTTTGGCCTCTTCCTCATCCGGCACGTATGAAAACCTGACAAACCAGTACATTTTTGAAAACTAGAGACCTAGGGGAATCCAAGATGAGGTGACTTGTGGGGCTCTCACCAGGTTCTGTTACACAGAATCCATTGCAAACCTCAAAATTTGGCCTAAAAAACACTTTTTCCTCACATTTCGGTGACAGAAAGTTCTGGAATCTGACAGGAGCCACGAATTTCCTTCAAATCCAGCGTTCCCTCAAGACTCCCAATAAAAATTATACCTCACTTGTGTGGGTAGGCCTTGTTCCCGCAACAGAAAAAGCCCCAAAACACAATGTGGACACATCACATTTTTCCACAGAAAACAAAGGTGTTTTTTGCAAAGTGCCTACCTGTGGATTTTGACCTCTAGCTCAGCCGACACCAAGGGAAACCTACCAAACCTGTGCATTTTTTAAAACTAGAGACATAGGGAAATCCAAGATGGGGTGACTTGTGGGGCTCTCAACAGGTTATGTTACCCAGAATCCTTTGCAAACCTCAAAATTTGGCTAAAAAAACACTTTTTCCTCACATTTCGGTGACAGAGAGTTCTGGAATCTGAGAGGAGCCACAAATTTCCTTCCACCCAGCGTTCCCCCAAGTGTCCCGATAAAAATGGTCCCTCACTTGTGTGGGTAGGCCTAGTGCCCACGACAGGAAATGCCCCAAAACACAAAGTGGACACATCACATTTTCTCAAAGAAAACAGAGGTGTTTTTTGCAAAGTGCCTATCTGTGGATTTTGGCCTCTTGCTTAGCCGTTACCTTCGGAAACCTACTAAACCAGTGCATTTTCGAAAATTAGAGACCTAGGGGAATTCAAGATGAGGTGACTTTTGGGGCTCTCACCAGTTTCTGTTAGCGAGAATCCTTTGCAAACCTCAAAATTTAGCTAAAAAAACAATTTGTCCTCATATTTCGGTGACAGAGAGTTCTGGAATCTGAGAGGACCCACAAATTTCCTTCCACCCAGCGTTCCCCCAAGTGTCCCGTTAAAAATGGTACCTCACTTGTGTGGGTAGGCCTAGTGCCCGCGACAGGAAAAGCCCCAAACACAACGTGGACACATCACATTTTTCCACAGAAAATATAGGTGTTTTTTGCAAAGGGCCTACCTGTGGTTTTTGGCCTCTAACTCAGCCGGCACCTAGGGAAACCTACCAAACCTGTGCATTTTTTAAAACTAAAGACCTAGGGGAATCCAAGATGGGGTGACTTGTGGGGCTCTCACCAGGTTCTTTTACCCAGAATCCTTTGCAAACCTCAAACTTTGGCTACAAAAAACACTTTTTCCTCACATTACGGTGACAGAGAGTTCTGGAATCTGAGAGGAGCCACAAATTTCCTTCCACCCAGTGTTCCCCCAAGTGTCCCGATAAAAATGGTACCTCACTTGTGTGGGTAGGCCTAGTGCCCACGACAGGAAATGCCCCAAAACACAAAGTGGACACATCACATTTTCTCAAAGAAAACAGAGGTGTTTTTTGCAAAGTGCCTATCTGTGGATTTTGGCCTATTGCTTAGTCGTTACCTTCGGAAACCTACCAAACCAGTGCATTTTCGAAAATTAGAGACCTAGGGGAATTCAAGATGAGGTGACTTTTGGGGCTCTCACCAGGTTCTGTTAGCGAGAATCCTTTGCAAACCTCACAATTTAGCTAAAAAAACAATTTGTCCTCATATTTTGGTGACAGAGAGCTCTGGAATCTGAGAGGACCCACAAATTTCCTTCCACCCAGCGTTCCCCCAAGTGTCCCGTTAAAAATGGTACCTCACTTGTGTGGGTAGGCCTAGTGCCCGCAACAGGAAATGCCCCAAAACACAAAGTGGACACATGATATTTTCTCAAAGAAAACAGAGGTGTTATTTGCAAAGTGCCTAACTGTGGATTTTGGCTTCTTGCTCAGCCGTTACCTTCGGAAACCTACCAAACCAGTGCATTTTCGAAAATTAGAGACCTAGGGGAATTCAAGATGAGGTGACTTGTGGGGCTCTCACCAGGTTCTGTTACCGAGAATCCTTTGCAAACCTCAAAATTTGGCTAAAAAAACAATTTGTCCTCACATTTCGGTGTCAGAAAGTTCTGGAATCTGAGTGTAGCCACAAATTTCCTTCCACCCAGCGTTCCCTCAAGTCTCCCGATAAAAATGATACCTCACTTGTGTGGGTAGGCCTTGTGCCCGCGACAGGAAAAGCCCCAAACACAACGTGGACACATCACATTTTTCCACTGAAAATATAGGTGTTTTTTGAAAGGGCCTACCTGTGGTTTTTGGCCTCTAGCTCAGCCGGCACCTAGGGAAACCTACCAAACCTGTGCATTTTTTAAAACTAAAGACCTATGGGAATCCAATATGGGGTGACTTGTGGTGCTCTCACCAGGTTCTTTTACCCAGAATCCATTGCAAACCTCAAAATTTGGCTACAAAAAACACTTTTTCCTCACATTACGGTGAGAGAGAGATCTGGAATCTGAGAGGAGCCACAAATTTCCTTCCACCCAGCGTTCCCCCAAGTGTCCCGATAAAAATGGTACCTCACTTGTGTGGGTAGGCCTAGTACCCGCGACAGGAAATGCCCCAAAACACAAAGTGGACACATCACACTTTCTCAAAGAAAACGGAGGTGTTATTTGCAAAGTGCCTACCTGTGGATTTTGGCCTCTTGCTCAGCCAGCACCTAGGGAAACCTACCAAACCTTTGCATTTTTAAAAACTAGAGACCTAGGGGAATCCAAGATGGGGTGACTTGTGGGTCTCTCACCAGGTTCTCTTACCCAGAATCCTTTGCAAACCTAAAAATGTGGCTAAAAAAACACTTTTTCCTCACATTTCGTTGACAGAGAGTTCTGGAATCTGAGAAGAGCCACAAATTTCCTTCCACCCAGCGTTCCCCCAAGTGTCCCGATAAAAATGGTCCCTCACTTGTGTGGGTAGGCCTAGTGCCCACGACAGGAAATGCCCCAAAACACAAAGTGGACACATCACATTTTCTCAAAGAAAACAGGTGTTTTTTGCAAAGTGCCTATCTGTGGGTTTTGGCCTATTGCTTAGTCGTTACCTTCGGAAACCTACCAAACCAGTGCATTTTCGAAAATTAGAGACCTAGGGGAATTCAACATGAGGTGAATTTTGGGGCTTTCACCAGGTTCTGTTAGCGAGAATCCTTTGCAAACCTCACAATTTAGCTAAAAAAACAATTTGTCCTCATATTTTGGTGACAGAGAGTTCTGGAATCTGAGAGGACCCACAAATTTCCTTCCACCAAGCGTTCCCCCAAGTGTCCCGTTAAAAATGGTACCTCACTTGTGTGGGTAGGCCTAGTGCCCGCAACAGTAAATGCCCCAAAACACAAAGTGAACACATCACATTTTCTCAAAGAAACAGAGGTGTTATTTGCAAAGTGCCTACCTGTGGATTTTGGCCACTTGCTTAGCCGTCACCTTCGGAAGCCTACCAAACTAGTTCATTTCGAAAAATAGAGACCTAGGGGAATTCAAGATGAGGTGACTTGTGGAGCCATCACTAGGTTCTGTTACCCAGAATCCTTTGCAAACCTCCACATTTGGCTAAAAAAAACACTTTTTCGTCACATTTCGGTTACAGAAAGTTCTGGAATCTGAGAGGAGCCACAAATTTCCTTCCACCCAGCGTTCCCTCAAGTCTCCCGATAAAAATGATACCTCACTTGTGTGGGTAGGCCTTGTGCCCGCGACAGGAAAATCCCCAAACACAACGTGGACACATCACATTTTTCCACAGAAAATATAGGTGTTTTTTGCAAAGGGCCTACCTGTGGTTTTTGGCCTCTAGCTCAGCCGGCACCTAGGGAAACCTACCAAACCTGTGCATTTTTTAAAACTAAAGACCTAGGGGAATCCAAGATGGGGTGACTTGTGGGGCTCTCACCAGGTTCTTTTACCCAGAATCCTTTGCAAACCTCAAACTTTGGCTACAAAAAACACTTTTTCCTCACATTACGGTGACAGAGAGTTCTGGAATCTGAGAGGAGCCACAAATTTCCTTCCACCCAGTGTTCCCCCAAGTGTCCCGATAAAAATGGTACCTCACTTGTGTGGGTAGGCCTAGTGTCCGCGACAGGAAATGCCCCAAAACACAAAGTGGACACATCACATTTTCTCAAAGAAAACGGAGGTGTTTTTTGAAAAGTGCCTACCTGTGGTTTTTGGCCTCTAGCTCAGCCGGCACCTCGGGAAACCTACCAAACCTGTGCATTTTTTAAAACTAAAGACCTACAGGAATCCAAGATGGGGTGACTTGTGGGGCTCTCATCAGGTTCTTTTACCCAGAATCCTTTGCGAACCTCAAAATTTGGCTACAAAAAACACTTTTTCCTCACATTACGGTGACAGAGAGTTCTGGAATCTGAGAGGAGCCACAAATTTCCTTCCACCCAGCGTTCCCCCAAGTGTCCCGATAAAAATGGTACCTCACTTGTGTGGGTAGGACTAGTGCCCGCGACAGGAAATGCCCCAAAACACAAAGTGGACACATGACACTTTCTCAAAGAAAACGGAGATGTTATTTGCAAAGTGCCTACCTGTGGATTTTGGCCTCTCAGGGAAACCTACCAAACCTTTGCATTTTTTAAAACTAGAGACCTAGGGGAATCCAAGATGGGGTGACTTGTGGGGCTCTCACCAGGTTCTCTTACCCAGAATCTTTTGCAAACCTAAAAATGTGGCTAAAAAAACACTTTTTCCTCACATTTCGTTGACAGAGAGTTCTGGAATCTGAGAAGAGCCACAAATTTCCTTCCACCCAGCGTTCCCCCAAGTGTCCCGATAAAAATGGTACCTCACTTGTGTGGGTAGGCCTAGTGCCCGCGACAGGAAATGCCCCAAAACACAAAGTGGACACTTCACATTTTCTCAAAGAAAACAGAGATGTTTTTTGCAAAGTGCCTACCTGTGGATTTTGGCCTCTTCCTCATCCGGCACGTACGAAAACCTACCAAACCAGTGCATTTTTGAAAACTAGAGACCTAGGGGAATCCAAGATGAGGTGACTTGTGGGGCTCTCACCAGTTTCTGTTAGCGAGAATTCTTTGCAAACCTCAAAATTTAGCTAAAAAAACAATTTGTCCTCATATTTCGGTGACAGAGAGTTCTGGAATCTGAGAGGACCCACAAATTTCCTTCCACCCAGCGTTCCCCCAAGTGTCCCGTTAAAAATGGTACCTCACTTGTGAGGGTAGGCCTAGTGCCCGCGACAGGAAAAGCCCCAAACACAACGTGGACACATCACATTTTTCCGCAGAAAATATAGGTGTTGTTTGCAAAGGGCCTACATGTGGTTTTTGGCCTCTAACTCAGCCGGCACCTAGGGAAACCTACCAAACCTGTGCATTTTTTAAAACTAAAGACCTAGTGGAATCCAAGATGGGGTGACTTGTGGGGCTCTCACCAGGTTCTTTTACCCAGAATCCTTTGCAAACCTCAAACTTTGGCTACAAAAAACACTTTTTCCTCACATTACGGTGACAGAGAGTTCTGGAATCTGAGAGGAGCCACAAATTTCCTTCCACCCAGTGTTCCCCCAAGTGTCCCGATAAAAATGGTACCTCACTTGTGTGGGTAGGCCTAGTGCCCACGACAGGAAATGCCCCAAAACACAAAGTGGACACATCACATTTTCTCAAAGAAAACAGAGGTGTTTTTTGCAAAGTGCCTATCTGTGGATTTTGGCCTATTGCTTAGTCGTTACCTTCGGAAACCTACCAAACCAGTGCATTTTCGAAAATTAGAGACCTAGGGGAATTCAAGATGAGGTGACTTTTGGGGCTCTCACCAGGTTCTGTTAGCTAGAATCCTTTGCAAACCTCACAATTTAGCTAAAAAAACAATTTGTCCTCATATTTTTGTGACAGAGAGTTCTGGAATCTGAGAGGACCCACAAATTTCCTTCCACCCAGCGTTCCCCCAAGTGTCCCGTTAAAAATGGTACCTCACTTGTGTGGGTAGGCCTAGTGCCCGCAACAGGAAATGCCCCAAAACACAAAGTGGACACATCACATTTTCTCAAAGAAAACAGAGGTGTTATTTGCAAAGTGCCTACCTGTGGATTTTGGCCTCTTGCTTAGCCGTCACCTTCGGAAACCTACCAAACTAGTTCATTTCGAAAAATAGAGACCTAGGGTAATTCAAGATGAGGTGACTTGTGGGGCCCTCACTAGGTTCTGTTACCCAGAATCCTTTGCAAACCTCAACATTTGGCTAAAAAAAACACTTTTTCCTCACATTTCGGTTACAGAAAGTTCTGGAATCTGAGAGGAGCCACAAATTTCCTTCCACCCAGCGTTCCCTCAAGTCTCCCGATAAAAATGATACCTCACTTGTGTGGGTAGGCCTTGTGCCCGCGACAGGAAAAGCCCCAAACACAACGTGGACACATCACATTTTTCCACAGAAAATATAGGTGTTTTTTGCAAAGGGCCTACCTGTGGTTTTTGGCCTCTTGCTCAGCCGGCACCTAGGGAAACCTACCAAACCTGTGCATTTTTTAAAACTAAAGACCTAGTGGAATCCAAGATGGGGTGACTTGTGGGGCTCTCACCAGGTTCTTTTACCCAGAATCCTTTGCAAACCTCAAACTATGGCTACAAAAAACAGTTTTTCCTCACATTACGGTGACAGAGAGTTCTGGAATCAGAGAGGAGCCACCAATTTCCTTCCACCCAGTGTTCCCCCAAGTGTCCCGATAAAAATGGTACCTCACTTGTGTGGGTAGGCCTAGTGCCCGCGACAGGAAATGCCCCAAAACACAAAGTGGACACATCACATTTTCTCAAAGAAAACGGAGGTGTTATTTGCAAAGTGCCTACCTGTGGATTTTGGCTTCTTGCTCAGCCGTTACCTTCGGAAACCTACCAAACCAGTGCATTTTCGAAAATTAGAGACCTAGGGGAATTCAAGATGAGGTGACTTGTGGGGCTCTCACCAGGTTCTGTTACCGAGAATCCTTTGCAAACCTCAAAATTTGGCTAAAAAAACAATTTGTCCTCACATTTCGGTGACAGAAAGTTCTGGAATCTGAGTGTAGCCACAAATTTCCTTCCACCCAGCGTTCCCTCAAGTCTCCCTATAAAAATGATACCTCACTTGTGTGGGTAGGCCTTGTGCCCGCGACAGGAAAAGCCCCAAACACAACATGGACACATCACATTTTTCCACTGAAAATATAGGTGTTTTTTGAAAGGGCCTACCTGTGGTTTTTGGCCTCTAGCTCAGCCGGCACCTAGGGAAACCTACCAAACCTGTGCATTTTTTTAAACTAAAGACCTATGGGAATCCAAGATGGGGTGACTTGTGGTGCTCTCACCAGGTTCTTTTACCCAGAATCCTTTGCAAACCTCAAAATTTGGCTACAAAAAACACTTTTTCCTCACATTACGGTGAGAGAGAGTTCTGGAATCTGAGAGGAGCCACAAATTTCCTTCCACCCAGCGTTCCCCCAAGTGTCCCGATAAAAATGGTACCTCACTTGTGTGGGTAGGCCTAGTGCCCGTGACAGGAAATGCCCCAAAACACAAAGTGGACACATCACATTTTCTCAAAGAAAACAGAGTTTTTTTTTGCAAAGTGCCTACCTGTGGATTTTGGCCTCTTGCTCAGCCAGCACCTAGGGAAACCTACCAAACCTTTGCATTTTTTAAAACTAGAGACCTAGGGGAATCCAAGATGGGGTGACTTGTGGGTCTCTCACCAGGTTCTCTTACCCAGAATCCTTTGCAAACCTAAAAATGTGGCTAAAAAAACACTTTTTCCTCACATTTCGTTGACAGAGAGTTCTGGAATCTGAGAAGAGCCACAAATTTCCTTCCACCCAGCTTTTCACCAAGTGTCCCGATAAAAATGGTACCTCACTTGTGTGGGTAGGCCTAGTGCCCGCGACAGGAAATGCCCCAAAACACAAAGTGGACACATCACATTTTCTCAAAGAAAACAGAGTTTTTTTTTGCAAAGTGCCTACCTGTGGATTTTGGCCTCTTCCTCAGCCGGCACGTACGAAAACCTACCAAACCAGTGCATTTTTGAAAACTAGAGACCAAGGGGAATCCAAGATGAGGTGACTTGTGGGGCTCTCACCAGGTTCTGTTACACAGAATCCATTGCAAACCTCAATATTTGGCCTAAAAAACACTTTTTCCTCACATTTCGGTGACAGAAAGTTCTGGAATCTGACGGGAGCCACGAATTTCCTTCAAATCCAGCGTTCCCTCAAGACTCCCAATCAAAATTATACCTCACTTGTGTGGGTAGGCCTTGTTCCCGCAGCAGAAAAAGCCCCAAAACACAATGTGGACACATCACATTTTTCCACAGAAAACAAAGGTGTTTTTTGCAAAGTGCCTACCTGTGTATTTTGGCCTCTAGCTCAGCCGGCACCAAGGGAAACCTACCAAACCTGTGCATTTTTTAAAACTAGAGACCTAGGGAAATCCAAGATGGGGTGACTTGTGAGGCTCTCAACAGATTCTGTTACCGAGAATCCTTTGCAAACCTCAAAATTTGGCTAAATAAACAATTTGTCCTCATATTTCGGTGACAGAGAGTTCTGGAATCTGAGAGGACCCACAAATTTCCTTCCACCCAGCGTTCCCCCAAGTGTCCCGTTAAAAATGGTACCTCACTTGTGTGGTAGGCCTAGTGTCCGCGACAGGAAAAGCCCCAAACACAACGTGGACACATCACATTTTTCCACAGAAAATATAGGTGTTTTTTGCAAAGGGCCTACCTGTGGTTTTTGGCCTCTAACTCAGCCGGCACCTAGGGAAACCTACCAAACCTGTGCATTTTTTAAAACTAAAGACCTAGGGGAATCCAAGATGGGGTGACTTGTGGGGCTCTCACCAGGTTCTTTTACCCAGAATCCTTTGCAAACCTCAAAATTTGGCTAAAAAAACACTTTTTCCTCACATTTCGGTGACACAGAGTTCTGGAATCTGAGAGGAGCCACAAATTTCCTTCCACCCAGCGTTCCCCCAAGTGTCCCGATAAAAATGGTCCCTCACTTGTGTGGGTAGGCCTAGTGCCCACGACAGGAAATGCCCCAAAACACAACGTGGACACATCACATTTTTCCACTGAAAATATAGGTGTTTTTTGAAAGGGCCTACCTGTGGTTTTTGGCCTCTAGCTCAGCCGGCACCTAGGGAAACCTACCAAACCTGTGCATTTTTTAAAACTAAAGACCTATGGGAATCCAAGATGGGGTGACTTGTGGTGCTCTCACCAAGTTCTTTTACCCAGAATCCTTTGCAAACCTCAAAATTTGGCTTCAAAAAACACTTTTTCCTCACATTACGATGAGAGAGAGTTCTGGAATCTGAGAGGAGCCACAAATTGCCTTCCACCCAGCGTTCCCCCAAGTGTCCCGATAAAAATGGTACCTCACTTGTGTGGGTAGGCCTAGTGCCCGCGACAGGAAATGCCCCAAAACACAAAGTGGACACATCACACTTTCTCAAAGAAAACGGAGGTGTTATTTGCAAAGTGCCTACCTGTGGATTTTGGCCTCTTGCTCAGCCAGCACCTAGGGAAACCTACCAAACCTTTGCATTTTTTAAAACTAGAGACCTAGGGGAATCCAAGATGGGGTGACTTGTGGGTCTCTCACCAGGTTCTCTTACCCAGAATCCTTTGCAAACCTAAAAATGTGGCTAAAAAAACACTTTTTCCTCACATTTCGTTGACAGAGAGTTCTGGAATCTGAGAAGAGCCACAAATTTCCTTCCACCCAGCGTTTCACCAAGTGTCCCGATAAAAATGGTACCTCACTTGTGTGGGTAGGCCTAGTGCCCGCGACAGGAAATGCCCCAAAACACAAAGTGGACACATCACATTTTCTCAAAGAAAACAGAGGTTTTTTTTGCAAACTGCCTACCTGTGGATTTTGGCCTCTTCCTCAGCCGGCACGTACGAAAACCTACCAAATCAGTGCATTTTTGAAAACTAGAGACCTAGGGGAATCCAAGATGAGGTGACTTGTGGGGCTCTCACCAGGTTCTGTTACACAGAATCCATTGCAAACCTCAAAATTTGGCCTAAAAAACACTTTTTCCTCACATTTCGGTGACAGAAAGTTCTGGAATCTGACAGGAGCCACGAATTTCCTTCAAATCCAGCGTTCCCTCAAGACTCCCAATAAAAATGATACCTCACTTGTGTGGGTAGGCCTTGTTCCCGCAGCAGTAAAAGCCCCAAAACACAATGTGGACACATCACATTTTTCCACAGAAAACAAAGGTGTTTTTTGCAAAGTGCCTACCTGTGTATTTTGGCCTCTAGCTCAGCCGGCACCAAGGGAAACCTACCAAACCTGTGCATTTTTTAAAACTAGAGACCTAGGGAAATCCAAGATGGGGTGACTTGTGAGGCTCTCAACAGTTTCTGTTACCGAGAATCCTTTGCAAACCTCAAAATTTGGCTAAATAAACAATTTGTCCTCATATTTCGGTGACAGAGAGTTCTGGAATCTGAGAGGACCCACAAATTTCCTTCCACCCAGCGTTCCCCCAAGTGTCCCGTTAAAAATGGTACCTCACTTGTGTGGGTAGGCCTAGTGCCCGCGACAGGAAAAGCCCCAAACACAACGTGGACACATCACATTTTTCCACAGAAAATATAGGTGTTTTTTGCAAAGGGCCTACCTGTGGTTTTTGGCCTCTAACTCAGCCGGCACCTAGGGAAACCTACCAAACCTGTGCATTTTTTAAAACTAAAGACCTAGGGGAATCCAAGATGGGGTGACTTGTGGGGCTCTCACTAGGTTCTTTTACCCAGAATCCTTTGCAAACCTCAAAATTTGGCTAAAAAAACACTTTTTCCTCACATTTCGGTGACAGAGAGTTCTGGAATCTGAGAGGAGCCACAAATTTCCTTCCACCCAGCGTTCCCCCAAGTGTCCCGATAAAAATGGTCCCTCACTTGTGTGGGTAGGCCTAGTGCCCACGACAGGAAATGCCCCAAAACACAATGTGGACACATCACATTTTCTCAAAGAAAACAGAGGTGTTTTTTTGCAAAGTGCCTTTCTATGGATTTTGGCCTATTGCTTAGTCGTTACCTTCGGAAACCTACCAAACCAGTTCATTTTTGAAAATTAGAGACCTAGGGGAGTTCAAGATGAGGTGACTTTTGGGGCTCTCACCAGGTTCTGTTAGCGAGAATCCTTTGCAAACCTCACAATTTAGCTAAAAAAACAATTTGTCCTCATATTTTGGTGACAGAGAGTTCTGGAATCTGAGAGGACCCACAAATTTCCTTCCACCCAGCATTCCCCCAAGTGTCCCGTTAAAAATGGTACCTCACTTGTGTGGGTAGGCCTAGTGCCCGCAACAGGAAATGCCCCAAAACACAAAGTGGACACATCACATTTTCTCAAAGAAAACAGAGGTGTTATTTGCAAAGTGCCTACCTGTGGATTTTGGCCTCTTGCTTAGCCGTCACCTTCGGAAACCTACCAAACTAGTTCATTTCGAAAAATAGAGACCTAGGGTAATTCAAGATGAGGTGACTTGTGGGGCCCTCACTAGGTTCTGTTACCCAGAATCCTTTGCAAACCTCAACATTTGGCTAAAAAAAACACTTTTTCCTCACATTTCGGTAACAGAAAGTTCTGGAATCTGAGAGGAGCCACAAATTTCCTTCCACCCAGCGTTCCCTAAAGTCTCCCGATAAAAATGATACCTCACTTGTGTGGGTAGGCCTTGTGCCCGCGACAGGAAAAGCCCCAAACACAACGTGGACACATCACATTTTTCCACAGAAAATATAGGTGTTTTTTGCAAAGGGCCTACCTGTGGTTTTTGGCCTCTAGCTCAGCCGGCACCTAGGGAAACCTACCAAACCTGTGCATTTTTTAAAACTAAAGACCTAGGGGAATCCAAGATGGGGTGACTTGTGGGGCTCTCACCAGGTTCTTTTACCCAGAATCCTTTGCAAACCTCAAACTATGGCTACAAAAAACACTTTTTCCTCACATTACGGTGACAGAGAGTTCTGGAATCTGAGAGGAGCCACAAATTTCCTTCCACCCAGTGTTCCCCCAAGTGTCCCGATAAAAATGGTACCTCACTTGTGTGGGTAGGCCTAGTGCCCGCGACAGGAAATGCCCCAAAACACAAAGTGGACACATCACATTTTCTCAAAGAAAACGGAGGTGTTATTTGCAAAGTGCCTACCTGTGGATTTTGGCCTCTTGCTCAACCGTTACCTTCGGAAACCTACCAAACCAGTGCATTTTCGAAAATTAGAGACCTAGGGGAATTCAAGATGAGGTGACTTGTGGGGCTCTCACCAGGTTCTGTTACCGAGAATCCTTTGCAAACCTCAAAATTTGGCTAAAAAAACAATTTGTCCTCATATTTCGGTGACAGAAAGTTCTGGAATCTGAGTGTAGCCACAAATTTCCTTCCACCCAGCGTTCCCTCAAGTCTCCCGATAAAAATGATACCTCACTTGTGTGGGTAGGCCTTGTGCCCGCGACAGGAAAAGCCCCAAACACAACGAGGACACATCTCATTTTTCCACTGAAAATATAGGTGTTTTTTGAAAGGGCCTACCTGTGGTTTTTGGCCTCTAGCTCAGCCGGCACCTAGGGAAACCTACCAAACCTGTGCATTTTTTTAAACTAAAGACCTAGGGGAATCCAAGATGGGGTGACTTGTGGGGCCAGGTTATTTTACCCAGAATCCTTTGCAAACCTCAAAAGTTTGCTACAAAAAACACTTTTTCCTCACATTACGGTGACATAGAGTTCTGGAATCTGGGAGGAGCCACAAATTTCCTTCCACCCAGCGTTACCCCAAGTGTCCCGATAAAAATGGTACCTCACTTGTGTGGGTAGGCCTAATGCCCGCGACAGGAAATGCCCCAAAACACAAAGTGGACACATCACATTTTCTCAAAGAAAACCGAGGTGTTTATTGCAAAGTGCCTACCTGTGGATTTTGGCCTCTTGCTCAGCCGGCACCTACGAAAACCTACCAAACCAGTGTATTTTTGAAAACTAGAGACCTAGGGGAATCCAAGATGAGGTGACTTGTGGGGCTCTCACCAGGTCCTCTTACACAGAATCCTTTGCAAATCTCAAAATGTTGCCTAAAAACACTTTTTCCTCACATTTCGGTGACAGAAAGTTCTGGAATCTGAGAGGAGCCATGAATTTCCTTCAAATCCAGCGTTCCCTCAACACTCCCCATGAAAATTATACCTCACTTGTGTGGGTAGGCCTTGTTCCCGCAACAGAAAAAGCCCCAAAACACAAAGTGGACACATCACATTTTTCCACAAAAAACAAAGGTGTTTTTTGCAAAATGCCTACCTGTGGATTTTGGCCTCTAGCTCAGCCGGCACCAAGGGAAACCTACCAAACCTGTGCATTTTTTTAAACTAGAGACCTAGGGAAATCCAAGATGGGGTGACTTGTGGGGCTCTCAACAGGTTATGTTACCCAGAATCCTTTGCAAACCTCAAAATTTGGCTAAAAAAACACTTTTTCCTCACATTTCGGTGACAGAGAGTTCTGGAATCTGAGAGGAGCCACAAATTTCCTTCCACCCAGCGTTCCCCCAAGTGTCCCGATAAAAATGGTCCCTTACTTGTGTGGGTAGGCCTAGTGCCCACGACAGGAAATGCCCCAAAACACAAAGTGGACACATCACATTTTCCCAAATAAAACAGAGGTGTTTTTTGCAAAGTGCATATCTGTGGATTTTGGCCTCTTGCTTAGCCGTTACCTTCGGAAACCTACCAAACCAGTGCATTTTTCGAAAATTAGAGACCTAGGGGAATTCAAGATGAGGTGACGTTTGGGGCTCTCACCAGTTTCTGTTACCAAGAATCCTTTGTAAACCTCAAAATTTGGTTACAAAAACAATTTGTCCTCATATTTCGGTGACAGAGAGTTCTGAAATCTGAGAGGACCCACAAATTTCCTTCCACCCAGCGTTCCCCAAGTGTCCCGTTAAAAATGGTACCTCACTTGTGTGGGTAGGCCTAGTGCCCGCGACAGGAAATGCCCCAAAACACAAAGTGGACACATCACATTTTCTCAAAGAAAACAGAGGTGTTATTTGCAAAGTGCCTACCTGTGGATTTTGGCCTCTAGCTCAGCCGGCACCAAGGGAAACCTACCAAACCTGTGCATTTTTTAAAACCACAGACCTAGGGAAATCCAAGATGGGGTGACTTGTGGTGTTCTCAACAGGTTATGTTACCCAGAATCCTTTGCAAACCTAAAAATTTGGCTAAAAAAACACTTTTTCCTCAGATTTCGGTGACAGAGAGTTCTGGAATCTGAGAGGAGCCACAAATTTCTTTCCACTCAGCGTTCCCCCAAGTGTCCCGATAAAAATGGTACCTCATTTGTGTGGGTAGGCCTATTGCCCACGACAGGAAATGCCCCAAAACACAAAGTGGACACATCACATTTTCTCAAAGAAAACAGAGGTGTTTTTTGCAAAGTGCCTATCTGTGGATTTTGGCCTCTTGCTTAGCCGTCACCTTTGGAAACCTAGCAAGCCAGTTCATTTCGAAAACTAGAGACCTAGGGGAATTCAAGATGAGGTGACATGTGGGGCCCACACTAGGTTCTGTTACCCAGAATCCTTTGCAAACCTCAACATTTGGCTAAAAAAAACACTTTTTCCTCATGTTTTGGTTACAGAAAGTTCTGGAATCTAAGAGGAGCCACAAATTTCCTTCCACCCAGCGTTCCCATAAGTCTCCCGATAAAAATGATACCTCACTTGTGTGGGTAGTTCTTGTGCCTGCGACAGGAAAAGCCCCAAACACAACGTGGACACATCACATTTTTCCACAGAAAATATAGGTGTTTTTTGCAAAGGGCCTACCTGTGGTTTTTGGCCTCTAGCTCAGCCGGCACTTAGGGAAACCTACCAAACCTGTGCATTTTTTTAAACTAAAGACCTAGGGGAATCCAAGATGGGGTTACTTGTGGGGCCAGGTTATTTTACCCAGAATCCTTTGCAAACCTCAAAATTTGGCTACAAAAAACACTTTTTCCTCACATTACGGTGACAGAGAGTTCTGGAATCTGAGAGGAACCACAAATTTCCTTCCACCCAGCGTTCCCCCAAGTGTCCCGATAAAAATGGTACCTCACTTGTGTGAGTAGGCATAGTGCCCGCGACAGGAAATGCCCCAAAACACAAAGTGGACACATCACATTTTCTCAAAGAAAACGGAGGTGTTATTTGCAAAGTGCCTACCTGTGTATTTTGGCCTCTTGCTCAGCCGGCACCTACGAAAACCTACCAAACCAGTGCATTTTTGAAAACTAGAGACCTAGGGGAATACAAGATGAGGTGACTTGTGGGGCTCTCACCAGGTTCTGTTACACAGAATCCTTTGCAAATCTGAAAATGTTGCATAAAAAACACTTTTTCCTCACATTTCGGTGACAGAAAGTTCTGGAATCTGAGAGGAGCCACGAATTTCCTTCAAATCCAGCGTTCCCTCAAGACTCCCGATAAAAATTATACCTCACTTGTGTGGGTAGGCCTTGTTCCCGCAACGGAAAAAGCCCCAAAACACAATGTGGACACATCACATTTTTCCACAGAAAACAAAGGTGTTTTTTGCAAAGTGCCTACCTGTGGATTTTGGCCTCTAGCTCAGCCGGCACCAAGGGAAACCTGCCAAACCTGTGCATTTTTTTAAACTAGAGACCTAGGGAAATCCAAGAAGGGGTGACTTGTGGGGCTCTCAACAGGTTATGTTACCCAGAATCCTTTGCAAACCTCAAAATTTGGCTAAAAAAATATTTTTTCCTCACATTTCGATGACAGAGAGTTCTGGAATCTGAGAGGAGCCACAAATTTCCTTCCACCCAGCGTTCCCCCAAGTGTCCCGATAAAAATTGTACCTCACTTGTGTGGGTAGGCCTTGTGCCCACGACAGGAAATGCCCCAAAACACAAAGTGGACACATCACATTTTCTCAAAGAAAACAGAGGTGTTTTTTGCAAAGTGCCTAACTGTGGATTTTGGCCTCTTGCTTATCTGTTACCTTCGGAAACCTACCAAACCAGTGCATTTTCAAAAATTAGAGACCTAGGGGAATTCAAGATGAGGTGACTTGTGGGGCCCTCACCAGGTTCTGTTACCCAGAATCCTTTGCAAACCTCAACATTTTGCTAAAAAAAACACTTTTTCCTCACATTTCAGTTACAGAAAGTTCTGGAATCTGAGAGGAGCCACAAATTTCCTTCCACCCAGCGTTCCCATAAGTCTCCCGATAAAAATGATACCTCACTTGTGTGGGTAGTCCTTGTGCCCGCGACAGGAAAAGCCCCAAACACAACGTGGACACATCACATTTTTCCACAGAAAATATAGGTGTTTTTTGCAAAGGGCCTACCTGTGGTTTTTGGCCTCTAGCTCAGCCGGCACTTAGGGAAACCTACCAAACCTGTGCATTTTTTTAAACTAAAGACCTAGGGGAATCCAAGATGGGGTTACTTGTGGGGCCAGGTTATTTTACCCAGAATCCTTTGCAAACCTCAAAATTTGGCTACAAAAAACACTTTTTCCTCACATTACGGTGACAGAGAGTTCTGGAATCTGAGAGGAACCACAAATTTCCTTCCACCCAGTGTTCCCCCAAGTGTCCCGATAAAAATGGTACCTCACTTGTGTGGGTAGGCCTAGTGCCCGCGACAGGAAATGCCCCAAAACACAAAGTGGACACATCACATTTTCTCAAAGAAAACGGAGGTGTTATTTGCAAAGTGCCTACCTGTGTATTTTGGCCTCTTGCTCAGCCGGCACCTACGAAAACCTACCAAACCAGTGCATTTTTTAAAACTAGAGACCTAGGGGAATCGAAGATGAGGTGACTTGTGGGGCTCTCACCAGGTTCTGTTACACAGAATCCTTTGCAAATCTCAAAATGGTGCCTAAAAAACACTTTTTCCTCACATTTCGGTGACAGAAAGTTTTGGAATCTGAGAGGAGCCACGAATTTCCTTCAAATGCAGCGTTCCCTCAAGACTCCCGATAAAAATTATACCTCACTTGTGTGGGTAGGCCTTGTTCCCGCAACAGAAAAAGCCCCAAAACACAATGTGGACACATCACATTTTTCCACAGAAAACAAAGGTGTTTTTTGCAAAGTGCCTACCTGTGGATTTTGGCTTCTAGCTCAGGCGGCACCAAGGGAAACCTACCAAACCTGCGCATTTTTTAAAACTAGAGACCTAGGGAAATCCAAGATGGGGTGACTTGTGGGGCTCTCAACAGGTTATGTTACCCAGAATCCTTTGCAAACCTCAAAATTTGGCTAAAAAAACACTTTTTCGTCACATTTCGGTGACAGAGAGTTCTGGAATCTGAGAGGAGCCACAAATTTCCTTCCACCCAGCGTTCTCCCAAGTGTCCCGATAAAAATGGTACCTCACTTGTGTGGGTAGGCCTAGTGCCCACGACAGGAAATGCCCCAAAACACAAAGTGGACACATCACATTTTCTCAAAGAAAACAGAGGTGTTTTTTGCAAAGTGCCTATCTGTAGATTTTGGCCTCTTGCTTAGCCGTCACCTTCGGAAACCTACCAAACCAGTTCATTTAAAAAACTAGAGACCTAGGGGAATTCAAGATGAGGTGACTTGTGGGGCCCTCACCAGGTTCGGTTACCCAGAATCCTTTGCAAACCTCAACATTTTGCTAAAAAAAACACTTTTTCCTCACATTTCGGTTACAGAAAGTTCTGGAATCTGAGAGGAGCCTCAAATTTCCTTCCACCCAGCGTTCCCATAAGTCTCCCGATAAAAATGATACCTCACTTGTGTGGGTAGTCCTTGTGCCCGCGACAGGAAAAGCCCCAAACACAACGTGGACACATCACATTTTTCCACAGAAAATATAGGTGTTTTTTGCAAAGTGCCTACCTGTGGTTTTTGGCCTCTAGCTCAGCCGGCACTTAGGGAAACCTACCAAACCTGTGCATTTTTTTTAAACTAAAGACCTAGGGGAATCCAAGATGGGGTGACTTGTGGGGCCAGTTTATTTTACCCAGAATCCTTTGCAAACCTCAAAATTTGGCTACAAAAAACACTTTTTCCTCACATTACGGTGACAGAGAGTTCTGGAATCTGAGAGGAGCCACAAATTTCCTTCCACCCAGCGTTCCCCCAAGTGTCCTGATAAAAATGGTACCTCACTTGTGTGGGTAGGCCTAGTGCCCGCGACAGGAAATGCCCCAAAACACAAAGTGGACACATCACATTTTCTCAAAGAAAACGGAGGTGTTATTTGCAAAGTGCCTACCTGTGTATTTTGGCCTCTTGCTCAGCCGGCACCTATGAAAACCTACCAAAGCAGTGCATTTTTGAAAACTAGAGACCTAGGGGAATACAAGATGAGGTGACTTGTGGGGCTCTCACCAGGTTCTGTTACAGAGAATCCTTTGCAAATCTGAAAATGTTGCCTAAAAAACACTTTTTCCTCACATTTCGGTGACAGAAAGTTCTGGAATCTGACAGGAGCCACGAATTTCCTTCAAATCCAGCGTTCCCTCAAGACTCCCGATAAAAATTATACCTCACTTGTGTGGGTAGGCCTTGTTCCCGCAACAGAAAAAGCCCCAAAACACAATGTGGACACATCACATTTTTCCACAGAAAACAAAGGTGTTTTTTGCAAAGTGCCTACCTGTGGATTTTGGCCTCTAGCTCAGCCGGCACCAAGGGAAACCTACCAAACCTGTGCATTTTTTTAAACTAGAGACCTAGGGAAATCCAAGATGGGGTGACTTGTGGGGATCTCAACAGGTTATGTTACCCAGAATCCTTTGCAAACCTCAAAATTTGGCTAAAAAAATATTTTTTCCTCACATTTCGGTGACAGAGAGTTCTGGAATCTGAGAGGAGCCACAAATTTCCTTCCACCCAGCGTTTCCCCAAGTGTCCCGATAAAAATTGTACCTCACTTGTGTGGGTAGGCCTTGTGCCCACGACAGGAAATGCCCCAAAACACAAAGTGGACACATCACATTTTCTCAAAGAAAACAGAGGTGTTTTTTGCAAAGTGCCTAACTGTGGATTTTGGCCTCTTGCTTAGCCGTTACCTTCGGAAACCTACCAAACCAGTGCATTTTCGGAAATTAGAGACCTAGGGGAATTCAAGATGAGATGACTTGTGGGGCCCTCACCAGGTTCTGTTACCCAGAATCCTTTGCAAACCTCAACATTTTGCTAAAAAAAACACTTTTTCCTCACATTTCAGTTATAGAAAGTTCTGGAATCTGAGAGGAGCCACAAATTTCCTTCCACCCAGCGTTCCCATAAGTCTCCCGATAAAAATGATACCTCACTTGTGTGGGTAGTCCTTGTGCCCGCGACAGGAAAAGCCCCAAAAACAACGTGGACACATCACATTTTTCCACAGAAAATATAGGTGTTTTTTGCAAAGGGCCTACCTGTGGTTTTTGGCCTCTAGCTCAGCCGGCACTTAGGGAAACCTACCAAACCTGTGCATTTTTTTAAACTAAAGACCTAGGGGAATCCAAGATGGGGTGACTTGTGGGGCCAGGTTATTTTACCCAGAATCCTTTGCAAACCTCAAAATTTGGCTACAAAAAACACTTTTTCCTCACATTACGGTGACAGAGAGTTCTGGAATCTGAGAGGAACCACAAATTTCCTTCCACCCAGTGTTCCCCCAAGTGTCCCGATAAAAATGGTACCTCACTTGTGTGGGTAGGCCTAGTGCCCGCGACAGGAAATGCCCCAAAACACAAAGTGGACACATCACATTTTCTCAAAGAAAACGGAGGTGTTATTTGCAAAGTGCCTACCTGTGTATTTTGGCCTCTTGCTCAGCCGGCACCTACGAAAACCTACCAAACCAGTGCATTTTTGAAAACTAGAGACCTAGGGGAATCGAAGATGAGGTGACTTGTGGGGCTCTCACCAGGTTCTGTTACACAGAATCCTTTGCAAATCTCAAAATGGTGCCTAAAAAACACTTTTTCCTCACATTTCGGTGACAGAAAGTTTTGGAATCTGAGAGGAGCCACGAATTTCCTTCAAATGCAGCGTTCCCTCAAGACTCCCGATAAAAATTATACCTCACTTGTGTGGGTAGGCCTTGTTCCCGCAACAGAAAAAGCCCCAAAACACAATGTGGACACATCACATTTTTCCACAGAAAACAAAGGTGTTTTTTGCAAAGTGCCTACCTGTGGATTTTGGCTTCTAGCTCAGGCGGCACAAAGGGAAACCTACCAAACCTGCGCATTTTTTAAAACTAGAGACCTAGGGAAATCCAAGATGGGGTGACTTGTGGGGCTCTCAACAGGTTATGTTACCCAGAATCCTTTGCAAACCTCAAAATTTGGCTAAAAAAACACTTTTTCCTCACATTTCGGTGACAGAGAGTTCTGGAATCTGAGAGGAGCCACAAATTTCCTTCCACCCAGCGTTCCCCCAAGTGTCCCGATAAAAATGGTACCTCACTTGTGTGGGTAGGCCTAGTGCCCACGACAGGAAATGCCCCAAAACACAAAGTGGACACATCACATTTTCTCAAAGAAAACAGAGGTGTTTTTTGCAAAGTGCCTATCTGTAGATTTTGGCCTCTTGCTTAGCCGTCAC